>NC_136434.1:278069324-278669324 GCF_052849685.1 Lactuca virosa | reverse complement strand
AGACTGGATAGAGATTCCTTCTCAGTTTTAAGAGATAAATGAAATCCTTCAATCACTTTATTAACTTCAGAAACATTCTTACCAGAAGAATTTTAAAAGTCAGTCATGAACTTTTGCATGTTGGAAGATATTTCCTTTACCTCCGAAACAAGTTTTTCAATCTTCTCATTTGTTTTCACAATCTTCTTAGCTGAATCTGCCATTAATTTCTTTCGAGCTTCAAAAACATTAGCATTAGAGTTGACTAAAATTTTGATGGTTACTTGATGAGTAGGAACCATATTTTCCCAGTTTGTTGTGGAAAAAAATTTGTATGCTTAAGAATCTGATCCATCTTTTTGTTTAGCTCATAAATTTCACCTTGAGTTATTGGAGCAGATAAGCCAACATCATCGTCACATTTAATTCTAAAATTGAAATCAGGAATAGGAAAATCATCAAGAGAATCAGGTTCATCGCCAACATTAAAAATTTGCATCAGAACAAGGAGACCTAGGAGGAACATAAGATGATGTAGGTTCAGAAACCTTCACACCAATGTTGACATTTGAGTCCATATTAGATGTGTTCTCAGAGATGCCTGAAGTTCTATTCAATTCCTCATCCGATTCGAAAGTAGAAACTTCTGGCGAAGTATATGTCGTTGGAGTAGGTTGCGTCACAGAAGGATTATTTGTGGAGTCAATAAAGATTGGAATCTGAAATAATGAAGTATTTTGAAAAGAAAATGTTGGTTTAGAAATAGATGTTGGAAGTGGTGATATGGTAGTTTCAATCGGAATAGATGTTGATTTAGGAAGAGGTTGTGGTGAGGTTTGAGAAAGATTTATGATGGGTTCATTCAATATATTCTCAAATACATCAGACTCAGGTGGAGTTGATATCCGAGTAGAGACTTTCAAAGTTGCAATTTAGACAATTGGTTCAGAATTCTTAGAAAGGACTTCGGAAGTATGTACATTATCATCTTCATTAACAAAAGTTTCTTCACCCATAACATTACTGTGAGTTTGATCATCTGAATCTTCATCAATCATAGCTCATATATTCTTTGGCTTTCTTTGTCGCTTCGTTTTCTTTAATACAACCACAGTAGCTTGCAATTTTTTTTACCTCCTTTTTTAGAGCATCAACAGTTGCAAGAGCTGCTTGTAAAGAGGCAGGAATTTCTCGAACACCTGAATTTGGAATTTCCCTGTAAGCTTTGATAATATCATTATCAAAAGGAACTCTAGGTAGCATCACCTTCAAAATAGAACCAACATAATTGAAATTCTTAGGATCAAAAGTAACAAAGGTAGTTGTATGCATCTTTAGAATCACAACAACCACAAAATCTTTCATTTCTGGAACTTTTTAATGATTTAGGGCACGACGAACAACTATCAATCAGAAACGTGCATAGGAAATTTCTGAATCTTTGGTATTTGAACTCACGCTTTGAGTAAATCGAATCCAAACAATAGATCAACAGTCAACACTCTCCCCATAAAGTAACCCATAAATCAATGTGTAGAAAACTTTGCTTGCACTATCAGAACCAGTAACCCTTTCCAATAAACACTTGAACAAGATAGTAAGTAGTACATTCCAAATTGGAGGCAAACTAGATATCTTAAACTTAAAAAAAAGAGAAATATCAGAATTGTACCCGATTTGATTGAATATAGTAATGAGACGAGAAACTACTACTGAATTTGGAAGAAGAACACCTGGAGAAGAATAAATCCCTAGAAATTTGTAGAAATTTACCTTGTAAATTGAAGTTTTGTGACAATGAACTTCAAAATTCATCACCTCCTGAGCACTGTTGTAAATAGCAGTTGAATACGTTGTGGATAATTGAGACAAAGGAACTTTCTCGACCATTGTTAAAGCTTTCATCAATAGTAAATAGTTTAAACATTCGATCAAGGGTTGAATGATAGGGTTATACTTCAAAGCATCTAAATCGGCCACCAAATTCTGATTAACTTTGGTTTTCAAAATGGCAGTTGATGCAGTTTGATCCATGAAAGAAATATTCCCAGAAGAATCCATTTATAGATGAAGATTTTTTGTAGAAAATCAAAGTATAGTAGAGAAAATTATAGAATCCTTTTAAAACTTGTATGAGCATAAAGAACAAAATGTATAACTCTGAAGCTTTATATAGTCTTGGATAATGAAACAATTTTTATTTGAATTTGAATTGGTACCCATAATTGGAGAGAGAAAGAATCGTTCACATATTAAATGCCTATAACTTCCATGCCAGCCAAGAGTTCCTACGCCCAACTTGTAAAAATTACAACCCAATAGAAAACCGCTAGCTCATCACTTTTCCAACTGCTTTTGACACTGTTTGAAATTGCTTAATTGATATCATGATCTTCCAAATATGCGCCATGATTTGATTTTCCGTTTTATGAAACGTACAATTTTAAATTGCAGTAGTTTCACAATCACTAATCCACCCTTTTGCTTTGCATAAGCTAAAATAGAATCCATTGGAATTACAATTAGGATTGATTTCGAAACTAAGTATAGTTAACCAAATTTAAGAAGAGTTTCATCTAGTCATGCGAAGAATGACTTGAATCACTAACTAGACTTTGTGAAATCTTGGTTCAGATTGGTTTAATCTTAGACCTCAAGGATTTCAAGTGAAGTGTGTGAAAGTACTAGAGAAATTAGATTTTAGAAATAGGATAGGATGGTGGTGCATCACGTTATCCTACGGTGATAGTAGGAGATCATAGCACATAATTTTATAAAACAAAAAGTTTCGAATTGGTTTTATCGGAAACCTCAGGAGTGCTATGTGAAATATGATAAAGATATGAAAGAAATAAACAAATGGAGTGACGATACTGTCAATTCCTTTTGGGTAATGAATCGTGGGTATCACTCTCCATTGTAGTGATAATAATGAAAAGATCATAAACACATAATTTTGTACGCCTATATCACGTTCTTTATACTTGATAATCAGGGGGTTACATGGAAATCGAAAACATATATGGTAGAAAAAAGTTATGGAGTGAAGTTGGTACAATAAAACATGATTTTCTTTCATCCGCCAATTCCTTTAGTTGCATACTATAATTCGTAAACGAATTCACCATCAATTTATATTTGGAAACGAGTTTCTCACAATTTCATGGTAATAGTGAAATCGATCATAAAAACAATTTTCATGAAACCAAATTTCAAGTTGGTTTAGACTCAGAACATCAGGGGTTAAGTGAAAATCATTGTTGAGAGATCAAAAAATTCATAACAAAAATAAAGAATATTTTTCGATTTTTAATATTTTTAAAAATAAAAGACAAAAATAAAGAAAATCTTTTTGAATTTTTGATATTTTTGGAAATAAAAGACAAAAATATAGAAAATCTTTTTGAGTTTTTTGATATTTTTGAAAATAGAAGAAAAAATAAAGAAAATATTGATACCTAGTGCACCGGCCTACGAATCATTGTACACTCTCGCAACTAAGAAGTATCTAGAGCATAAAAAAATCAGAAAAATCCAATATTAAACAAAAAATGAAAACGGTTATGAATTTAATAGTAAGTTCTCAAAGCTTCCGAAGATCGGAATATTTCGGAAATAAACAGTGAATTCTGATGTGAACAGTGAATTCTGATAGCATCCGACGATCAGAACAATTCAGAATTATGAAAATGAGTTCGGAAAGGATTCAACCTCAATCCTTATGAGCCCTTGAAGAATTCGATTAAAAGTGACTTATGGTAAGGCTTTTGTAAATATGTCTGCCAATTGATCCACTGATCTAAGAAAATGAACTTCAATGTTTCCGTCTTCAACATGTTCTTTTATGAAATGATATCATAAGGCGATGTGTTTTCTCTTAGAATACTGAACAAGATTGTGACAAATAGAATTGCACTTTCTGAGTCATAATGAAGAGGAATCTTCTTCATACAAATTCCACAGTCTCTTAATTGACTTTCCATCCAAATAATTTTTGATGTGCATGAAGCACCTACTATATATTCGACTTTCACTGTTGAAAGTGAAACAAAAGGTTGCTTCTTTGATTGCCAACTTATAAGTTTACCATCCAATAATAGACAACCGTCTGTAGTACTTTTGCGATCAATCCCACAACCTCCGAGATTTGCATCTGAAATGTTTGTATAAAAATCCAAAATTAGTTGGATACTATAAACCAAGTGATGATGTTCTCTTTAGATATTGAAAGATATTTTTCACTTCTATCATGTGTGGCTCTCGAGGATTAGCTTGATAACAAGCACAATAGCATTCTGCAAACATAATATCTGGCCTATTCGAAGTGAGATATAAAAGTGTTACAATCATTTGACGATACAGTGTAAGATCTACATAAGGTTTATGAAGATATGGAGTCAACTTAGTTCCATATGCAATTGGAACTTTTATCTCAGAGTCCTCTGTCATTCCAAATTTTGTAAGAAAAGATTTAGTATAATACTCCTGATCAGTGAATATACCTTCCTTACTATGTTTGATATTTAAATCAAGCAATAAATTTATTGGACCCATCTAATTCATTTCAAATTTAGATTACATCAATTTTCAAGTTTAGGTTTCATCAATTTTCAAAATTCACCTTCCTTTTTGCGAAAGAAAGTAGGATCAAGTGAACCTTGTTTAAATTTGGATTGTTCAAAGAACCGAGTTAGAGTTTCATACCAGGCACATGGAGCTCATTTCAAACCATAAACAACTTTATTAAGAACATAATAATGATCTAGATATTGTTTATTTACAAAACATGGTGGTTGTTCAACATACACTGTTTCTTGAAGTTCGCCATTCAAAAATTCACACTTCACATCCATTTAAAAAACTTCAAAATTTTTATGTGCTGCATAAGCTAGAAAAATACAAACTGATTCCAATCGAGCGACAGGTGCACATGATTCTTCATAATCTATTCCTTCTTCTTGGCAATATCCTTTACCCACATGACGTGCTTTGTTTCGAATAACATTGCCTTCTTTATCCAGCTTATTTCGAAAAACCCACTTGAGACCAACAACAGATGCATCATTAGGTGTAGGAATTAATCTCCATACTTTGTTTATATCAAACTCATGTAATTCGTCATGTATTGCTTTTAACCAATCTGTATGATCAAGAGCAACTTTAACAGTTTTAGGTTCAATTTTAGAAATAAAAGAGTTGAACATGCAATATTCCATTTTTGAAAATAAAGCAGCTTGTTTTACTTTTAGTTGAGCACGAGTTAAGACTCCTGAAAAAGTATATCCAATGACTTGAGATTTCGCTTGATCTCTTGTCTATTTTGTTAAAGGTAGATAATTCATATCATATTCAGGATCAATTTCAACATTTATTTCTTCAAATTCCGATTGCTTATCAATGTTATCATGTGATAAACGCCCCCTATACATTTGCATTCAAATTTGAACTCTCCCATGGAAATAATCATGATTGTTTAAATTATCCCCTACACAAGATCATCAGTATGTAAATAAGAATCAAAATTAGAAATTGAAGAAACAATTTCTTCATTTGAACTAGGAACAAAATTGTCTTTATTTTCTTCCAAAGAAGTATGATTCTGATTTTAATCATGAATTTCAATGTTTTCATTTGCATCATCAACTAGTTTCAACAAAAATATTAATTTTTTTAAATAAAGAGTAATATTGTAACGTCTGGTTCCTGGTATGTATTTAACTTATACCTATTCATTGTTATAATAGCAACTCGACGAGTTGGAGGCCCCAAACTTGTTGAGTAGATATGTTTTGGACCGTGCGTTTTGGTGACGAACTCGACGAGTTGGGAGGTCTCAACTCGACGAGTTGGCTGGGTAAAATGAAACCCTAATTCCAGGGTTCTGCACCCTATTTAAACACCTTAACCCCTAGGTGTTGGCCTCATTTCCAGCCTCCACTGTCCTAACCCTAAATCTCGAAACCCTAAAGCTACTTTGAGTGATTGTGAGCCATTTTGGTTGTTTTTGGTGTGTGTTGAAGCCATTGGAAGAAAGAAAAGCTTGAAGACACAAGAAGGAGCTTATAGATCCGGAATCTTGCCTCATCCACAACACTTTTCTGGTATAAAGGTTGAACCTTGACTTGTAGTTGTTTAGATCTTCTTTTAGGGTTATTTTGTTTGGTTTTGTCCAAATATCATGGTCCATGGGAGTTGGACGTCCCAAATGGGTTAACACTTCAGATCTAGGGTCTTGAGGGGTTTTCATAGCATAAAGGTGCAACTTTATGGCCATGGGAGACCCATGCAACCTTTAGACCATCATTTTGGCCTTTTGGAGCTTCTAATGGCCATGCATGTAGAGAAAGCTGGAACCTTATGTGATTTTTTTGTCCTTAGAGTCCAGATCTATGACCTCATGGTCTATCTTATAGTTTTGGTGGTTTTTGGATTAAGACTTTGGCCTTTTTGGGTTAGGGTTTGAGCTTAATCTCTTTAGGAAAAGTATTAATGGGTAAAGTTGGAAACTTTACCCTTCTAGAGGCATTTCCAGTCTAGATCTGGAGTATAGGGTGTAGATATGAAGAATAATGGATTAATTCGTTAAGAAGGGTTAACAGACTGAAGAACTCGAGGTGCTCACGGAAGATCTCGATGAGTTGTATTGAGAAGTCCCAATTCTGTTGAAAAGGAAGAACTCGACGAGTTGGATCGTGATATCATGATTCTGTAATTCATGGAAACTCAGCGAGTTGAAGGGAAACTCGACGAGTTGAGTCAACTCGGAGCGTTAACTTTGACTTTGATTTTGACCAAAGTTGAGCCTTAAGGGGTTATGAGTATGAAGGGGTACTTAAGGAAATCTTTTATGTTTAGGGGATTGAGTTGGGTTAATATTCGGAGCCGGGGACTGTTCAGCTACTTTACAGTATTCGAGGTGAGTTACCTTCCCTATATAAATGGGTCGAAGGCATCAATGCCGACCCATTAGTAGTTTTTTATAGTAGATAATATTGTCTTTGTGATAATTGTCTGGTATGCCAATATCTGTTGAGATTTATGTGCTTGTATGCTATGTTGTTATGTGGTAGTGGTAAGGGGTGAAATAGACCCCGTAACCGGTTGAAATACACTAGAGGGTAGGTCGGGCACCCAAATATGCCTGACATGGTAGGTTGAGCACCCAGATATGCCTGACAGGGTAGGTCGAGCACCCAGATATGCTTGACAGGGTAGGTCGGGCACCAAGATATGCCTGAAAGTATGTGATTATGTGGTATGATGGGGGAACTCACTAAGCTTCGTGCTTACGGTTTTCAGTTTTGGTTTCAGGAACTTCTTCTTCAAAAGGAAAGGAGCTGGCATGATCGCAGCGCATCATACTATGATTTGTACGTATTATGAGATTCTTGGGGATTGTACTCTGATATTATTTTCCTATGACATGTTGTGGTTTTTGACACTTGGGTTTGATTATGATTTGGATGACACTATTGATGTTTTCAGACCACCGTCTTTATAAATTACTTAATTAAAAATGAAATTATTATTTATGAATTTTGGGATGTTACAAGTTGGTGTGTGAGCCTTGGTTTGAGGAATTCAGACACACTTTCGGGAGTGTCTGGACTCAAATCTAGGGCTTGAGAGGTTTTTCTACAAGAAAAATAATTTTTAAAAAATTAAAATTAAGGGTTTCTAATAAAGAACAAGGAGTGTGATGCGTGCAATTGGCCAAGCTTAAGTAAGTTTTCCCCAATATACCTATACATGTTATATTATGATATGAAGTGTGAATATGTGAATTGCATGCTAGATTAGGGCTAAGGATCTAGGAAGGATGCCTTGTATGCCTATTGTATGTGCTTATTCAACTACATGCTAGTACTGATTAGTCGGTGATATGATGGTCTGATAAAGGATATGCCTGGTTTTGGTTACTCAATGCTCGAATGTTGCTTGATTTGTGCTTTTAGGAGTCTTAGTTATCTTTAATTAACTAGTAAATGAATACGTTAAGTTACATATTACGAGGACTAAATAATTTAAGAAGGTTAGGTCTAGCTCTATTTTGCAGCTCTTGTCTGAGTCCAACCATTGTAGGACAGGACCTCTCATTCGAAGAATTATCTGGTCGTAGTAATATGTAATGGTATTCACGAGTTAGTTGCGAAAAGATAGTAAGGACTTCTTATGCAACTGACGGCGAAGAGTGTGTCAGAGATCACCCTTGGGTAAGCCTAGAATGAGAGTAGTGACAAGAATTATTTGAGTGAGAATTGTATTCATGGATAGGAAGCGGATTTAATAACCCAAGGCGACCCAGGAGGAAAGTATGGATAGATGTGGAATGTAGTATGGGCCTGTACTACTGAAAGAAGAGGATCCATACTTGACTCTTGGAGAGATACGGAGAACCAGGAGTGGCAGAGTGTGAGACCTCTTGATGATTATGTATGACTCTGACGATTGTGTGGTTTGTTTCAGAATGGTGGTGACACGTCATGGAGCAGGGGGCTCAGGATCTGGGTCTGGTTCGGGTGCGGGTTCTGAATCTATTGATGATGGATTGCGCGAGTTCATTACATCCGAGATTACGAGAAGTATCTTTGAGGCGACTTTCAGGTCGATCAAGGAGGGTATCATTTAGCTGATAGACAGCCACCTTAGGGCGTTCAGGAGTGACATGGCACCTGGCCAGTCGGGGACTTGTACACTCTCCTTCAAGGATTTCAGGGGATGTAGAGCACTAGACTTCTGCGGGGTGAAAGACCCCATTGTGGCTAGGCGATGGATCGCATACATTGAGTCTACAAAGATGATGAGCTTCTGCCCGGAGGGGTCGAAGGTCAGATTTGTTGTTGGTTGTTTGAGGGAGCGAGCAAGAGACTGGTGGGAGGCAGTAGTGACATGTTGGGAGCCCCAACCATCGTGACCATGACCTGGTCGGATTTTGTGACCAGATTCCGAGCGGAGTTTGCGCCGGCTATGGAGGTTCAGCAGCTGGCTAGGAAGTTCTTGGATATGAGGCAGACTATAGAGACGGTGACAGAGATTACCACCAAATTCAGGGAGAGGGCTCTGTTGGTGCCCCAGTACGCGGCTGATGAAGAGATGAACAAAACTCGGTACCATGATATGTTGAGAGCTGACATTCAGAAATATGTCACTTATTCGGCGTGCTCGACTTTGGATGATATGATAGCCAGGGCACGAGAGAGGGAGATTGATATAGAGCACATTCGGAAGAGGAAGGCAGAGGCTGGGCAGACGACTAGGGATTTGGTGAAGAAACCCAAGGGTTTCAACTCGAGGTCGAAGGGCTAGCAGGGCCGGAGCCGCTGTAGGAAATGCGACAAGCCACACGAGGGAGTTTGTAGAGTTGGGGGATCGGGCTGCTACAAGTGCGGCAAGACTGGGCACTTTAGCAAGGATGTACTGCCACTACCCCCATCATTTAGACATCAGACCTAATTTGCTTCCATTGCAATTAGCGGGGCCATAAAAAGGCCAACTGCTAGAGATTGGTATCAGGAGCGCCAGTGGCAGTGCTAGCTCCAGCAACCCTGCAGATCACAGATGGCCACCAGGGCATGTCAGATTCTCTTGTGGTGAGGAGTCGAGCCTTCCAGCTGACCGTCGAGGAGGCGCGTGTCGCACCAGATGTGGTGGCAGGTATGTTTCTTCTCCCTAACTTTTATTATATGTCAGTTTTGATATTTATATTCCATGTATTTTGTTTTAGGATCGCTCCATGTGAACGGTATCCCAGTGCTGGTATTATCTGACTCTGGGGCTAGCTGATCATTCGTATCTCTTGCACTCAGCAAGAGGTTTACCGAGTCTACGAGCATGTTGGATTGTCCTTTAGAGGTCGAGATTGCGGACAACCGATCCGTTCGGGCATCAGAGGTTTATAAGGATTGCGTACTTAGGATGTGTGGCGAGCGCTATCTCGTGGATTTGGTTCCTATTCCTATGTGAGGGAACAAGGTTATCATAGGAGTGGATTGGTTGAGCCCTAATGGGGTGGTGATCGACTGTGAGCAACAGTTGGTTTGGGTTAGGACCCTTAGTGGGGGAGTGCTGGTAATTCAGGGTGAGAGACCGCAACATGGATCGGGTATGTGTTCTGCCGCGAGAGCCAGATGCAACCTTCATCAAGTATGTGCAGGTTTTGTCTCCTACGTTATGGATACCCGGGAGAAGGGTAAGGAGACCATGGATGGTGTGCTAGTGGTGTGGGAATATTCGGACGTATTCCCGGAGGATTGCTTGGGGTACCTCCGGAGAGACAGGTGGAGTTCAGTGTTGACCTAGCTCCGGGTGCCGCTCCGATAGCCAAGGCACCGTATCAGTTGGCTCCTCCTAAGATGCAGGAGTTGTCTACACAGCTTTAGGATTTGTTAGAAAAGGGATTCATTAGACCGAGTAGTTCACCCTGGGGAGCCCCGATTCTATTTGTGAAGAAGAAGGACGGATCCCACCGGATGTGTATAGACTATCGAGAGTTGAATAAGGTAACGGTGAAGAACCGTTACCCACTTCCGAGGATCGACGATATCTTCGACCAGCTTCAGGGGGCATCTTGGTTTTCCAAAATTGATTTGCGATCAAGCTATCACCAGATGAGAGTCCGGGAAGAAGATGTGCAGAAGACAACCTTTCGGACTCGATATGGTCATTATGAGTTCGTGGTGATGCCGTTTGGGCTCACCAATGCTCCTGCCGTGTTCATGGATCTCATGAATCGCGTATGCAGACCGATCCTGGATCGGTCTGTGATAGTCTTTATGGATGACATCTTGGTTTACTCCAAGACACAGGAGCAGCACGAGGAGCACTTGAGGGAGGTTCTGGAGATGTTGAGGAGGGAGAGAATTTTCATAAAGTTCCCCAAGTGCGAGTTTTGGTTGCACGAGGTGCATTTTCTGGGGCACCTTGTCAACCAGAACGGTATACTGGTCAATCCGGCCAAGGTAGTGGTTGTGGATGGTGTGCCAGTGGTGTAGGAATATCCGGACGTATTCCCGGAGGATTTGCCTGGGGTACCTTAGGAGAGACAGGTGGAGTTCAGTATTGACCTAGCTCCGGGTGCCGCTCCAATAGCCAAGGCACCGTATCAGTTTGTCTCCTCCTGAGATGCATGAGTTGTCTATACAGCTTTAGGAGTTGTTAGACAAGGGATTCATTAGACCGAGCAGTTCACCCTAGGGAGCCCCGATTCTATTTGTGAAGAAGAAAGACGGATCCCACCGGTGTTGGATTAGTGTCTAAGTCCATAACTATAATTGGTATATACTTGACCCGACCCGACATGGTCCATTTGGGTTGCATGGCATCGGGACATTTGGATAGACCTTTTGTGAGAAGAGGATATTTGTGACATATTAATATATTATAAGTTCTAATATATTAATATGAAATCATATTATTTAATTAGTATTGATCAAGAACTAATTCGGAATTAATTTAGTGATC
The DNA here is from genome assembly GCF_052849685.1 of Lactuca virosa. Taxonomy (NCBI): domain Eukaryota; kingdom Viridiplantae; phylum Streptophyta; class Magnoliopsida; order Asterales; family Asteraceae; genus Lactuca; species Lactuca virosa. The sequence goes on along the minus strand of NC_136434.1, from coordinate 278,657,885 downwards.
AAAAGAGACTAATTAAATATATGGGGATTGATTGTGTAAATCATTCATTCTTCTATATATGGGCTTGAGATCCATGATTCCTTATGTTGGGTTTAACCCATGTGGTGACCCATGGATACTCCATGGAGGTTAAAACCCATGGAGCATAAGGAATGGGTAAAGCCATGGGTTACATGGTGTAACCCTAATGTGCACACTATATAAAGACCCCATTGGTTAGTGAAATTGGCACAAGTGAATACACAAGAGAGCAAGCCGATTTCTATGAGTCAAGTATCCTCTCTCATGGTTATTCCAAGGTGGTTATTCCAAGGTGTTCATGATGTTGTGTGAACCATTTGAGGTGTCACACTTGAGGCACTAGGCTCTTAAGCTTCATGGAATCAAGCTACAACAAAGAGGTATGTATTCTATCTAGTTTGGTTATCCTATTACATATGATTGTATGCTAGTTAGGGTAATACCTTGGAAATTTGATATTTGCATGTATAATAGAGAAAACATAGATCCAAGGTATTTAGGGTTGTATGTACAGCTTAGGAGTGTTAGAATGCTCAAAACCCAACAGTGGTATCAGAGCCATGGGTTGTTTTCAATTATACTTGATGCAAACTGCTTAAAAATTGATTTTCTTGCTGTCTGGGCAGTGGACTCGCCGAGTCCATAGAGTGACTCGACGAGTCCAAGTGTAAAATCATCCAACGCGCCGAGTTTGTTCATGCACTCGACGAGTTGGACCCCTGACAGCATATTTTCGAGGTTTTTGGCTGGAATTGGACTAGGAACATTACCCTAAGCTGTTTTTGAACTTGTAAACCTGTTTTTGATGTGGTAATGTTCATTCTAATCCAATTTCAAAGATAATTGTCACAATTTCAAGATTTGTATTAGTTTTATGTTCATGCTAATTTCTTGAAGATTGATGATTTGAATTATCTTGTTCTTATGAGTTAGCTTAGATTAATAGAAAAGTTATGAGATAATGTGTTTTCAATCCATATTGATCTAAAAGTTATTCATAAAATGTGTTTTTGTAACTTCTCCTCAAAGTATTTGAAAAGTCACATTTATGATTTTTTTAAACACTCATAAGATTTCCATAAGTTATGAAAGTGAAGAGTCTCATTTTTAAATGATTTAAAGTCTTCCATAACTTGTCCTCAAGTTATGGAACTTGAAGAGTTTTTCCATTAAAAAACTACTTTAAACACATAAGTTATGGAATTGAAAAGTTTTGTAGTCTTCAAAACTTGCCCTCAAGTTTTGGAATTTGTAAAGTTTTGCTTATGAATGCTTTAATTCCAAATTAAACCCTAGAATTTTAAAAAGTTTAAAATTCAACCCTTATACTATTATTATAATTTTAATTATATAGATATGTATAAGATAAAGTCAATCTTACCGTTAGTAGGCCTCATTCACGAAGCCGGTCTATAAGGGAGGTATAAGGTTACTGTTGGGTATTGTATGTTGCGTCATGGGCTTAATATTGTATATCCGGATTGGGCCTGTCCATCCGTGATTATCTTGTAGGGTTAAACTATAAATAGTGCATGCATGTACGCATTAGATACGTTCTTGATTATCATCATTATTGTTTTGTAACCCTAAACACCTCTACAGTCGAAGTTCTTAATCGAGCTCTTCTGAGGTGTTAAAGTTTAATCATACGACATCTTTAAAGCCATTCCTGTGTTCATAATTGCGTCTTTAATTGTTTATCTGCTTTGAATCTATCGATCCTACTAGAACATTGTTCTAACAATTGGTATCAGAGCAGGAGACTGTGTGATCAATACACATTCCTTCTGTGTTAAGAATTCTTTAGGGTTTCCGCTTTTATCGAATATAAAGAAGCCGCCTTCTTCCTGTCGACGGTAACTCTTGTTTTTGATAAAACCCTAATCTCAAGTTTACAGGTCTGATTCTAGCGGTTCTAAGGAAAGGCTCACCATGTCTCACGAAGATTCTCAAACTAATCCCATCAACATCTCTAACAGCATTGGATCCACTACCAGGATTCCCATTCTTTACACTCAAGACTATGAAGTATGGGCACATCATTTTGAAGATTACGTGGTTGGATCTGAAGATAATGGCTATCTCATATGGGAAGCTATCACGCTTGGGCCGTTTGTTCACTCTGGAACGAACACGACTGTTAAGACTCAAAAAGAATATAACAAGCTGGTGGCGGACGTAGATAAGATGCCGCAGGATGAGAAGGACAAGTTGCTGTGTAATGTGAAGGCCATGAGAATGATCAGATTCGCCTTGCAATCTGACACTTTTCGGTTAGTCGGTTCATGCACAACGGCCAAAGAAATCTGGGATAGGTTGAAAGAACTTTACTCAACCGATGAAGATTTAGAACACTCTATTCAAACCTTGATGCTCTCAGAATTTGGAGTTTTCGAACAGAAACCTGAAGAGAAACTGATACAAACCTTCGATCGCTTCAATCATCTCCTAAGTAAGATGATCAAGCATGGAATAGAAAGAAAGTTGATCGAGCAAAAGGTAATCTTCATGAATGGTTTGAGACCAGAATGGATGGCAGTGGTTTCAACAGTGAAAGCTCATGAACAGTTTAAATCTTACTCACTAGCGAAACTTGTGGGAATACTTAAGTCCCATGAGAGTGTGGTAACCAAGGAGGCGAAGGTAGTTTCGGGTGTGGGACCGTTGGCCCTCGTTTCAAGAGGAAAAAGTGTTGCAGAAGAAGAGGAGGAGTCAGATATGTCTGAATGTGACCTTACGAGCGAAGAATATGCTATGATGGTCACCAATCCAAAGAAGTTTGCACGGAGGAAATTTCCTGTCAATAAGAACCAAAATTGGCAGGGAAGTTACAGTTCTGAGAAGGTGAAAGATGAAGCGAAGAATACTTCTCAAAAAGATGACGACAAGAAGGAGAGCAAGCTTGCAGGAGACTCTGGATTCGACTGCAATTACTGTCACGGCAAGAACTACTTTGCCAAAGATTGCATGCTGAGGAAGATGGCTGAGAAAAGAGATGGTGAAGATGATGAGGCATACTACATGCGAAAGTTGGAAGAGATCAAGAAAAAGAAGGCATCTAACAATTCAATGAATGCCTTGATTGTGCAGGAAAATGCAGATGAAGATGAATTCGGTGGCGTTGAAGTCTGGTCAACCGATTCTGAGGATGAAGAGGTGAGAAAGCCCACTCATGGAAGAGCTTATGTGGCAAAGGATGCAGGTTCGGCTGGAAGATGTTTGATGGTCACAGCTGGTAGATCAACCGAAAGTGAACGTAAGGAGCCGAACCTAACTAAGGACAAGTGCTTTGCAGCCAAGCCCGTGAGCGAGAAGATCAACGACTGTGATCGGCTGATCAAAAAGGTACAATCCATCCTTGAATCACTTAAAGTTCCAGTAACAAATTATGAAGAAGAATTAAATGAATTAATATTTAAATTTTCTAACTTAAGTGGTAGTCTTATGCAAACTCGCTTAGCGAACTCTAACCTAACTGACCAACTCAGCAGGGTGTCTTCAAAGAGTGAGGAGAGAAGGATGTGGATTGAGCTGAAGGAGACAGAGTTAAATAGGGCTAGGGATGAAATTATTTATTTGCAACGAGACAATTTAAAGTTTTTGAAACAAAGGAATGTTTTTTGTTTAATTGCTAAGCGCTTATATACTAATATTGCTCAATTACATTTAAGTTGTGAAATAGGGAAAACAATTCATAAGATGATTTTACCCTTCCTTGAATTTAAGGAGGATGAGGTCATCGCTGAATGTGAATCAATTATGTCCTCAGAAGAGACATCCATTGCTTACAAAATCGGACTGGACAAGATAGAAACCTTCATTGACTCTAAGGAACATAAATGTATGCTCAAAAATCTTTTGGATGAAAATGATAGGTTAAAAATTAAGTCCGAGACCATTCAATCATTTGACTCTTCTAACGCCAAATTAATTTCAGAACATAAAATGAACATAGAAAATACGTCTGAATTTGATGAGGAAAGTGAGATGAGCGAAATCTCAGTAGAAGACGTGGTTGATTGCTCAGAGTTTATGAAGAGCGAAACCGAGAATGAGAAACCCCTCATATCTGAAACTTCGGTTGAATACGCTCGCCTGTCAAAAGACAAGCCACAGAAACTCAAAGAGAAAGCAATGGTTTATCAAAAGGTTCAAACTGTGCCGAATCAGGTATATGCTGTTACAGGAGTCACTGCAAAACAAACAGCAGAATTGAAAATCTTGGTCGACAAAGACAATGCTGAAGGGTGCGACGATTACTTCTGGTCAGCCCCTATTGATAACGCAGACGAAACCATCGGCTTATCTGAGCAAACCTCATGGAGGGTAAAAGGAAGATATGTTGCTGAACCCATCAACAAACCCTCAAGTTTCGACAAACCAAGCACGAGTGGAACAAAAGAGATCCCTGAAGAACCAAAGAGAACACCGAATGTTCCTACTAAGATAACCGAAACTCAAAAGGAAAAGCCAAAATCTAGCTTCAATATTCACAAGTCTCAGAAGGAGTTAGCTGAACAGAAACGACAAAGAAATCAAAGATACACAAAAAATCTGAATGAGCGAAAACGGTATTGGCAATCTTAAAACCCTAACTACGTTCCTTCAAAGAAAGAGTCAATTGTCAAAGAAAAGGAGAAGCTGAAAGGAAAAGAAAATTTTAGTCCAAGCTCCTACTATTCCAAAGCTCAGAACCGAAAGTCTAGTTTCGGGTCCAACACCAACGCTCAGAACCGAACATCAAGTTTCGGTCCCAACGTCAAGACTTACAACCGCAAGTCAAGTTTCGGTCCCTCACTCTCCCAAAAGAAACCGAATTCAGTAAAGGACATCAAAGGAAAGGGAAAGCTTGATTCAGATTCTAATAATAAGAAAAAGTCAGCTAACCCTAGGATTCAAAAGAAAACACCAAAACCATCTAACAACACACCATCGAATACACCAAAATTTAAACAAGATAAAACTAAAATCAAGGTGTACACCATCAAAAGAAAAGATCAATTCACTCTAATAAAAAGAACTTATTTGGTTGATATTTCTACTGTAATTCCTTTTTCTGTGAAAGACTCACCAGGACCCAAGAAACTTTGGGTTCCTAAATCTGCTTGAAATTGCAGGTGATTAGTGACGAGTAGTTCGATGACGAATGGTATATTGACAGTGGCTGCTCGCGTCACATGACGGGAAGGAAGGAAGAGCTGAGGGAGTTTTGGTACCTAAAGGATGGTGGATGTGTGAAGTATGGTAATAACTCGTATGGAACAATCAAAGGATATGGTATGATAACCAACGGAGACTTCTCGATTCGAAAAGTAGCTTATGTGGAAGGGTTGCAGCATAACCTCATCATTGTATCACAATTAGTTGTGGGAACAAGTTTGAAGGTTTCATTTGATGATGAGGGATCCGAAATTATTGAGAAGCAATCTAAAAAGGTTTTGTTGAAGTCTGAACGCAAGGGAGAGATGTATCCTTTAAATCTCAACCCAATTCGAGGAAAACCAGCAATATGCCTGCTATCAAAGGCGAATACTGATGAAAGCTGGCTGTGGCATCGACGCCTATCGCACCTGAACTTTAAAGACATTAATAAGTTGGTGCTTGGTGATCACGTTCGAGGCCTTCCTCTTCTCAAGTTTGATAAGGAACATCTGTGTGCAGCGTGTGAGATGGGCAAACAAAGCAGAAAGAGCCATCCTACACGTATCAATACAAAGATTGTTGAAGCTCTTGAACTTCTGCACATTGACTTATGTGGACCTTCGGCTATCGAAAGCTTCGGTGGTAGTAAGTTCATTCTTATCATAGTAGATGATTTTTCACGCTTCACCTGGGTTTTCTTTCTTAAACAGAAATCAGACGCAACTCCCAAGTTGAACACGTTCATCAAGCAAATGGAAGTGCAGCTGCGAAAGCTGGTGAGGAATATCAGAAGCGACAATGGGCTTGAATTCAAGAATAAAGACTTTGAGGATTTTCTGGCTGAAAAGGGGATATCTCACAACTTCTTGGCCCCTTATACACCACAACAGAATGGGATTGTTGAAAGACGAAACCGTTCTTTATGTGAGGCAGCCCGAACCATGCTAAACTTCGCTTCTCTTTCGCTATACTTCTGGGTTGATGCAGTTGCAACCACGTGCTATACTCAGAACCGATCCTTGCTCAATAAACGATTCTCAATCACTCCATATGAGATTCTGAACAATCAAAAGCTCAACGTCAATTTCCAACCCGTTTGAAGAGTACATTCGGCTATTTGATGAACCAGAGAAGGCTGCACACTCAGAGGCGAAAGCAACAGACAACAAAATCGACAATCTCAAAAAGATCATAGATGAAGCTGCCAAAGAAATGGAAAGTGAACCTCCTAAACCGACTGGTGGTCAACCCTCAATTGACCCTCCAAACAACCGCTCAACGTTCAAGGGGGAGGGTTCATCTGCATCAAAGAAAACCGATATGTCTTTCGAGGGGGAGCATCTAATTCCATCCCAAACACATAAAAGTCCAGGCGAGGGGGACCATCTAACTACAAACCCGTCCAATGATAGTCCAATCGAGGGGGATAATCCAACTCCCACAGAGGAGGAAAACTCTGAACCTGACAGGGGATACACTTCGCCATTTGAGGGGGAGAAAGAGAATACAACTGACGAAGGTGATCAATCAGAACTTGAAGAGGAAGTAAATGCAGAGTTGGATCCAGCCTATGACCCAAATTACCCACCTCTAACGAAATGGACTAAGGACCATCCAAAAGCACAAATAATTGGTGAATCATCTGAGCGAGTTCTGACACGTTCTCAATTGAAAGCGAAACAAACTGCATTATTTTCTAATGTTGAATTCTGTATGTTTAATTCGTTTGTCTCCAAAGTCGAACCGAAGACAGTTAATGCTGCACTTGATCATTCTGATTGGGTACAAGCAATGCAAGATGAACTTCATGAGTTCAAACGAAATCGAGTTTGGAGGTTGATTCCCACTCCAAAGGATGCTTCGGTGGTCGGCTTAAAATAGGTCTTCAGAAATAAGTTGGACAAAGAGGGGAACGTCATACGCAACAAGGCTCGGTTGGTGGTGAAGGGATATTGCCAACAAGAAGGAATAGATTATGAGGAGACCTTCGCTCCTGTAGCAGGGTTGGAATCAGTAAGAATCTTTCTGGCATATGCTGCTCATAAAAACTTCGAAGTTTTTCAAATGGATGTAAAATGCGCTTTCTTAAATGGAGAACTAGAAGAAACGGTGTATGTTGAGCAACCACCTGGGTTTGTGAACGAGAAATTCCCTGATCATTGCTATGTGCTGGATAAAGCTGTATATGGTCTAAAGCAAGCACCAAGGGCCTGGTATGAAACTTTAACTCGCTTTCTGAAAATGTCGAAATTTAAGCAAGGTTCGGTTGACCCAACCTTCTTCCGAAAGAAAGAAGGCGAACATCTAATGATAGTTCAGATTTATGTCGATGACATCATCTTCGGCTCCACGAATCCTAGCTTAACGGCTGAATTCAGGAAGTTGATGGAGACTAAATTTGAAATGAGCGCAATGGGTCCGATTAATTTTTTCCTTGGTTTGAATATTAGACAGGGACCAGAAGGTATTTTTATCAACCAGGAGGCCTACACAAAGAACTTGCTGGCAAAGTTCGGTATGACGGGAGATTCGAAAGTGAAGGTTCCTATGGAATTTGGCACTAAGTTAACACCTTCTCTGGAAAAACCTGCTGTTGACATAACACTATATCGTCAAATGATAGGGTCCCTTATGTCTCTAACAGCTAGTAGACCGGACATTATGTTTTCTGTTTGTTATTGTGCCAGGTTTCAAGCAAATCCAAGAGAACCTCACATGGTGGCAGTGAAAAATATTTTCCGTTACCTGAAGCGAACCTCGTCTCTCGGTCTCTGGTACCCTGCTAGATCTGGATTTTTTATTCAAGCTTTTTCTGATGCCGATCTTGGAGGATGTGGCCTGGACCGAAAGAGCACAACTGGTGGATGCCAATTCCTTGACGGTAAACTTGTTAGCTGGCAGTCCAAGAAGCAAACCTGTGTGTCACTTTCAACAGCCGAAGCTGAGTACATAGCTGCAACATCCTGTACCTCTCAAGTAATATGGATACAAAGCCAATTAAGAGACTATGGGCTAAGTATGAAGAAAATACCTCTCTATTGTGACTCAGAAAGTGCGATAAGAATATGCCACAATCCAGTGCAACACTCAAAGACAAAGCATATTGCACTGAGATACCATTTCATCAAGGACCATGTAGAAGATGGGAACGTGGAAGTACATTTCGTTCGGTCCTCTGATCAACTGGATGATATATTCACTAAAGCCTTACCAGAAGCAAGCTTCTATATACTTTTACAAGGTTTGGGAATGATGAAAGCAGAGTCGGTACCGAATCCTCAAATCTCACTCTAAAATTAGACAAGCGAAATAGAGCGAACGCTCGGTCTATTTCGGTTCCGGAGTTTTCGGGAACCGAAATGAACTGTACGCTCGGTCTATTTCGACTCCGGAATTTTAGGGAACCGAAATGAACCGAACGCTCGGCTTATTTCGCTTCATTCTTTTAAGGTTTGGTTTCGGTTGTACATTTTGTTTATTCTTTTAAGTCTATTTTCTTACTCTATTTTATTTTTTTTAAGAGTGTTTTGTGTTAATTTTTTTTTCTGTTTTTATTATTTTTTTCAGAAAACTTCAAAAATCCAAAAATATTTTCTTTTTCTGTTTTTATTATTTTTCAGAAAACTTTAAAAATCCAAAAATATTTTCTTTTTCTGTTTTTATTATTTCTTTGAAAATTTCAAAAATCCAAAAATATTTTTTTTCTAAACGTTTTTTTTGTGTTTTGTTTTGTTTGTTTTGATTGTGTGGTTTGTTTGTTTGTTTGTTCTTTTTAATTAAGTCCCAAGTATATCAGTGCAACAAAATTTGGAACTAAGGTAGGTATGATTCTTATCATCCGGACTAGTTAAGAGTCCCTAGAAGCATGCTGCTGCATGTCGACCGAAGCCTCTAAAACTAAGAGCAAGGCCTTAATGATTCGATCTATACCTATCGTTTCTTCCCAATGAGGCTGCTAAAATCAACTCAAGTCAAGAGCTACCTTACTCTTCTCAAATGAGTTAAGAGTTTTCTGCTTTATCATGTTTATATAGCAGAGGTACTTTCGGTTCTTTAACCACTCTCCTTACATTCTCCATCAACTTTCGGTTCACCACTGTAACCCTTGAGACTCTCGGTCTTTACCACTGAGGTTTATGGTTGCATAAAATCTATGTTTGTGATCTTAGATACGTACACCACATGCTACGTGAAACCCACAATCCAACACCAACAATGAATTGACGGTAAATCATTCTATTCAAGATCTTACTTGTTACCTAATGAAATCTCATTTTATTTTTGAGTGGTCTTTTATGAAATTGTCTAACACCAAGGCATTTCTTCCCAAAAAGATCCAGTTTGTTTTTGTTTTTGAGATTTATATAATATCTTTAGTCACTATAAATTATATCCAACCTACTTGTTCAACAGACCACATTGGTCTCACAAGTACTTCTTCCAACGTTCGGTCTTATGTTAAGAGTCGATGTTCGGTTGAAGATCAGCCACCCTTAGCCTATTAATTAAAAGAAGCCTTTCGGTGTTTCTTTACAAGCACTCGATCGTATTTACTCGGGATACCAAGCAAGCACTTCAAGTCTCTCTTGACTTTGAAGGAAGAGATTTATGCCCGGAATCATCTGCTTTATGTCTTCTAATAGACATCACTCACATCCTATACACATTTTGCTTTATTTCTTTATCTTTTGTCACACTATTGCACAAAATTTTTTATGATTTTCCAACATTCTGGTTGCTATGTATTTTGAATCGTTTATTGTTTAGATTTTGGAGTAACAGTGGTTATCTTAATTTTTGGAGCGAAGCTGAATTTCAAACGACGAATTGAGGATAAGCTTTTGGGCGCGCGAATTTGAACGGTTCCTAAACCCACACGTGTTGACGTATACCTGGGAGAAACCAACCTGTCACATCGCGCTTTTTCAGGCGACGTTTCAGTGACCTCATCATTATCATGACGATTCTTTCTCTCTCCTGGCAACGGTATATAAAGGGTTTCTAATTAAATTTGTCTCTTTTACCAGCAACAAACTCTCTCTATATACAAGGCGATTTACAACTGTTCATCTTCATCTTTACCTCTACAATGGCGAATTCTTCATCTGCTCAAGATCAAACTGCTTCGTCCTCATTGCTCTCGATCAAGCCAAACCAGAACATGATCATTCAACTCAAGTGGTTGAATGCTTGAAGTACTCTCCTCTAGTTCTCGCCCTAACACAGGTGGAATCCGTCCCAATGTCACTCCTATCGCAAGTCTACACTACTGCTTCATATGACAAGAACAAGGAGAGGATCTACTTCCAAATATTCTCTCACAAGGCTTCAATTTCAAAAGGGAGATTTTGTTCATTGTTACCGCTTGCTGTGGATTCGTCTGTAATCTCACCTGACTTCATCACCATAACTCAACTATTCTCGATGCTCTACGAGATGGGCTACACTGATGTGCCTACCACCGTCACGAAGGTTAAGAAATCGTGTTTGCCGCCCCAATGGAATGGATTGCTTATGTTGGGTTTTGAGCATTCTAACACTCCTATGGTGTACATGCAACCCTATAAACCTTGGATCTATGTTTTCTCTATTATACATGCAAATATTAACTATTCCAAGGTTTCATCCTAACTAGCATATTATGAAGCACCTATACTACAAAGTTCTAGTTAGATGACATACCTTTTGATGTAGCTTGATGTCTTCAAGCTTTAAGAGCTTAGCCCCAATAGTGTGGAAGCCTCAAATGGAATCACAAATCACCAAAACACCTTGGAAGAACTTGAGAGAATATGTATGCACACTAAAATCGGCCCACTCTTATTTTCACACACTTTTTTCCAATTTTGTGAGCCAAGGACCCCTTTATATATTATGGAGGATTAGGGTTACATCCATGTAAACCCTAATACCCATGACCTTTCATTTACATAGGATCCATGGGTTAAAAGCTCCATGGACCATCCATGAAAGCCTAGCCCAACCTAAATGAACTTGGCCCATTCCATATATATAAGAGTCCATATTTAATTAGTTCTTTTTGATCACTTAATTAATTCTAAATTAATTCTTGATCAATACTAATTAAATAATATGATTCCATATTAATATATTAGAACTTATAATATATTAATATAAATCATAAATATACTATTCTCAAAAGACTATCCATATAAATTGTGCCGGTGAAGTGCAACCCAAATGGACCATGCCGGGTCGGGTCAAGTACATACCAAAATATAGTTATGGACTTAGAAATTAATCCAACAGTCTCCCACTTGGATAAGTCTAAAACTATTATTGAGTATGACTTCAAAACCTAACTGGCAATCGTAGCTCTTAAAGCCGCTGTCGAACTCTGACCTTGTCAATGACTTGTCCATTAGATAAGGGATCATATATTCCTCCATTCTAGATATCATATGGACTGAGACATGGATTATAATCATTCTCTTTGTCCATTTGTTGTTTCCCGATTTTCGATTTATGATGACTGACTGATTGAACAAATCAAATCAGTCCTGGCTTGGCCAAGCACTCACATGTGTCATCACTAAATCATCGAGGGGCCCACATATATCGCTTTTATCCCGCAGGTAAAAGGAATGGATAAACTTCAACTCATATGGCTTGTTCTGCTACTTGTTGAATCATACACAAAGGCACGTTTTATAGCATCGAGTTACCAATGCGTTTTCGTGCAATCAATGTACTATCAACTCATAGTAACAACTCATATCTCTAGGTTTGAAGAATATAAGATATTATCGTCTCATGATCACTCGTGATAAAATCCATGAAGTGATTCAAATGAGCGCGGGTTGAATCCAATACTCAGAACTTATGAGCACTCATGAGTGTTGTAGCACCACTTTGTCCACCAACTTGGACCTCTACAAGCAACCCATGACAGTCTTGATTCATATCTACTTCCAACATATGACCGACTGTGGATGGTTTGAATAACTTAGTCATTCCGGAAGAATAACCTAGTTATTATGGAAGTCAAAACATGCAAAGTGAAACACAAGAATAAATGAATCAAATATGGTATCAAACCCTATGAATATAAATAGACCACTTTTATTTATCACCATACTGATTACTCATTATTCATTTTTTCGGTTTTATCAACTTTATACTTGAATTAAAACACTAGGTGTCCCATGCTCCAAGCATGTACACTATGTTTTCTAAACAATAGCTTTGCCATACACCAAGTATGAACTCTATGTTTGTCTATGATCCTTTTTCTTTGTGAAATAAACCAACTGAACATCATTTTAATGATTCTAATTTCACACTCCTAAATCCTTATTGAAAATGTAAGAATTCCAAATTCCTATCATTTATCGAAATCTGTTAGATTTTAAAATTATATGCACAGACCCTCTTGTAATGACTATGTACAAAGTCACAAAGACTTGTCAACAATCATTATAGGGTATTCCAATGAAGATCTACTCCATGGAAACAAATTCTCATATTCAAGGTACATTGCTTTGAACATGCTTCTTGCATTAAGTTTTTCTAATCTTACACAGATTGCTTCCATCTATAGAGATAACTCCATATTCCCATTTGACTATCACTCCTGAACAAGAGTTGCCTCTTTTCAGAATATGTCAATATGGTCCTTCCAAAAATTAACACTATACTTCCAACTGCCCCTGAGCAACCAATCTTTGGTAAACCTTAGATTGTCCTCGACAATTGCTTAATCACTTTAGTCATATCCAATTCTAGACCTTTTCCCTTCTTAATGCCCCAGGTATTTGGAAAATTTAGAAACGATAAATATTATAGCACATGTAATCGACCCTATACCCGAAGCATATGGGACACGATTCATGATGTCTTACATAAAGACATGATTCTAGACCAGTGTTTTGCTACAATATTTTTATTTGCCATGTTTTCAAAATTTGACTATGAAGAGGGATGCCGTAATCATAATCGAATTTTGAGAACGTAATATATAGAATTTCCTTAAGTTGAACCAATCCAACATGAAATTCATATATATATTCTTGACTAAAGATGATTAAGGTCTCAATCTAAGCCTTTAGAACTGAAATGAAGTATATCCTCTCCCTTAATTATAGCAAAACAACTTTTTCAATCCCTGCAGCCTCACGAATTGAAACTTTTGTTTTCTATAATTAACATTGCTAACTTGCAACACTAACAATAATTATCATGCTCCCACTAACATGATGATTATTAGCATAACACTTATGCTCCCACTAGCTTTGACATGTACTCAGATATCAGCTGGACTTCTAGAAATCAATACTTTATTGACTTTCTTACCAAAGTTCAGATTTCTGATACTAGATTGCTTTGATAAGACTTTATCAAAATCATACACCTTCTCTTAGATAGCTTACAGGTGTGTCTAAACAATTTCAGAACTATGAAAAGGGATGCCGTAATCATAGTCTCAATTGTTTAGATCTTTGCTATTTCTCATAAGTCTCTGTTAGTGTGCCGGTTAACCACGCACGCTCCACTAACGACTTTGAGAATGCAAAGATTACAATTGCTATCTTACTTAAAATCTACTTGGTGGAAGTGTTTCCTCACCCTCATTTTCATGAATCGGAGAGAAACCTTATGACCTTTAGATTTTATGGTGTATGTGTTCTTATCCACGTGAATTTGTCAAAACCATAATCACAAGACTAGGTTAGTGACAAATCCTAACTCATATGGATTGAACTTGTGCAATCTTAACCTCTTGCCACCTGGCAGCATAAGGGCCTGCCATTTCTTCCATGCAAACAATTGAGAACATGTAGAACTCAAATGTATAGCCAACTTTACTGGAATGCGCACAGAAATGTCAACACGATAGGTTATAAACCTCACGTCGTGTGCTAGTGATTAAACAATAGGTTTCATTCTTGATTAGTTCTTGAAACTATCTCAAGATCTTTTAAGACTCCCACTGTCCTCTTGACATATAAGACTCTCTTGTCAAATATTCAAGGGATAGTGCAGATTCTTTATCAAGACAAAACACTTCACACAATTGGCCTTAGTTGGTCTTTGTTTTATCCAAAAGATCACAACTTACCAACTTCAAATGTACAAGAGTAGAAAACTTTTTACTCTTACATTTGACTAGTGTTAATAAACCTTCTTTAAGATGTGTCACTCAAGTTACAACCTTGGAGTATGACTCTAAGAATTGTTTTGGAACGAAGTATGACTCATCTTCTTTATTTAACCATTTCAACAATTCATGACTCCTCTTCTTAGTCATAAGAATGCACTAAGATGACCTTAGAGGACTAATTATGATATGATTTCTAAATCATTAAGATGATCACAAACATGATACTAAAGTACTCTCCCATCTTTTCAGGTTTGAGAAACTTTTATCTTTCTGCCTCATTTAATTCTTCTCATTCGTTCTGCCATACATTGAGATTTTTCCAATGTCTCAGAATTATACTTAAACTTGTAAGTATAACCATATTTACTAAACTTTAGTAAATCATGACGAATAGTCTTAACGAGCTTTGTGGTGGACATAACCAGTGCACAAGAATGTGTACTCGATCCCTTTAGTCCTTCACTTGATTCACACATCCATGTGAATAAGTCTTAATTTTCCAATGCTTGAAAGTTCTCATTCATAATACTATTCAACTTGCATGATTCCAAGTTTCGGTCCAATTGAAACTTGGGTGATGAGGAACTTTCCTGATTTGGTAAATTTAGACACTACCACAAATGAAAGAATCAAATCCATTTTCCAATATTGCTGTCAGTGGAATCATATAAGCAACAATTTTCCACAAATGCCATTGTAAGGATACTTCAAATAAATAAAATTAAACAATTTTCTTTTATTTTAAAACTTTGCAGAAAAACTTATCCTTACAATCCACATGGAAAATTGTTGTTATCTATTCCTTAGCAATATATCATAACTTCTTAAGTAACTGCTCAAAATTCTGATGCGATCGAAATCCACCTTGGCGATCAGAATCAGCATATACTTCCTTTAAGATTTCTCTCTATTCTTTGATTCTTAAAACATCAACATGTGACCAAGTCACATCATGTAATAAGAATCTCAGAATAGAAACTTAACAGAGTTAGATAGTGAACTTTACCCGAAGCAGAGTCAAACTTCTTGACTTGATCAACCTTATGATACCACTGTTGTGTTTTGAGCATTCTAACACTCCTATGGCGTACATGCAACCCTATAAACCTTGGATCTATGTTTTCTCTATTATACATGCAAATATTAACTATTTCAAGGTTTCATCCTAACTAGCATATTATGAAGCACCTATACTACAAAGTTCTAGTTAGATGGCATACCTTTTGATGTAGCTTGATGTCTTCAAGCTTTAAGAGCTTAGCCCCAATAGTGTGGAAGCCTCAAATGGAATCACAAATCACCAAAACACCTTGGAAGAACTTGAGAGAATATGTATGCACACTAAAATCGGCCCACTCTTATTTTCACACACTTTTTTCCAATTTTGTGAGCCAAGGAACCCTTTATATATTATGGAGGATTAGGGTTACATCCATGTAAACCCTAATACCCATGACCTTTCATTTACATAGGATCCATGGGTTAAAAGCTCCATGGACCATCCATGAAAGCTTAGCCCAACCTAAATGAACTTGGCCCATTCCATATATATAAGAGTCCATATTTAATTAGTTCTTTTTGATCACTTAATTAATTCTAAATTAATTCTTGATCAATACTAATTAAATAATATGATTCCATATTAATATATTAGAACTTATAATATATTAATATAAATCATAAATATACTATTCTCAAAAGACTATCCATATAAATTGTGCCGGTGAAGTGCAACCCAAATGGACCATGCCGGGTCGGGTCAAGTACATACCAAATATAGTTATGGACTTAGACACTAATCCAACAACTTACTCTTCTCAACAAGAGTTTGGCGGAGAGGAGTGCTGGGTCAGATGGTACCAGCAAGGGTTTTTTTGACTATTCTATATGGTCTTTACAATGGAATTAATCTCGACTATGGGTCGATTATCTGGTCACAGGTGGTGCAAAGCCTCAACACTTCGACGAGTCACTCTGAAATTTCTTGTGGTCGCTTCTGGACCATTATCACGCGAAGGGCAATTGATTCTTTGCAAATTCTGGTCATGAAGGATGCCCTAGTCTCGTCTGTGGCTACTTTTCACACCAAGAAAATCATCTTCTCTGATCCCACAAAGTTCCCTCACAATGGCTCCATACCTGAGATGATGTATACGTGTGTATCAGCCGAAAGTAAGGTGTTGGCTGATTATCGCAAGCTTCTTCCCAACGGACCGAGAGTACTATCTCCTGAACAGCAAGCTGCTTTGGATACTGTGGAAGAGCCTACAAACCGAGGTAAAAGGGCTACTACCAAGAAAGGGACGACCGAAGATGATTCGTCTAAGCCTGCCAAGTCTAGGAAGCATAAGTCTGAAAAAAGGTGATTCTTCTAAGCCAAAGAAGATTAAGAAGATGGCGAAGAAATCAAAGAGTCCCTCTCCTTCCAGCTCAGACAATGATGAGGAGGATGAAGAAGAGGAAATTCAGCATCATGAATCACCGAGAGGTAACACACCTCCTCCATCACCGAAAACAACTGTTCCAATTTTGGTTGCTCCTATTCCACCACCTACCACATCTCAAACAACAACTTCTATTCCACCCCCACCACCAGTTAGTACCATACCAATTTCTACCACTCCTTACCATCTCCTATTATTTCCCAAACATCTACCACTACTACCACAGAACCGATAGTAAACGTCAACGTATCTAATACGGGGGCGAATACTGAAACCGAACCTCCTGTTACTTCTACACCTCTTTCACCCTCACCTTCAACCGATTCTGGTGCAACTCTCGGTGGTGATAATGTTGAGTTTGAATCGACTTACTACAGTCCCTATCGGCTTCCTATAGATGACGATGATGAAGCTCCAGTCACACGACAACAACTGCAGAGTATTGATGAGAAACTTGATCAACTGCTTACTGCTTCCAAGTCCTACAACGATGTGGTGCTTAAAGCTTTTCTTGACACAGCTCTTGAGCAATATACGGGAGCTATTGACAAGTCCACACAAGCAGTTGACGCTTCTACTTCTTCTTGCAAGAAGGCCATTACTAAGGTTTCAGAACTTGTTCATAGTTCACAAATTTTTCTTGAATCACTCAAAGGGCATGCTGATTCCAATGCAGCCAAAGTGAATGCTTCAGTGGATTCCTTATCCAAATCACTTCAAGAGGAGCAAACTAAGTTTGAAGCTCTTCGTTCGTCTATTCAAGCTGAGAATACTTCTCTGCTTAGTTCAGTAACTTGTCATCTTTCAACACTCCAAGCTGATTTAGCAAAGGAGAGTGCCTTAAAGGAAGATCTTGCATGCCAAGCCTCAACTATTGAAGTTCAGAAATTGCAGTTGGCTCAAGCTGAAAAGGAAATCTCCCTGTTGAAGACTGAGCGCGCAGTATTCAGAAGCTGTGCTGGGGATGTCAAGGATATGCTTACTAACCTTCTTGGTGCTCATGATCCTATACTTACTCTCACTATCAGGAATCATTTGACTTCAAAACTTCTTCCTGCCCTTGCAATGTTACATGAAATGAAGGGTGTTTCGGAGAGATTCGTACCTCCAAAACAAGGGGGAGAAGGTGCTCAACCGAAGGTTACTGTGAAAACCGAATCTTCTCAACCGAAGGTCACAGTTAAAACCGAACCGAAGGGTAATGAAGCTTCGGGTTCCGGGAACCAAGATAAGAAGAAAGGAATTAATGATGACAGTGATGAAGAAGAAGAAGATACAATTGCTGAGGCCCTAAAAAGAAAGAAAAGGGACAGAGAATTGGATGAAACCCTTCGGGTTGTGAAGGAGGATGAAGAAAGGGAAAGAAGGAACAAGGAAGAACAAGATGCCTTAAACTGCAAAAAGGCCTTGTTTCCTCTCTGGACAAGAGAAACACTCATCAACGAGGCAATAGAGTTTCCAAGCGTCTACTGGCTGGAACCTGTCGCTTCTTTTGATTGTGAAAATTCAAAGGATTCACAGTTCGATATGCCGATAACACGAAAGGCATTCACATTTCATTGTTTTGATTCGACTGTTGATGTTCCTTTCCCTCATCCTAAAGTTGATCGCGAACTTATTGATTTCTATTTGAAGTTCGGTCAGCCTCAGTACTTGACATGGAGTGCACAGAAGATTGTTACTGTCAAGGTACTGAAACCTTTGCCTGCTGGGAAATTTATAAATGTTAGTTTCAAAATCACCCGAGGATCAACAAACTTGGTTTCGGTTATTTCCCTGACAGATCTTCCAAATTTGAATCCTCATGATTGGATCCTGTTATTTAACATTCTGCTCACCAATGCAAAAGAATATGAG
This sequence comes from Lactuca virosa, assembly GCF_052849685.1. NCBI lineage: Eukaryota > Viridiplantae > Streptophyta > Magnoliopsida > Asterales > Asteraceae > Lactuca > Lactuca virosa. The sequence continues at coordinate 278,639,300 of NC_136434.1, read as the reverse complement.
CCGATCCTGGATCATTTGAAGAGGATGTTGGCCTCCTATATCCATGAAGTAGCTGCAATGGATCAGGAGATAGCTAAAGTTATGAAGAAGAAACCGACATTTAAGCCAACAAAAAAACCTGGAGATGTGAATAAAATGAGGATGAGCCAAATTGACTCTACACATCTTATAGTAATGTTCACAAGAGGCGAAGCCAATCGTTTTCAGTTCGCTCTTGTTGACAAGCATCTGTTCTCAACGGACTCCCTAGAGCATATTATCAGTATCATCTATCGGTGCAAGCGGAACTCTGAGGCAGATAAGAAGAACTTCACGGACATGCTTCGGTGGTACATTACTTTTCGTCATCATCTATTGGCCATCATACCGAAGGTGTTCAAGACAGTCAAGAAGTCTTCAGTAGCTCAACCGAACTGAGCTTTCGGCTCCATTGACGCAAAGGGGGAGATTGTTGGGTATTGTATGTTGCGTCATGGGCTTAATATTGTATATCCAGATTGGGCCTGTCCATCCGTGATTATCTTGTAGGGTTAAACTATAAATAGTGCATGCATGTATGCATTAGATACGTTCTTGATTATCATCATTATTGTTTTGTAACCCTAAACACCTCTACAGTCGAAGTTCTTAATCGAGCTCTTCTGAGGTGTTAAAGTTTAATCATACGGCATCTTTAAAGCCATTCCTGTGTTCATAATTGCGTCTTTAATTGTTTATCTGCTTTGAATCTATCGATCCTACTAGAACATTGTTCTAACAGTTACTGCCTATAAAATGGCAGTTTAATGGGTGTCCACTCTCACCCACCGCTTCCTTGACTGGTGGAGGGTCGTTAGCCAAACAGGTAGGATAAGGACTATAATTCTCCCTTCATTAAAATTATAATGATAAATACTAAGTAACTAAACACTTATTAATTCCCAATCTTAGTTACTTAGGAAAATGTGAAATGGTGCTAACCCATGAAATTGCACTTTGCACCTTTGTTAAGTCGTTAGTGGAGCGTGTGTGGTTAACCGACACATTAACATGGGACTGACAATGTGTGGCAAAGGGTAACTTAATTTTTATCATAGATTGGTGGAGCGTGTATGGTTAACCGGCACATCAATTAGGTGATAAAGTTAAGGGTACCAAGTAAATTTGCATGGTTATTCACACCTTGTTTGTGATCCTCGGCATCCCAGTCACAAACTTGAGAGGGCACAATCGAGATTCAAACATGCCATTTAAAGTTCAATGTATCTCAGAAGATCTAGGAGTTTCAAATCCAATTAAAACTTAATTATATTTTGTTTTTCATGATGGAAATTGGTAAATTATCATTTACCTACCTTCAAATATTTTATAATTTGGATTACGACATCCCTCTTCCAGTTATAAATAGTTTGTTGGGTCCTAGCCTTAATATTTCATATTGGGTGTTATATTAAGGACTTAAATCAACTAAACTTGAATTTCTCCCTCATAAATGTCTATTTCAGACAACTATGGTCTTCCCAAATCTTTAGGAACAAGCCTTCCTAATGAAGATGATATCCCACATGGCAATCAAGGTGAAAGATTAATCCCTTTGTTGTGGATTAATGGGACTGGAAATCATGCTTCACTTCCTCCACCTCCTCCAATAATTCTCCCTATCCCACAAGTTTCAAGACTTGATAAAATTCTAAGTTACTCAATCCCTATTGGCAAGTAAAGACTATATGTGTTTACATCTTGGAAGTTAAGTCACATATTAGCAAGCTGGGAGAGTTGGGTGTCGAAGTCTCGAGGTAGATGGTTGTTGAATTAGTTCTTCAGTCACTCCCTGATGACAGATCACGACATGACCCTTAGTGATCTTACCTATTTGCTTGATGCTGCTAAATCAGCTGGAGCATTGGTAAAGCAAATTAGATTGAAAGATCTACTTCCCAAGCCTATTTGGATATTGACAACGGTGACATTGGAAGTCCAGAAAAGCTTTCTCTTCCCAATAGAAAGGGATTGGCCATGGTCAAGTCATTTGACCAATGGTAAAGAGAAAGGCTAAGTCTGAGACAATCGAGTGTACCATTTCCAAAAGGTCCATATGTCTCTTTTGCCAAGAGAAGGGGCATTGGTTGCGAAGCTGCCCAATTTACCTGAAAACACATAAGGATGGTAAAGTCAAAAGTTTGACTCTACTTGGGGTAAACTCCATTATCTAACTCTATTAAGTCTCTTTCGGAGATACTTAATACATGATGTAATGTAATTACATTTTGATGTTTTAGAGAATCAAAGGAAGCTTAAAATAAGAGTATGTTGATTCTGATCGTGAAAGGATGGATTTCGATCGTATGGTTCGATGATGAGAATTTTGAGCTGCTGCTTAAGAGTTATGATATGTTGCTTAGGAATAGATAACATGTTTTTCATATGTATTTGCATTGTAAGGATAAGATTTTTCCGCAAAGTTTAAAAATAAAAGAAACTTTTGATTTATTTATTTTAAGTATCCTTACAATGGCATTTGTGAAAAAATTATTGTTTATATGTTTCCATTGATAAGCAATATTCAAAAATGGATTTGATTCTTTCATTTGTGGTAGTGTCATAATTTACCAAATAAGGAAAGATTCTCATCACCCAAGTTTCAGCTGGATAGAAACTTGGAATCATGCAAGTTGTATTGTATGATGAGTGAGAATTTTCGTTTTTGGGAAATTAAGACTAACTCCTTGTTCACATGTATGTGTGAGTCAAGTGAAGGACTAAAGGATTGGGTACACTAGGTTGTGCGCTGGTCAGGTCCACCACATAGGTCGATAAGATTATTCGTCATGATGTACTAAAGTTTAGTAAATATGGTTATGCTTTCAAGTTTAAGTGTAATTCTGAAACATTGAAAAGTTTCAATGTATGGCAGAACGGATGAGAAGAATCAAATAAGGCAGAAAGATAAAAGTTTCTTCAATCTGAAGAGATGGGAGAGTACTTGAGTATCCTGTTTTATGATTATCTTAGTGATTATGGAACCATATGACAATTGATTCTCTAAGGACACCTTAGTGTATTTGTTTGGCTAAGGAGAGGAATCGTGAATTGTTGAAATGGTTAAATCAGAAGATAAATCATACTTCGTCCCAAAATCAAGTCTTAGAGTCATACTCCAAGATTGAGCCTTGAGTGACATAATCTTAAGAAAGTTTATAACACTTGTCAAATGTATAGTAAGATGTTTCCTATTCTTGTACATTTGAAGTTGGTTAGTTGTGATGTTTTGGATAAAACAAAGATCAACTAAGACCAATTGTATAAAGTGTTTAACTTGATAAGAATCTGCACTAACTCTTGAATATTTTCTTTGTCAAGGAATGGTTCTTGACAAGAGAATCTTATATGTCAAGAGGTCAGTGGGAGTCTTAAAAGATCTTGAGAAAGTTTTAAGAACTAATCAAGAGTATTATTCACTAGCCCACGACTTGAGGTTTGTAACCTATCATGTTGACATATTCTTATTTCTGTGCCTATTCCAGTTAAAGTTGACTATGCTTGTGAGTCCTATGAGTTCTCAATTGTTTGCATAACAATGTGGAAGCAATGGCAGGCCCTTGTGCAGCCAGGAGGCAAGAATTTAAGATTGCACAAGTTCAATCCATATGAGTTTCGATCTGTCAGTAACCTTGTCTTGTGATTATGGTTTTGACAAATTCACATGGAAAGGAACACATACACCATAAAATCTAAGTGTCATAAGGTTTCTCTCCGATTCATGAAAATGATGGTGAGGAAACGCTTTCAGTAAGTAGATTTTAAGTAGATAGCAATTATGATATTTGCATTCTCATGTTGTTAGTGGAGCGTGTGTGGTTAACCGACACACTAACTAGTGAGAACGGAAAAAGGTCTAGAAAAACATGTGAGCTATCTAAGGAAAGGTGTATGATTTTGATAAAGTCTTATCAAAGCAATCTTGTATCAGAAATCTGAACTTTGGCAAGAAAGTCAATAAAGTATTGATTTCTAGAAGCCCAGTTGATTTCTGAGCACATGTCAAAGCTAGTGGGAGCATAAGTGTTGTGCTAGTAAGATAATAATCATTGTGCTAGTGGGAGCATGATTATTATGGTTAGTGTTGCAGGTTAGCAATGTTAATTATAGAAAACAAAAGGTTCAATTCGCTTTGAAAAGTTGTTTTGCTATAATTAAGGGAGAGGATTTATACTTCATTCCAATTCTAAAAGCTTAGATTGAGATTTTAATCAACTTTAGTCAAGGATATATATGAATGTTATGTTGCAATGGTTCAACATAAGAAAATTCTATATATGTTGCCTTCTCAAATTTTCGATTATGATTACGACATCCCTCTTCATAGTTCGAATTTTGAGAACATGAAAAATAAAAATTTTATAGCATGAATCGGGTCCCATATGCTTCGGGTATAGGATCGATTACATGTGCTATAATATTTATCCATTCTAAATTTTCCAAATGCCTAGGGTGTTAAGAGGGAAAAAGGAATAGAACTGGATTTTACTAAAATGATTAAGCAATTGTCGAGGACAATCTGAGGTTTGCCAAAGATTGGTTGCTCATGGACAATTGGAAGTATAGAGATAGGACCATCTTGACATATTCAGAAAGGAGGCAACTCTTTTTAAGAAGTGATAGTAAAAATGGGAATATGGAATTGTCTCCATAGGTGGAAGTTATTCTTTGAATCTGTGTAAGATTAGAGAACTTAATGCAAGACGGGTGTTCAAAGGAATGTACTTTGAATGTGAGACTTCGTTTCCATGGAATTGCTCTCCATTGGAATACTTTGTAATGTCTGTTGCTAAGTCTTTGTGACTTGTGTGCATATTTATTACAAGAGGATCATTGCATATAAGTTTACAATCTAACAAGATTACGCTAAATGGCAAGAATTTGATATTCTTACATTTATTGTAAGGGATTTGGGATTATGAAATGAGCATCATTGAAATATTGTCAATTGATCTGTTTCACAAAGTAAGGATCATAAGACAAACATAGTGTGCATACTTAGAGTATGGAATAACTATTGTTTAGATAAACATAGTGTGCATGCTTGGAGCATGGCATGACTATTGTTTTATTCAAGTATTAAGTTGATAAATCGAAACATTATACAATGAATAATGAGTAATCAATATGGTGCCTAGATAAAAGGTGTTTTTATTTGTACTCAAAGTGTTGGGGCCATATAGGATTAGTATTATTCTTGTGTTTCACTTTGCATGTTTTGACTTCCAGAATAACTAGGTCGTTCTTACCGAATGACTAAGTTATTCAAACCATCCATAGTCGATAATACATTGGAAGTAGGTATTAAGGAAAGACTGTCATGAATTGGGTTTGTAGATGACTAAAGTGTTTAGACATAGCAAAAGTTGCTGAAACATTCATGAGTGCTCCTGGAATGAGATTCGAGTATTGGATTAAACCCACGCTCATTTGAATCACTTCATGGAGTTTATCACGTGTAAATCATGAGACGATAATATCTTATATTCTTCAGACCTAGAGATATGAGTTGTTGACTATGAGTTGGTTATACATTGATTGCACGAAAACGCATTGGTAACTCGATGTTATAAAACGTGCCTTTGTGTATGATTCAACAAGTATTTAGTATAAGCATATGAGTCAAAGTCTATCCATTCCTTTTACCCTTAAAGGGATAAAGCGATATCCGTGGGCCCCTCGATGATTTTGTGATGACACCCTAAGTGCTTGGCCAAGCCTGGACTGATTTGATTTGTTCAATTAGTCGGTCGTTATAAATCGAAAATCGGGAAACAACAAATGGACAGAGAGAATGATTATAATCCATGTCTCAGTCCATATGATATCTAGAATGGAGGAATATATGATCACTTATCTAATGAACGCGTCAGTGATTTGTTCAGGGTTCGACAGCAGCTTTTAAGAGCTACGATTGCTGGTCGGGTTATGAAGTCATACTTGCAATAATAGTTATTAGACTTATCCAAGTGGGAGACTGTTGGATTAGTGTCTAAGTCGATAACTATAATTGGTATATACTTGACCCGACCCGACATGGTCCATTTGGGTTGCATGGCATCGGGACATTTGGATAGACCTTTTGTGAGAAGAGGATATTTGTGACATATTAATATATTATAAGTTCTAATATATTAATATGAAATCATATTATTTAATTAGTATTGATAAAGAATTAATTTGGAATTAATTTAGTGATCAAAAGAGACTTATTAAATATATAGGGATTGTTTGTGTAAATCAATCATTCTTATATGTGTGGGCTTGAGATCCATGATTCCTTATGTTGGGTTTAACCCATGTGGTGACCCATGGATACTCCATGGAGGTTAAAACCCATGGAGCATAAGGAATGGGTAAAGTCATGGGTTACTTGGTGTAACCCTAATGTGCACACTATATAAAGACCCCATTGGTTGGTGAAATTGGCACTAGTGAATACACAAGAGGGCAAGCCGATTTCTATGAGTCAAGTATCCTCTCCCATGGTTAATACAAGATGTTCATGATGTTGTGTGAACCATTTGAGGTGTCACACTTGAGGCACTAGTCTCTTAAGCTTCATGGAATCAAGCTACAACAAAGAGGTATGTATTCTATCTAGTTTGGTTATCCTATTACATATGATTGTATGCTAGTTAGGGTAATACCTTGGAAAATTGATATTTGCATGTATAATAGAGAAAACATAGATCCAAGGTATTTAGGGTTGCATGTACACCTTAGGAGTGTTTGAATGCTGAAAACCCAACAACCGGATGTGTATAGACTACCAGGAGTTGAATAAGGTAACGGTGAAGAACCTTTACCCACTCCCGATGATCGACGATCTCTTCGACCAGCTTCAGGGAGCATCTTGGTTTTCCAAGATTGATTTGCGATTAAGCTATCACTAGATGTGAGTCCGGGACGAAGATGTGCAAAAGACAACCTTTCAGATTCGATATGGTCATTATGAGTTCGTGGTGATCCCGTTTGGGTTCACCAATGCTCCTGCCACGTTCATGGATCTCATGAACCGTGTATGCAGACCGATGCTGGATTGGTCTGTGTTAGTCTCTATTGATGACATTTTGTTTGACTCCAAGATGTAGGAGCAGCACGAGGAGCACTTGCGGGAGGTTGTGGAGACATTGAGGAGGGAGAGACGTTTCACAAAGTTCTCCAAGTGCGAGTTTTGGTTGCGCGAGGTGCATTTTTTGGGGCACCTTGTCAACCAGAACGGTATATTGGTTAATCCAGCCAAGGTAGAGGCTGTGATGAGATAGGAGGTTCCGAGGTCTCCATCTGAGATTCTGAATTTTCTTGGTCTGGCTGGTTATTATCGGAGATTCATCCAGGATTTCTCCAAGATTTTTATTCCACTGACCCGACTAACCAAGAAGTCGGTGACATTCTGCTGGGGGCCTGAGCAGTAGGCATCTTTCGAGACTTTGAGGCAGAAGTTGTGCGAGGCACGGATATTGACCCTGCCAGAGGGCGTTGAGGATTTCGTAGTGTATTGTGACGCGTCTATCACGAGCTTAGGCGCAGTGTTGACGCAGTGAGGGCGCGTCATCTCTTACTCCTCGAGGCAGATGAAGCCTCACGAGGCGAATTACCCGACACACGACCTAGAGTTGGGGGCAGTTGTTTTTGCCCTCAAGATTTGGCGACACTACCTCTATGGGGTCCGCTGTACTATCTACATGGACCACAAGAGCCTGAGGTACTTGATGGATCAGCCAAATCTGAACATGAGACAGCGACGTTGGTTGGATGTGGTGAAGGATTATGATTGCGAGATCCTCTACCACCCGTGGAAGGCCAATGTGGTGGCCGATGCTCTCAGCCGCAAGGTGGCCACGACTCCGATTAGGGATGTATTCCTGATGATGACAGTGATTACTCCATTGCTGGAATGGATACGGGAGGCTGAGGTCGAGGGTATGAAGGAAGAACACCGTAAGTATGAGCGGATTATAGGGCAGGTCGCTTTCTTCGACTGCGATAGTCGTGGATTGTTGACCCTACATCGTAGGGTCTAGGTTCCTTACTGGGGTGGTGTGCGCCAGGTTTTGATGGTGGAGGCTCACTAGTCGAGATTGTCCATTCATCTCGGGGCGACGAAGATGTATCGGGATCTTCGACCTGATTATTGGTGGCCCTGCATGAAGCGGGATAAATTGGTTTGTGGAGCGGTGCCTGACTTGCAGGAAAGTCATGGTCGAGCATCAGCGACTTCACGACAAGATGCAGCCATTGGAGATTCCTGTGTGGAAATGGGAAGACCTCACTATGGATTTCATCACAAAGCTTCCCAGGACCGCACGAGGGGTAGATTATATCTGGGTCATCGTGTATCGGTTGACCAAGAGTGCACATTTTATCCCGATCGAATTGAGTATATCAGTGGAGAAGCTAGCCGAGATTTACTTCCTGTATCGGTTGACCGCGAGGTGGTGGCTTGGCATGGAGTGTTGGTTTCGGTTGTGTCAGACCGAGATGTTTGATTTACTTCCTGATTTTGGAAGCGGTTTCATGATGAGATGGATACTTGTCTTCATTTTAGTATAACTTTCCACCCGCAGACGGATGGACAAAGTGAGAGGACGATTCAGACTCTAGAGGACATGCTACGTGTGTGCGTTTTAAATTTTGGTGGGAGTTGGGATACATATCTTCTGTTAGCGTAATTTTTATATAACAACAGTTATCACGCTAGCATAGACTGACCTCCCTTCGAGATGCTCTACGGGAGGAAATGTAGGACCCCAATCTGTTGGGAAGAGGTCGGTCAGAGAGTCATGGGGAGTACTGAAGTGGTACTCAAGACTACTGAGATGATCCAGTAGGTCCGGAGCAGGCTCCAGACTGCTCAGAGTCGGAAAAAGAGTTATGTCGACAAGCACCGGTCGGACTTGGAGTTTCAGATAGGGGATATGGTTCTCCTGAAGGTGTCACCTTGGAAAGGTGTCTTCCGGTTCAGATAGTAGGGAAAGCTGGGCCCCGGGTACACTGGTCTGTTTAGGGTTTTGGCTCAGGTGGGCTGGGTTGCGTATCGACTGGATCTGCCAGCCTAGCTTAGTCAGATCCACAACACTTTTCATGTCTCCCAGCTACGGAAGTGCTTAATGGATGTATCCGTAGTTGTGCCTTTAGAGGATATCCAAGTAGACGACCGCATGAACTACGTTGAGAAGCCAGTAGCGATTCTGGAACGGAAGACAAAAACCTTGAGGAACAAGGTTGTGCAGTTAGTGAATTGCAGTGGCTGCACCGCAAGGGGTTATAGTGGACATGGGAGCTAGAGGAGGAGATGAGGGAGCATTATCCAGGATTATTTGAGACAGCGGACTTCAAGGACGAAGTCTGATTCAAGTGGGGGAGAATTGTAACTCCAGGTTCCTGGTATGTATTTAACTTATAATTATTCATTTTTATAATAGCAACTCAACGAGTTAGAGGCCCCAAACTCGTCGAGTAGAGATGTTTTGGACCGCGCGTTTTGGTGACCAACTCGACGAGTTGGGAGGTCTCAACTCGATGAGTTGGCTAGGTAAAATGAAACCCTAATTCCAGGGTTTTGCACCCTATTTAAACACCTTAACCTCAAGGTGTTGGCCTTATTTCCAGCCTCCACTGTCCTAACCCTAAAGTTACTTTGAGTAATTGTGAGACATTTTGGGTATTTTTGGTCAGTGTTGAAGCCATTGGAAGAAGGAAAAGCCTGAAGACACAAGAAGGAGCTTATAGATCCAGAACACTTGCCTCATCCATGACACTTTTCTAGTATAAACCTTGAACTTTGCCTTGTAGTTGTTTAGATCTTCTTGTAGGGTTATTTTGTTTGGTTTTGTCCAAATATCATAGTCCTTGGGAGTTGGACGTCCCAAATGGGTTAACACTTCAGATCTAGGGTCTTGAGGGGTTTTCATGGCATAAAGGTGACAACTTTATGGCCATGGGAGTCCCATGCAACCTTTAGACCATCATTTTGGCCTATTGGAGATTCTAATGGCCATGCATATAGAGAAGAATAGAACTTTATGTGATATTTTTGTCCCTAGAGTCCAGATCTATGATCTCATGGTCTATCTTGTAGTTTTCGTGGTTTTTGGATTAAGACTTTGGCCTTTTTGGGTTAGGGTTTGAGCTTAATCTCTTTAGGAAAGGTATTAATGGAGGAAAACTCGACGAGTTGGATCGCGATATCATGATTCTGTGATTCATGGAAACTCGGCGAGTTGAAGGGCAACTCGACGAGTTGAGTCAACAGAGCGTTGACTTTGACTTGCCTTTGACTTTGACTTTGACCATAGTTGACCCTTAAGGGGTTATGAGTATGAAGGGGTACTTAAGGAAATATTTTATGTTTAGAGGATTGAGTTGGGTTGATATTCGGAGCCAGGGATTGTTCAACTACTTTCCAGTATTCTAGGTGAGTTACCTTCCCTGTATAAGTGGGTCGAAGGCACCAATGCCGGCCCACTAGCAGTTGTTTATAGTAGAGAAGATTGTCTTTGTGATAATTGTCTGGTGTGCCACTATCTGTTGAGATTTATGTGCTTCTATGCTATGTTATTACGTGGTAGTGGTAGGGGGTGAAATAGACCCCATATCCGGTTGAAATACACCGGAGGATAGGTTGGGCACCCAGAAATGCCTGACAGAGTAGGTCGAGCACCCATATATGCTTGACAGGGTAGGTCGGGCACCCATATATTCCTGACAGGGTAGGCCAGGCCCCCAGATATGTCTGGCAGTATGTGATTATGTGGTATGATGGGGGAACTCACTAAGCTTCGTGCTTATAGTTTTTAGTTTTGGTTACAGGTACTTCTTCAAAAGGAAAGGAGCCAACATGATCGCATCGCATCACACTATGATTTTTCCGCATTATGAGATTTTTGGGGATTGTACAATGATATTATTTTCCTATGAAATGTTGTGGTTTTTGACAGTTGGGTTTGATTATGCTTTGGATGACACTATTGATGTTTTCAGACTACCGTCTTTATAAATTACTTAATTAAAAATGAAATTTTTGGTTATGAATTTTGGGATGTTACATATAAGAGGACATGTTTAAGTATTGTAAGATGGAAAGATGTCATCATTTTCAACATGAGAATGTTTTTGAGAATTCTTAAAAATTTATCATCAAAAGTAACATAATAGTTTTCTTCAGTTTTCTTGTATTTCTCGTTAAAAACTCTGAAAGCTTTTGACATCAAAGAATATCCCATAAAACTTCATTGATCAGCTTTAACATCAAACATATTGCGATGTTCTTTCGAATTATAAATAAAGCACCTAGAACCAAAGACATGAAATAATTTAATGTTAGCTTTCCATTTATTCAAAATTTCATAAGGAGTTATTGAAAATCTTTTATTAATAAAAGAACGAATTTGAGTAAAATATGCAACTCCGATTGCTTCAGCCCAGAAATATAAACGAAGATTGGCAAAGGATAACATCGTCCTAATAGCTTCACATAAAGAACAATTTTGCCTTTCAACTATGCCATTCTGCTGTGGACTATATGTAACATCCCAAAAATACGATCCAAAAATTTCGTAATAAAACCATTTAAGAAAACCATAATTCAGCTAACATCACAATAAAGATCATAATTCAGGTATCTCAAATCATCATAACAATATAGTGTATAAAAATCATGTGTCAAAATATGAGAGTAAATCATCCCAGGCTAAAAGCTGTGGTGTGTGCCATGCAGTCATCCCGAGCTCTTCCCCTTGTTAGTGGAAGTACCTGAAACCAAAACTGAAAACTTTAAGCACGAAGCTTAGTGAATCTCCCCAAGCTACCATATACCATACACATAAGCACATAACAACATACATTGGGCCTAGCCCACTACCTCGGGCTCCGCCCGACATCAGACGAATCCGGCATCAGGCCCTGCTCGGTATACATATCTGTTTCTACCAGACCTTGTTTGTCTCTGGGCCCCGCTCGCTATACACATACACACCTATAACCATAATCATGCTAGTACATAACAGACAAACACAACACTATAATTGCTAGTCTTAAGGTCCCGCCTATCTTAGGCCCCGCCCCTACTCTGCTAATAATGAGATATGGAACCCCATCCATACTCAGCTAGTGATGAGATACGGTCCTCACCCACTATACACATACAAACATATAATCATAGTCATGCTAGTACATAACAGACAAACACAACACTATAACTGCTAGTCTCAAGGCCCCACCTATATTGGGCCCCTCCCCTACTCTGCTAATAATGAGATATGGAACCCCGTCCACATTCAGCTAGTGATGAGATACGGGCCCCCGCCCACACTCACCTCCCTACAAGGAACATAAAAGTATCACAAAGACAACAAGTATAACTAAACATGCATTCCTTCCTCGGGTACCACCCGACATCGAAACGTAGTTCGGAAGCATACTTAATGACCTTCCTCGGGCCTCGCCCGACATCGGACCAAAATTCGGAAACATATAACCTTCATCGGGCTATCCCTGGCATCAGATCTAATCCGACATATACTAACATACATAAACGGCCCGAAATTGGTGCCTTTGACCCGTTCCTACTAGAGAAAACTCACCTCGAAAGCTGACTGCAGAATCCCGCGAATAAACCTCTCACTGCTAGCTGGCAGATAAGGTTACTTCCTATAAAATGGCAGTTTAATGGGTGTCCACTCTGATCCACCGCTTCCTTGACTGGTGAAGGGTCGTTAGCCGAACGGGTAGGATAGGAATATAATTCTCATTAAGTATAATGATAGTAATAAAGTAACTAAACCTTTTATAAATTCCCAATCTTAGTTACTTTAGGAAAATGTGAAATTGATGTTAATCCATGAAAATTGCACTTTACACCTTGCCAAGTCGTTAATGGAGCGTGTGTGGTTAACCGGCACATTAACTTGGACTAGTAAGGGTGGCTCGATGTTTATCATAAGATCAATGGAGAGTGTATGGTTACTCGGCACATTGATTGGGTGATAAAGTCGAGAGTACCAAACACATTTTGCATGGTTATTTACACCTTGTTTGTGATCCTCGGTATCCCAGTCACAAACCTGAAGGGCATAATCGAGACTTAAACATGCCATTGAATTTTTCAATGAATCTCAAAGGATCTAGGAGTTTCAATCCAATTAACACTTAATAATAATTTCGTTTTTCATGGTCAAAATTGGTAAATCGTCATTTACCTACCTTCAAATATTTTGCAAGTTGGATTACGGCATCCCTCTTCCAAATTGTAAAATATTGTGTTGGGTCCTAGCATTAATATTTCATATTGGGTGTTATATTAAGGACTCTTTATCTAATCTAAACTTTGTCTTTTTTTTCTTTTCAGATGTCTTCCAACATTGCTTTTGGCTCAAACCCTACTGGCTCCTTTTCTCTCATGAACTTGTGTGGGAGAGTCATCTTTGATGGTTCCAACTTCAATGACTAGATTAGGAACATCAAGATGGTCACTCTCTATGAGGACAAGGAATATGTCCCCGACAAGGAGCTTAAGGAAATAGACGAGTCTTATGCTATTCCTGAGGAGATCGTTGAGTTTAGGACTCATGGGAAGGATACCACCAAGGTGTCTTGTATCATGTTGGCCACCATGACAACTGAACTCCAAAAGTACTTTTAGGACTTCTACCCTTTTGAGATGCACCAGGACCTGATGGAAAGGTACCATCAGAGTGCTCATCAAGAGAGGTATTGATGAATCAATGAATCGAGTAATGAATTAATCAGAGTATGAATTCAAGTAAGAATATGAGATTTGAACACACGATGTAAATATGATCTTGTTATGCTCTATTATGCTTTCGAATTCTTTACAGAGAATAGTAGACAAGTCTGTAAAAGTTCTTATCTAACTCTAGTAAATAACCCTATTTATAGGGAACTGAAAGCATACAAAAAATATACTAAGGCATTGACTCTAAAGCTTCGAATAAAAGCGCCCTAGTAAAATACATTACAAAATATTCGAAGAGTCCAAAACATACTTCGACTAATTACAACAATTCGACCCTTAAAATCTCCCCCTTTGTAATCATAGTCGAAGTCTTCAATTTGTAAGAAGTGTGATGGAATACAGTAATACTCTTCGAATCTCTGTGTACCAGGAGATAATCTTCTTCAGCTCTTTCTTGTCGCCTTCATTGTTCTTCTTGCAATGATTCATACGAACAATCAAGTTCGTATATTGAGATGTTGAATATCTCTCGACTTCACTTGCTTGGAATAAGAACCGTTTAGACTTTCCAACTTTGTCTTTTCCTGCGAAGACAATTCCAAAAGGCTTCAGGCAAATTTCACCATCAACATACTTCTTCAATTCAACCTGAGTGTTCGTAGGAGCCATCGGAGCTTTAATTTCCATTCCTTTGGCAGTAGCTAATTCAACATCTGTTAGTGCCAAACACTCATAATAGTTTTCGATAAAAATCTTGATGTGAGCTACTCCAAGCTTGAATTCATCTGGTTCTGTGTTTTGAAGGTATGAGAATGATTTGTCTTTCAAAAGTAATGCAACTTGTATAAGATCATACAAGTTCATTAATGGAAAATCTGCAACAGTGAATTCGCAAATATTTCCATTTGCCCTGGCAACCACATACTTAACATTTTGGACTGTGTTTTCGAAAACCACATCCTTTTTCATACTTATGACCTTCTTGATTTTTATTGAAGACCAAACTTCCTCAGGGGCTTTTCCAAGAACATCATGAAAATGAATTTTCATGTGTGTACCTTCATCTTTATTTTTAAAATTCCCTTCTGCTTTGAACTGAGGCATGATAAACATCATTTCGTTTATGGGAAAATCCAATTGGCCTGCATCAGTATTTGTGACCAAATAACTCTGCTTTGGTTTCTTCTCAAATGAATACATGTGATTGAATGCAACCTTGGCCTCGATTGTTTCGTAGTTATAGTGTATAGTTGGATCCCCTTTATCCATTCCCTTCGGATCATTTGCTCGCCGAGCCATAATGCTTTGAACTATTCTGAGCTTTTCGATTTCAGCATCAACTTCAACCTTCTTTTCTTCTTTTGATTTTTCCACTACAATCGATTTCCCTTTATCTTTCAATGCTTGATTGTCAGTTGTCTCTTTTGGTTTTGAACCACTCCCACCAGTCTCCGAAGATTTACCAATCACAATTCCTTTCGAAATTGGTCTTGCAATTGGCATTGTTGTTACGACTGTTGAAGTCACCTGTTCAGCAGAAACAATTATTGGTTTTGTTGTAGGAATTTTCGAAGAAAAGACTTTTCCCACAACTTTCGCATCTTCTCCACTAGTCTTCGACTCACTAGTTTTTCTTTCTCCCCCTTGCACCCCTGTGAAAACAGGTGGGGCATTTGTGGTTGGAAGAAGACTTGATATGCGAAAGAGAGGAGCAAGTTGCTTGTTGAGAATGGCTTCGAATTGAATAAACTTCTGAGATAAAAATTCAGAAGTAATCAATGGAGAAGAAACTGGCCTATCAGA
Source organism: Lactuca virosa (assembly GCF_052849685.1). Lineage (NCBI taxonomy): Eukaryota > Viridiplantae > Streptophyta > Magnoliopsida > Asterales > Asteraceae > Lactuca > Lactuca virosa. The sequence goes on along the minus strand of NC_136434.1, from coordinate 278,623,780 downwards.
TATCTCTTTTAACTCTTTAAGCAACTTAAGCACTTCTTCAAATCTTGCACTTTCGGATGTTGAAAGTTGAGTAATTTGAAGACTCAAATTTTCATACAACTTAACAAATCAAGTGACTGCGTCACAAATGATATCAACCTTTTGATGCAATGATGCATAGTCATGTTGAACAGTTGCTATTTCTCTTTTCATATCTTCACGAAGTTCATGAATTTGCAAGTTGACATTCTCTCGAACTTTCTTCACATCTTGAATAAAAAGAACATGTCGTTCCTTTGCAACATTCTTCAATTCTTTCAGATTACCAGCAAACTTCGAACTCTGAGAATTGATTCGAATTTCATTGTTTTGATCATTATGATCAATCTTCTCCAAGACTCGAGATTCAGAATCTTTAAGCATCCCCGATACTTTACTTATGATTCTGGATTCAAACACCTTCAGCAATGAATCAACTTCAACACTTGAAACAGACGAACCAACCCCTAGATCTGCTTGAGATTGAATGACTGAATTCGTCCCCTTATAAGTAACAAATGTACGAATGACAAAACAAACGAAAATCTTTTTGGATTTTTGAATTTTCGAAAATTGAAATAGTACTTGATGCAAATATGCAAAATTTTATCATCCCCTTATAAGTAACAAATGTACGAATGCGAAGAGGTCGAAGTGTTGACTAGGAACAGTAACAGCTAAATCAACCCTTAAAATAAGTAACAAATGTGCGAATTCGAAGGGGTCGAAGCGTGGACTATGAACAGTAACCTCTGAATCAACCCTTAGAATAAGTAACAAATGTGCGAATTCGAAGGGGTCGAAGCGTTGACTATGGACAGTAACCTCTGAATGCTGAATGATTTTGCATTAGCTTTTAGTCAGCGCCTCTGAATCATTCCTTATCATGCATCATTCTTCTTTTTCGGATGGAACAGAATTTCCATCGATCATTCCAAGTCCTTCTATAATCTTCACAAGGGATTTTTCATCCAAAGCTTTTGTGAAAATGTCAGCTAACTGATCAGTTGTTTTCACGAAATGTAATTCAATATTTCCATCTTCCACGTGATCTTTGATGAAATGATAACGAAGAGCTATATGTTTAGTCTTCGAATGCTGCACAGGGTTATGACAAATTCTTATCGCACTTTGAGAATCACAATATAATGGAATCTTTTTCATGTTGATTGCATAATCACGCAATTGACTTTGGATCCATATTATTTGTGAAGTGCAAGCAGCAGCAGCCACATATTCTGCTTCAGCTGTTGAAATTGATACGCATGTTTGCTTTTTCGACTGCCAGCTTACCAATTTGCCATCAAGAAATTGACATACACCACTTGTGCTTTTTCGATCAAGATTACAACCACCCAGGTCTGCATCCGAATATGCTTGTACAAAGAACCCAGTGTTCGAAGGATACCATAATCCTAACGAAATTGTTCCTTTAAGATAACGAAAGATATTCTTCACAGCAGTGAGATGTGGTTCTCGTGGATTAGACTGATACCTAGCACAATTACACACAGAAAACATGATATTAGGTCTACTAGCTGTAAGATAAAGTAATGAACCAATCATGCTCCTATATAAAGTTATGTCAGCGGCAGGTTTATCTAACGAAGATGTAAGCTTTATGCCCGTTGCCATTGGAACTCGTAACTTCGTGCTATTCGTCAATCCAAACTTTTCCAATAGAATCTTCATATATTTTTCTTGATTAATAAAAATTCCTTTTCTGTTTTGACGAATATTCAAACCAAGAAAATTATTGATTTTTCCCATCATGCTCATTTCGAACTTACTTTTCATCAAATCTTCGAATTCTCTAGACAAAGCAGGGTCAGTCGAGCCAAAAATCATATCATCAACATAAATTTGAACAAGCATTAGATGATTCCCCACTTTCTTTCGAAATAATGTGGGATCAAGTGATCCTTGTTTTAATTTAGATTGTTTCAAAAATGAGGTAAGAGTTTCATACCATGCTCGTGGTGCTTGTTTCAAACCATAAACTGCCTTATCTAAAATATAAACATGATTTGGAAATTCTTCGTTAATAAAACCTGGGGGTTGTTCCACGTAAACAGTTTCTTCAAGCTCTCCATTTAGAAATGCACATTTCACGTCCATTTGATAAACATCAAAATCTTTATGAGCTGCATTAGCCAGAAATATGCGAACCGCCTCGAGTCTTGTGACAGGGGCAAAAGTTTCTTCATAGTCGATTCCTTCTTGTTGTGAATATCCTTTAACAACAAGTATGGCTTTGTTTCGAACAATATTTCCATCTTTGTCGGTTTTATTTTTAAAAATCCATTTTAACCCGACAATCGAAACATTTTCAGGTTTAGGAATTAACCTCCAAACCTTGTTTCGTTCAAATTCAGACAATTCAGATTGCATTGCAACAACCCAATCTGAGTGTTCCATTGCAATCTTAACTGTTTTTGGTTCAATCTTAGAAATGAAAACATTGAACATGCAAAATTCTTGATGAGTATTCAATACCTCATTCTTTGCACGAATTTGAGCTCTTGTTAAAACTCCCTCTTGTGGATTCCCAATTACTTGATCCTTCGGATGATCTTTTGTCCACTTTTCCATTGGCGGATATGCTGGATCAAATTCCAAAGGTGCATCTTCGTATATATCATCGTTTTCTGAGCCTACAATCGAACAAGCATCATCAAAATCATTATTATCTTCAATATTTTCTGAATGCTCCCCCTCAACATTATGCTCCCCCTCAACATCATTCTCCCCCTCAACATCATCATTCATCCTTTCTTTTTCCCCCTCGAAAGAATGTTGTTCGTCATCTAATGTATTCGAATCCAAGTGCTCCCCCTCCACTGGATTGTGTTGCATACTTTCGCCATTTTCTGGAGAATTTGATGTTGAAGTATCATTATGCTTTGTTAGTTCAGAGATATGATTATCACTTGCATTGATTTCAGCATGATCTGAAATTCCAAAAATTAAATCATAATCAATATCTAATGTTTGTGAGGATTCAGATTCATCTTGTATGTTTTTCAGAATTGGATGAGTTTCAAACTGAGTTGTTGTTTGTTTAATGTAGTAATCATCAAATGTAAGATTAAAAGTTTCTTCAACTTTTCGTGTTCTTTTATTCAACACACGATATGCAACTGAATTATGTGAATATCCCAAGAAAATCCCTTCATCTGCTTTTGCTTGAAATTTTGTAAGATTATCCTCGAGATTCATAATGAAGCACCTGCATCCGAAAACATGAAAAAATTTTACATTAGGTTTTCGATTGTTGAGAATTTCATATGGAGTAATGTTGAAACGACGATGAATAAACGATCTGTTTTGAGTGAAACATGCGGTCGATACTGCTTCAGCCCAAAGATATTGTGGAAGATTCGCATATGCCAACATAGTCCTTGCCGCTTCGCATAGAGACCTATTTCTTCGTTCAACAACACCGTTTTGTTGTGGTGTGTATGGAGATGAAAAATTATGCGAAATCCCTTTGTCCACCAAAAATGAATCAAGAACATTCTTCTTAAATTCAGTTCCATGATCACTCTTAATTTTTCGAACAATCTTCTTCAATGTTGTTTCCATCTTTTTGATAAAGTCAATCATGATTTGTGCAACTTCAGATTTAAGCATGAGAAAATAAACCCACGTAAATCTGGAAAAATCATCAACAATCACTAAAATGTACCTTTTCTTGTTGAGAGTTGAAACAGTCGAAGGACCACACAAATCAATATGTAAGAGCTCCAGAGGTGCAACTATTTTTGAATCAATCGTAATTGGATGACCTTGTTTATGTTGCTTGCCAACTTCACAAGCTGCACATAAAGAATCATTGTCAAATTTAAGTACAGGTAAACCTCTTACCAGATCTTGTACCACAAGTTTATTGATGTTTCGAAAATTGAGATGAGAAAGTCTTCGATGCCAAAGCCAACTTAAGTCTGATGTTGCCTTCGAAAGAAGACATATAGCAGGTTTCCCTACTATCAGATTGATGTCCAAAGTGAACATGTCACCTTTCCTTTTGGATTTCAGTAACACCTCTTTTGTTGTGACATTCGAAATAATACTTCCTTCTTCGTTAAAAAGAACTTGATTGCCAGTGCCCACAACAAGTTGTGAAACACTTATCAAGTTATGTTGAAGACCTTCAACATATGCCACCCGATTCACTGTGAATTGACCATTCGTGATCTTCCCATATCCTTTGACTTGACATTTTTGATTATTCCCAAACTTCACTACTCCAGCATTTTTGAGACTTCAAAAATCTCGTAAATTCTCCTTCTTCCCAGTCATGTGACGAGAGCAACCACTATCGATGTACCACTTGTTATCATATTGCTCATCACATAGTACCTATATTCAATGGAAAAATTTAGGTACCCAAGGCTTTTTGGGTCCTTGGAAATTAGATTTCAATTTCGAATGTAATGAAGAACTTTTAACCCAATCACAAACTTTTGTTTTGAGACTATCAATTAAGTTCACTTCTTCATTTAAAGGAACCGAAACATAAGTTTTTGATGATTTCGAATGTTCACTGACATTACCCTTCGAAGTCTGAGTTTGTGAATGAACATTCTTTGCTTTTATAACTGGTTTCCATGCTTTGATGGATATGTTCGAATCCTTAGACGATGAACTGCCATTTGATGAATTATTCACATACTTTTCATATGCTTCGTGAATTTGCTCCTTTGAAAATGCATTTGACTGATACATCTTTCCTTTTCCTTCAAGCCAATGATCAATGTTCTTCTTTGACGTTATTCCTTTTTCTCGTGAAGTTTTCATAGTTTCTTTCTTCGTTTGATTTGGAAAATTTGGCTTTATAGGAACAAAATCAACTTTTGGTTTTGTTATAAAAGATTTAGCATATGATGTATCAACTGTTGATTTAAAATGTTGACGTTGAAATAATTTTTGATTTGGTTTTGAGTTATTTGAAAATTTTCTTGGAATATTAGTTTCTGAAACTTTCGAAAACCTTGGTTGTTTATTCACTTCAGACTTTGAATGATTTGATTGAGATGAATGTTGAGGTTTTGTTGAAAAAGATGAATTTTTAGCTTTGAAAACATTTTTGGGTGATTGTGATTCAGACATCTTTTGAGACTCAACATTTTGCCAAAATATTTTCTTTCTTGCTTGTCTTTTAGAATTGTTGTTTTCTTTCGAAAATTTGTCAATTTGATCTTTGAATTCCTTGGAGTTTAATTTGACAACTTTTTCACATTCCTTTTCAACTTGTTTTGAATTCTCTTTTTGAATTTCTGATTTTTCAACCCATTTTCTTTGTGGTTTTTGACGTTGGAAAACATACGAATTCTTTGTTAATTTGTTTTCAACTGTGCTTTGATTTGCGAAAAAACCTTCATCAGTTGTTTTTGAATTATCCTCTTTAACTAACTTCTTTAATTCTGGTTTGATTTTCTCAACATTTCCAGTAGTTACGAAAACTTGATTTGGAAAAATGACATTATCTGTACATTTGAAATTTGGATAAACCACTGAATTCGTTTCAAGATAGTGTTCACCTTTTTCATTCATCACTTTTTCGAACTTTTGTGTATCAGCATACACCTGATCAACCATAATTCGAGGACTTTCTTCTTCCTTTGAAGATTTCTTTTCCTTCGAAATGTTCACTTCATCTTCATTATCACTATTATCAGCTTGGCTGTCTTTGAGATCCACGAAGTTCATATCATAAACTTTCGAAGTTGAGGGTATATCAGTTTCATTTTCAACCATCAAATCCTTAACTTTTTCTTTTCCTTTAGATATTGAAGCAAAATTAACAACAGACAACTGAGAACAATCAACATCTTCAAGTTCACTAATTTCACTAATATTGTCAGAATTATCTTCAATATCAGCAAAATTAGATTGAGAATCAGATGTTGAATTCTCAGTCTTTTTCAAAATTTGAATTTGTTCAGATTTAGTCAAAGTATCATTCACTATGTTAACTAATTCATTCGCATCAAGACATTCATCAATTTTGACAATTCCATATTTATATCTATCATAAGGGACTCTGTCAAAATCAGCTATTATTTGCTCACAATCATACGAAATATTATCTACCTTGGCTCTTTCGAATGCTAGGAAAGGTAGTAATTTTCTATGTTGCTCTTTACTTATATCACATGAATGATGTAAAATAGTTAATTTGCTATAAAGTCGTTTAGCAGAATTACAATAGATGTTTCTTTGTGCTAGCAAAAGTTTAACATCACTCGATAACCTGTCCCTATCACACATTATATTTGTCATTTGTAATTCCAAACATTCAATTTTGCTTATTTTCATGTCTAATCTCTTTTTGACCTCTAAAAACTCCATTGACAACTTGTTGGCCTCATTGCTAGCAGACACAACAATTGAATCAAAATAAGTAACCGTCTCATCAAAAGAAATTAGTTCAGAATCATAAGCATGTGTAGGAATATTAAAAGATTCGAGAATTTTACGTACCTTTGTTGTCATTGGAGATTTGTCAGCTGCTTTGGATACGAAGCATCGTCCCCTCACTTCGAATTCCTCATCATCTGAGTCCTTCTCCATTTTCGCATACAACGCCCCATGCGTTGGATTCCTCATTTCCTCATCGTCTGACCCGGATGACCATATTTGATAAGTTCCATCTTCATCCTCATGCTCACCCTTTGCAACCAATGACAAATTCTTTGCTTTAGCACGAACCACCTCAAGCTTTTCTGCATAGTATGCCTCATCTTTGACTTTATTCTTCCTCTCATCCTTCTTTTGAAGCATACAGTCATTTGCAAGATGATTCGCACCATTGCAATAATGACAATCTATTCCTGCATCACCTTTCAGCTTCTTCTCACCCTTTCCATCAGCTATCTTCGAATCTTGCTTCTCAACTTTCTTTTTCTCCTCAACAACATTTTTACTCACATAATTTCCTTTCACCTCAGCAAGCTTAGTCTTCGAATTGAACGGCTTTTTGAAAAATTTCTTGACACGATTATTCGAGTAAAATGCTATTGCTTCATCATCCGAATTCATGATGAATCCTTCTTCTTCCTCAGAATCACCATTTTCAGCTTCTTTCTCAGAAATCTTTGATACAAGAGCTAATGGACCTCCCAAATTCAACTTCGATTCCTTAACAATTTCATTTACCTCAATTTCGTGTGTTTTCAATTGATTATACAAATCATTGAGAGTTGATGTATCAAAACTTTGCTGATTCTTCACCATCATACTCACACTTCTCCATTCTTTTCGAAGCCCCATTACAAAGATGAGATTGAATTCCATTGAAGTTCTGGTAATTCCATAGCGATTGCACCGATAGATTAACTCGTTCAGACGATCATAGTAAACTTCAATTGTTTCTCCTTCTTTTTGTTTGAAATCTTTCAACTCAACCAAACACTGTTTAACTGAATTGATTTTTCTTTTCTCACTTCCTCGAAATTTATCTTTCAGATTGTTCCAGACATCCTTTGCAGTTGTACAACTCCTAACATAATTGTACACAACTGGAGGTAATGCACCTCGCAGTTCACTCATACACCTTTTCTCCAGTTTCTTCAGACGATCAGTTTGATTATCAACTCCAGAATTTGTAGAAGATGATCCAATTGATTGAACATTCACTGGAACATTGACATTTCCAGTGATACATGACCATAATTCTTCATCCAGACCATTCAGATAATCCTGCATACGATCAGCCCACTGATAAAAGTATTCAGGAATTAGCATTGGAATTTTGGTTGATAAACCTAGCAGATGAGAAAACGAGGTCATCGAATTGAGATTGAAACTTGCCATTGTTGTACGGAAGAAGATTTTGAGAAGTTTGAAAAGATTTGAGAATTTGAAAACAAACTAGATGAATCAAATCGAATTGATGAGAATAACACTCGATTCAACAATTCAAATGCAGAATCGAATCACAGACTAAGATCTAGATAATTTTTCACTTTCAAAAAGTATAGAAACTTTTGAATAAAAAAATTGATTCAAAAACTTTTTGAACAACGTGAAAATCAGATCAGAGATATGATTCCTGCTCTGATACCAATTGATGAATCAATGAATCGAGTAATGAATTAATCAGAGTATGAATTCAAGTAAGAATATGAGATTTGAACACACGATGTAAATATGATCTTGTTATGCTCTATTATGCTTTCGAATTCTTTACAGAGAATAGTAGACAAGTCTGTAAAAGTTCTTATCTAACTCTAGTAAATAACCCTATTTATAGGGAACTGGAAGCATACAAAAAATATACTAAGGCATTGACTCTAAAGCTTCGAATAAAAGCGCCCTAGTAAAATACATTACAAAATATTCGAAGAGTCCAAAACATACTTCGACTAATTACAACAATTCGACCCTTACAGGTATGAAATCATCTCTTCCATGATAACAACTAAGATGAAGGATGGTGAACCCATCACGGGCCACTTGCAGAAAATGCAAAGGTTTGTGGACCGATTGTAAAAGTTGAATGTGAACTTTCTTGAGGAGCAGGCTATAGATATCACTCTACACTCCTTACCTCCATGTTATGATCAGTTCCGCATGACGTATCATATGAACAAGGAGGAGGTCACACTTAGCAAACTTCAAGGATTTCTGAGGACTGCCGAAAGTGGTCTCAAAGGTAAAACTGTTGTTTCTACTTCTACCACAAATGCCCCTGTTCTGGCAATTGGACAAGGGAAAGGGAAGAAGAGGACGGCTCCCTCAAAGACCCGCAAGGGAAAGTATCTTGATGGATCCTCTTCAAGTGGGACCAAGGATGGTTCTGCTGCTCCCTCTTCCATTCCTAAGGAAGCAGAGTGTTTCTACTGTCATGAAAAAGGGCACTGGAAGTGAAGCTGCCTCAAATACTTGCAGGATGTCAAGGATGGGAAGGTTAAATCCACCCATGCATGTATTTATACTATTCTATCTAAAAAATCATCACATCCTAACTCTTGGGTTCTTGACACAGGTTGTGGATTTCACATTTGATCTGATGTGCAGGGCCAAAAAAGAAGTAAGGATGTGGAGCATGGGAAGATAAACTTGATCATGGGGAATAGGAAGGTTTCACCTGTCACCAAGATTGGAGTTTACTCTTTATTGCTTAGTAGTGGGTTAGAAATAGATTTGAATAATTGTTGCTACTCGTCTGATATGGCGAGAAATATTATTTCCTTTCATGGTTTGTACGATCAAGGCTATAGTTTTTCATTTGATAATGAAATTGGTGCTATAAATGCCTTTTATAATGGTGTTTTTTATTTTAAAGCATTACCTTGTAATGATGTATATGAAACTGTGAATATTGTAGACAACTTAGGAAATAATGTGTTGCATATCGATTCTTCCAATGGATTGGATAAAGCATGCTTGTGGCACTGTCGTCTTGGACATGTCAACAAGAAGCGCATAGGCCAACTCCAAAAGGCTAGAATTTTGGAGTCATTCGAATTAAAGTCAGATGAAACTTGCGAATCTTGTTTACTTGGAAAGATGACTTAGTCACCCTTCACTGGTACTTGTGAAAGGGGTGATGGTTTGTTGGATCTCATACACACCGATGTGTGTGGGCCCTTCAGAACCGTCACAAGGGATGCTTACCGCTTCTATGTGACTTTTACTGATGATTACAGTAGGTATGGCTATATCTACTTAATCAAGCATAAGTCATAAACCTTTGAGAAATTCAAAGATGCTCCGATCCGATCGACGTGGTGAGTATCTTAGTATCGAGTTCCTTGACTATCTTAAGGAATGTGGAATTGTTTCACAATTGACGCCTCCTAGGACACCATAGCTGAATGGTGTGGCTGAGAGGCGCAATCAAACCTTGTTGGACAAGGTTCATTCCATGATGAGTCGAGCTTCGTTACCAATCTCATTCTGGGGGTATGCCTTAGAGACTGTCGCCCATATCCTTAATCTAGTCCCTACCAAGAAGGTTGCCAAAACACCTCACGAGATGTGGACTGCGAAAGTTCCGACTTTAGACCACATCAAGATTTGGGGTAGCGAGGCTTTCGTGAGGCGCGAGACTCACGACAAGCTCGAACCTCGAAGTGAGTGGTGTATTTTCATCGACTACCCACATAAATCTTTTGGTTATCCCTTCTACAGACCGAGTGACAATGTTGTCTTCGTGGCGAGGAGAGGAGTCTTTCGTGAGAGAGAATTCATAAGCCAAGTAAACAATGGGAGGCAAATTGACCTTGAAGAACTTCAAGAGTCAAGCGGTGAAGGAACCTCAAACACTAGCAATCAACTTGTGGAGGAAACTCCTGTTGAGCCGATTGATAAGTTCGTACCTCTGAGGCATTCCAGTAGAGTTAGTGTTCCACCTGTGTTATATGGTTTTCATATAACATCTGAGGGTGATACATTTATCAGTGACAACACACTGATAAATTTGGATGAGCCTAACAACTACAAGGAAGCCATGGCAGGCCCCGAGTCTGCTAAATGGAAAGAGGCGATGGATAGCGAGATTCAGTCCATGTATGAAAATCAAGTTTGGAACTTGGTTGACAATGTACCCGGTCGTAAGACAGTCGGGTGCAAATGGATCTTCAAGAAGAAGACCGGCATGGATGGAAACGTACACACTTATAAGGCGAGAGTGGTTGCAAAGGGCTTTACTCAAACTCCGGGAGTTGACTATGATGAGACCTTCTCACCAGTAGCGAAGATTAAGTCTATTAGGGTTATGCTAGCCATAGCTGCATTTCATGATTATGAAATATGGCAAGTGGATGTCAAAACCGCTTTCCTTATTGGAAAGTTGGATGAGGATGTTTACATGAGTCAGCCAGAGGGTTTTGTCAATGCAAAGTACCCTAATAGAGTGTGTAAGCTTGAGAAATCCATTTATGGATTGAAACAAACATCTCGCAGATGGAATCTTTGTTTCTATGAGAAAGTCAAAGAGTTTGGATTTTCAAGAAGCGAGGATGAGTCCTGTGTATATGTGAAGGCTAGTGGGAGCATAGTTAGATTTATGGTGTTGTATGTGGTTGACATACTACTCATACGAAATGACGTCCCAACCTTGCAGGAGGTTAAGTCTTGGCTTGGGAAGTGTTTCGCTATGAAGGACCTCGGAGAAGCTGCCTATATTCTGTGGATAAGGATATTGAGAGACAGGAGTAAAAGACTAATTGGACTTAGTCAAAGTAGCTACTTGGATAAGGTGCTTAAAGGATTCAGCATACAGGATTCCAAGAAAGGTGGCTTACCGATCCAGAGCAATGCCATACTGAGTAAGGCTCAGAGTCTAAGTACAGAGGTTAAGATAGTTGAGATGAGTCGAATACCATATGCTTCTGCGGTTGGATCGATCATGTATTCTATGACTTGTACTCGCCCTGATGTGGCCTTTCCTTTGAGCGTGGTCAGCAGGTATAAAGGGAATCCTAGTAAGGCTTACTGGACTATGGTAAAGAACATTCTCAAGTACCTGCGCAGGACTAAGGACTGAGTCCTTATCCTCGATGGGAGTGATGACTTGAGAGTGGTGGGGTATAGCGACGCCAACTTTCAGACCAACAGAGATAATTTTCGCTCTCAGTCGGGCTGGGTCTTTACCCTGAATCGAGGAGCAATCACTTGGAAAAGTTTCAAGTAGGAGACAGTGGATGATTCAACTTACGAATCAGAGTACATAGCAGCAAGTGAGGCGGCGAAGACGGTACTATGGCTGAAGAACTTCATCGAAGACCTTGGAGTTGTACCAACTATAAAGGAGCCTGTGGAGATTTTCTGTGACACCGAGAGTGCAGTTGCCTTAGCCAAGGAACCAATGGATCATGGAAGATCCAGGCACATCGACAGAAAATATCACTTCATAAGACATCGAATAGAAGAAGGACTCCTCGTAGCAAAGTGGGTATCGTCAGAGGAGAACCCAGCAGATCCCCTCACAAAGGGACTGAGTAGGGATAAGCACTTACAGCATGCGAGGCGCATCGGGCTGAAGGACGATATTAGTTTTAATGATTAGATAGCTTTCGAAACTTGTAATAGTTGAAATGTAATTGACATTTGATGCTTAAATAAAAGGTGCTTTTTATTTACTAGTATGGTACTGTCTTATGTCAATCATATACTATTGTTTCACTTTGCATGTTTTGACTTCCCGAATAATTATATATTATTCAAACTATCCACAGTCGATCATACGTTGGAAGTAGGTATTGAATCAAGACTATCATGAATTTGGCTTGTAGATTTGTCTGAATTGTATTAGACATAGCAAAGTTTGTTGCAACATTCATGAGTGCTCATAAGGTCTGAGTATTGGATTAAACCACGCTCACTTGTATCACTTCATGGAATTTATCTCGAGTGATCGTGAAACGATAATGCCATATAAGTCTTCAAACCAAGAGATGTGAGTTGTTGAGTACGAGTTGGTTGTGCATTGATAGTACGAAACCGCTTTAGTAACTTGATGCTATAAAACGTGCTGTTGTGTACAATTTGATGAATAGTTAGTACAAGCATATGAGTCGAAGTTTATCTATTCCTTTTAGTCCTTGGAGGATTAAAAGCGATATCTTGCGCCCCTCGATGATTTTGTTTTGACATACGTGTCGGGCCCGGTCAGAACTAAATTGATGTGTTCGATTAAGTTCTATGTCAAACAAATCGGAAATTGGGAAACAAACTACTGGAAAATAAGTATGACGTGTTCCATGTAATTGTCCGGCTGATATCTTGAGAACAGAGGATTATATGATCACTTATCTAAAATGGAGCGTCTCAGTTCAACAAAGGCTTTTAAGAGCTACGATTTCTAGTCGGTGTTTTAAGTCGTACTTGCAGCTATATTTATTAGAGTTATCCAAGTGGGAAACTGTTGGATAAGGTGTTTAAGTCCATAACTATAATTGGTGTGTACTTGACCCGAGAGTAGCATGGTCCATTTTGGTTGCATGGCACCGAAACAATTTGAAGGATGGACTTTTGAGAAGAGGATAATTATGATTTATTAATATATTATAAGTTCTAATATATTAATATGAAATCATATTATTTAATTAGTATTGATCAATAATTAATTTGGAATTAATTTTGTGATCAAAAGAGACTAATTAAATATATGGGGATTGATTGTGTAAATCATTCATACTTATAAAGTGGGCTTATGATCCATAGTTCTGTGTGTTGGGCTAAACCCATGTGGTGACCCATGGATACTCCGTCGAGGTTAAAACCCATGGAGCCTAAGGAATGTGGAAAGCCATGCACATTAGGGTTTGTATGGTGTAACCCTAGTTGTGTCATGCTATATAAGAAATGTCATGGCTACCAAAATCAGACTTAAGTAAGATACAAGAGGGCTAGCCGATTTTGTGTGTGCAAGACAATATCTTCTCAAGTCCTCCATTGTTGGTGGTGTTGTGTGAAGCATTTGAGGCATCACACTTGGGGTCATAGGCTCTTAAAGGCTTAAGGTTTCAAAGCTACAACAAAAGTAAGTCATCTAACTAGATTTTTGTAGTGTATTACTCTATAGTATGTAGTTAGGATGATTCCTTGGAAAACTGAAAGTTTGCATGTATAATAGAGTAAACATAGATTCAAGGCATTTAGGGTTGCATGTACACCATAGGAGTGTTAGAATGCTCAAAACCCTTCAAAAACTTCTCACCCTAATTATCTCGAAGCTACTATCAGAAACACAATCCTTGTCCATAACCAGCTGCAGAATACTTATACTTGACAGGAGGCTCAGATAATCCTTCGAGTAGGAGATCCATCCCTGAAACGGTTAGACTCAGACGAGAGCTGCGCAACCAAGTCAAATCAATTACTCTGAGATTATCCAATCCAATAGTAAGTGTCTTCGCTCTTCTGATCCGCAAGCTACCCCACGCACTAGAACCCCCATGATCACTACTTCTGATCGAACATCACACTGCCTCTTTCCTACCTTCCAAATGAATCGGGACCTCCCAGGTCCGAACTTATCTATCCACTATCTGGAATACCGGATTACTGAACCAATAATCTCCCTCTCATTCGCTACCAGCAACTTCCGAAGAAAACTTCATCTATCGAAACTGCTCCATCCATCTTGCCACTCATGGCTCTATAAATCCTAGAATCCCCGATCCTGTATTTTGACCCCACGGTCTCTGCCAGGTCCCACCTGCCTTGCTATGATCGCACGGGCCTCGCCCACAGGTCTCACCTAAACCGTACTACTGAGTGGCCTTGCCCCCAGGTCTCACCTATCTAGGGCTACACAGTACAACTCTCTCGAATTCTATCTACTTATCCTTTCCTGATTCTGATAACACTAACTAGGAGATACGGGCCTCACCCACACTTCGTTGACTAGGAAATACGGGCCCCCGCTCACACTTCGCTAACTAGGAGGTACGGGCCCCCGCTCATACTCCTCTAACTAGCTGCTAATGAATGTTTCGGCTAACCCACAGTCTTACAACATTTTCCCATACTGTTTGACTGCTAGTGAATGCTACGACTATCCCGTAGTCTTACAACACTTTCCACGCCGAGCATGTACACAACCTAACATCCTGGCTGAATTCGCGTTCTGACGGAAATCTCCTCAACCTGATTCCCAAAACCAACTATCGAACATCAAAAGATGCAAATCTTACGTTGGGCAGTTTTCCGGAACTCCCAATTCACATACCCCTCAATCCAAATCAGCCCTTGGGCTGTTTCCCTTCCTGACGAGAATGCGACTCATCCTAAATCCACACTTCCTTCTGTTCTTGAACCCTTGGAGAACTCTGGCCCACTTTGGTTCAACTAACATCTTACATCACACCCGACTGGAAAGATCCCCAATCCTTCGTATTATCCAGTGATCAATCTTGCTGGAAACCAACACTTACCACTGTTAGTGTTCCCAAAACTAACCAACACTAAAGCAGTAAGACCCTTGAAGACTGTCAGAATAGTTCCCGGGTTCTAATCACACTTGCTACAGCTACCACATCCTGAGAATCCAATTTATACGGAGACGGGCTAAGACCCATGGTATGCAGATGGTATATAGTCCAAACATAAGAAGGAAGTATACTCCCAAGATACAGCAACTCATGTGGATGCGAGAAAAATAACAAGAAAATCATATATAAAAACTGATAGAAAAGTAAAAGATACGCGCCTGCCATATCAGGGGCTGATCGTGTGTCCTCTGTAACCAACTGGAATGCCCTGCTCCTCGCCGCAGTCGCCTCTGCTCGGCCCTGACGGCCATCTGTGATCCTCAATGTCGTAGGGGCAGGTGCTATCACCTATCCTGCTGTTGCCAAACTCGGACATTGAGCCTTCTTGGTGCCCCTCCGACTGTAATGGAAGCAGACCAGGTCTGATCCTTGGTGGTGGTAGCAGTACAATCCCTTCTATAATGACCAATCCGACCGCACTTGAAGCAGCCAGAATCACCACCACTACCTCTCCTACATGCACCCTCGTGTGTCCTACCTCACTTGCCACAGCGGCTACGGTCTTGATGACCTCTCGATCTAGAATTTGATGTCTTGGGCCTCTTGCCTGATCCCATAGATGTTTAAACTTCGTCTGACTTCCTTTTCCTTTCTGCCTCTAAGTCGATCTCCCCCTCCCTAGCTCGAGCAATCATATCCTCCAGCGTCTTGCAGCTGGATCGGCTTACAAACTGCCTGATGTCGCTCCTCAGCATGTCATGATACCGAGCCTTCTTCATCTCCTCGTTCGCCACATACTGCGGAACAAGAAGGGATCTCTATCTCTGAACTTGGCGGTGATCTCCGCCACTGTCTCTGTAGTCTGTTGGAGGTCCTGGAAGTCCGGTGCTAACTGCTGCACCTCAATAACTGGTGCAAACTTGGCCCTGAACCTGGCCGAGAAGTCACTCCATATCATCGCGTCAAACGCGACATAATCCCCAATAACATGTCCAACCTCCTCCTACCAATCACGTGATCTGTCCTTCAGAAGATAGGAGGTGAGTCGAGCCTTATCCCCCTCAGGACACCGGCTAGAACGGAAGGCGTTGGTGACATCTGCCAACCACAGGCTGCTAACAATGGGTTCCTTAGCCCTATGATAGTCTGGAGCTCCACAGGCTCTGAACTCCCTGAATGTCAACGTGCGCGCCCCCATCATGGCCGCCATCTCGGTGCAAAATGCACCCAATCTCTCGTCCAAACTCTCCATAATGCCCTCCTTGACCGTACCAAAGATCACAGGAGTATGGTCTAAAATACCGCACGTAATCTCAGCTGAAATAAACTCTCTCATCTGCTCATCGAGCTGGTCGGCTCCAGAGCCTGAGCCGGATCCCTCACCGGCACCTGAACTGCCCACTGGTCTACCATGTAGCGTCATGATGCTGCAACATATCATAACAATCACCAGAATACTCATCACTATCACGAGATCACACACCCACTACAAGTTTCACTGTTTCATCTCAGCCTTCCTTGACTTGAGTACGGATCCTCTGCTTTCAGTAGTACGGGCCCATACTACCTTCCACATCTATTCGTACTTTCCTCAAGGATTTCCTCGACTCCACCAAGTCCCTTCTCACTACTACTGCTCCCATCACTAATCTCATCCTAGGCTTGCCCTAGGGTAATCACCATCCTACTCTCCACAATCAGCTGCATAAGGAGTCCCTGCTATCTTCCCCTAACTAGCTCGTGAATACTATCATATATCACTAAGACTAGATAATTCTTCGAATTAGAGGTTCTAGCCTACAACGGTTAGACTCAAACGAGAGCTACGAAATAAGGCTAAACCTAACCTTCTGAAATTATTTAGTCCTCGTAATATGTAACTTAACATACTCATTCACTAGCTAGTAAAAGATAACTAGAACTCCTAAAAGCACAAAGCAAGCACCATTCGAGCATTGAGTACACATAATCAAGCATATCCTAATAAGACCATACTATCACTGACTAATCTATACTAGCATGCAGTTAGGGGTGGCAATTTATGACACGACAAGACAAAAATACACGACACGAAACGAAATTGGGACGAAAATGAATTTTGAATTCGTGTTCGTGTCGTGGTTGTGTTAAGTGTCAAAAACACGATGTCGTGTCGTGTCGTGTTCGTGTTCAAAATTCGACACGAAATTGACACGATTTAGCGTTTCTTTGTCGTGTTTTTCGTGTTTGTCGTTTTTATCGTGTTATGTATGATTAAGTATTCATTAAATAAACTAATTTTTATTTATTTTATCTTTGTCGTGTCGTGTCGTGTTTGTCGTTTTTTAATTCGTTCGTTTTCGTGTTAGTTAAAAAAAACACGACATCGTGTCGTGTCGTGTTCGTGTTACATAAAACCTTGTCGTGTCGTGTCGTGTCAGACAGAAACACGAAACGATAGCACGATTTGCCACCCCTACATGCAGTTCATAAAGCTGATACACATATAAAAGGCATATAAGACATCCTTCCTAGATCATATAAAAGGCATATAAGGCATCCTTCCTAGATCCTTAGCCCAATCTAGCATGCGGTTCTCATAAACATATCATAACATAAACTTGTATGGGTAATTTGGGACTACTTACTTGAGCTCGGCTGATTGCATGCACCACACCCTTTTCTCTTTTCAAAATTATTTTCTCTTTTCAAAGTTCTTTTCTCTTTTCAAAGTTCCTTTTTTTATAATAATTATTTTCTTTGAAAATTTTCATACCAAGTCCTCGTTTGAGTTCAGACACACCCGAGAGTGTGCCTAAATCCCTCAAACCAAGGCTCTGATACCAACTTGTAATATCCTAAAAATACGATCCAAAAATTTCATTTTAAAACCACTTTAGAAAACCATAATTTATCTAACCTCACAATAAAGATCATAAATTAGGTATCTCTAATCATCATAACAATATACTATATAAAAATCATGTGTCAAAATATCAGAGTAAATCATCGCACGCTAAAATCTATTGTGTGTGCCATGCAGTCATCCCGAGCTCTTCCCCTTGCTAGTGGAAGTACCTGAAACCAAAACTGCAAACTATAAGCACGAAGCTTATCAAGTCTCCCCAAGCTACCACATACCATACACATAAGCAGAAAACGACATACATTAGGCCTAGCCCGCTACCTCGGGCCCCGTCTCGACATTGGACGAATCCGGCATCAGGCTCCGCCTGGCATCGACCCCGCTCGATATATAGATCTGTTTCTACCAGGCCCCGCCTATCTTTGGGCCCCACCCACTATACACATACAAACATATAATCATAGCCATGCTAGTACATAATAGACAAACACAACACTATAACTGCTAGTCTCAAGGCCCCACCTATATTGGGCCCCGCCCCTACTATGCTAATAATGAGATATGGAACCCCGTCCACATTCAGCTAGTGATGAGATACGGGCCCCCGCCCACACTCACCTCCCTACAAGGAACATAAAAGTATCACAAAGACAACAAGTATAACTAAACATGCATTCCTTCCTCGGGTACCACCCGACATCGAACCGTAGTTCAGAAATATACATAATCACCTTCCTCAGGCCTCGCCTGGCATCGGACCGAAATCCGGAAACATATAAACTTCATCGGGCTATCCCCGTCATCAGATCTAATCCGACATATGCTAACATACATAAACGGGCCGACATCGGTGCCTTCGATCCGTTTCTACTGGAGAAAACTCACCTCGCAAGCTGACTGCAGAATCCCGCGAATAAACCTCTCGCTACTAGCTGGCAGATCCCCGAACTGCTGATCACTCAACTCCCCGAGCTATCATTACCAACATAATACTTAGCCAAGAACTGATAATCCTTCTTAGGGTAAAATGACCATTTTACCCCTGGTCAAAGTCAAAGTCAACACTCCGAGCTGATTCAACTCGCCGAGTTGCTCCATAAACTCGCCGAGTTCTGTAAATCAGAACCCTAAACTCATGATCCAACTCGTCGAGTCACCCTCGTGACTCGCCGAGTTCCCTCACTACTTATAGTCGCGAATTGTCGACTCAACTCGTCGAGTCCCTTCACAGACTCGTCGAGTTCTACCCTAAACTGAAATCGGGACAACACGATTCAACTCGTCGAGTTCCTCTATCAACTCGACGAGTCCCCCAGTCTGTTTGGGCCATCTTAACAGATTAATCCCCTATTATCCAGATCAAGACTCCATACTTCTTCTACATACAAAAATGCCTTCTCGAGGATAAAGTTTCCAACTTTACCGGCTACTAGTCCTTCTTAATGGGTTTAGCTAAAACCCTAGTTATTTAGGACATAAATATTGTCTAAAAAGTCATAATACTCTGAGCTAAAGCATACTAACATAGATTTGGACCTTAAACCTCATTTGGACATGTAAAGTCTCAGGCTTTCCTTCCATGCATGGGCTTTTGGGGCTTAAAAGGCCATAATAACACCTTAAAGCTTGCATGGGGCTTCCATGGTCATAAAGTTAGCACATTTGTGCCATGAAACCCCTTCTAAATCCCAGATCTAAAAGATAAGCCACTTGGGACGTCCATTTCCCAAGGGCTAAGCTTCTTGGACCAAAAACCCTCAAAAAGTAAAATAAGGAGATTTAAGAGACTACTAGACAAGTTAGACGCTTGATTAACAGAAAAGGATGAGGATGGGATGTTGCTTCTGGATCTACAATCTTGTTTTGGAATCCTCTAGCTTCTACTTCTTCTACAAGATTCAAATCACACAAGGTTCACTAAAAAATGGCTCACAAGCATTAGGGTTTCGTGGATTAGGGTTTGGACACTGGAGGCTGGAAATGAGGCCATAAGGTGGGGATTAAGATGCTTAAATAGGGTACAAAACCCCGAATCTAGGGTTTCCCAAACCCAGACCAACTCGTTGAGTTGGTCCTCCCTAACTCGTCGAGTAGGTTTCTCAACCCACGTCCCAAAAGCTTATTTCTACTCGTCGAGTTGTCCCCCTTGGACTCGACGAGTAGACCTTCAATTTGCATAATATCTTTCCTTAATTAGCCTTCTTGTTTCCGGGTGTTACAGTATAAGGGGATGAAAAGTTATGACTTATTCCTTTGTTTATCAAGAATTCTTCAAATACTTGATTTTTGAATTCTGATCCAATTTCACTACTGATCTAAAGAACTGGTTTTCGCAACTACAACTCTATTGGTTTCACGAAATCAATCATTTTTTTTATCATTCCAGATTTCTACTTAAGAAAGAAAACCCATGTAAATCGTGAAAAGTCATCAACAACTAACAAAATATATTTATTACCACAAATACTTTCAATTGATGAATGACTACATAAATCAATATGAATTAATTCAAGTGGCTGAATAATTTCTGTATTTATGATTAAAGAAAGACTTTTTTTTTCTTTGTTTTCCCATTTCCCAGGCTGCACACAAATGTTATTTTTCAAATTTGAGAAGTTGAAGACCTTGCACATGATTACCATTAACAAGTTTGTTAATATCTTTGAAATTGAGATGTAAAAGTCTCATGTGCCATAACCAACTATCATCTGAACCTGCTTTTGTAAGTAAAAAAATAGAAGGTTTTCCTTGAATTAGTTTCATTTTAAGAGGATGCATTTCTCCTTTTCTTTTCAATTTCAAAAACACTTTTTCTGAAGCTTTATCTACATTTTCTGATCTGTCCTCATCAAATGATACTTTGAGACCAGAACCTATAACAAGTTGAGAGGCACTTATTAGATTGTGTTGCAATCCTTCAACATAAGCTAACTTTCGAATTGTAAACTCTATATTCATAATTATCCCATATCCTTTGATTTCACCAGTTGCATTGTTTCCAAATTTCATTTTTCCACCATATTTCAAACTTCGATATTCTCTTAACTCTAATTTTCTTCCAGTCATATGACAAGAACAACCACTATCAATGTACTATTCCAAATCGAACTGTTCGTCATGAATTACCTACAAATTTAAACCAATTTAGGAACCCAAACCATTTTGGGTTCATGCGAGATTTTTTATTTTGAGTTTAAAATTGGAAAAGTCTTACTTTTTTTTATCCAAAAGGATTTCTTAATCACAACATTATTCACACCTTTTTCCATTTTGAAAACCCGAGTTTTGTTTTCACAAAGATTTATTTGAACAAATGAAGTTATTTCTTTAGAATGAGCTTTCCTTTGTAGTTCTATTTTCTCCAAAAATTCTTCTTCCTCTTATTTCAATTTGACCTCATATGCTTTTAGAATAACATATTCATTCCAAAACCTTTCTCTTTGATACTTCAACATATCATGTCTTTGACATTGATTTGTCCTCTTTTTGAGTTGGAAGCATTTGATGAAAATTTTGGTTTTGGATAAGGAGATGAACGAATATTTTGATTAAAAGATCATGATGAATTAACAAACTCTCGATTTGAATTTTTAAAAACAAAATCAACGTTTTTATCATTAATACTATTGTCCTTTTTCTTTCAAAATTTCTTTCTAGCAATCAAATTCTTCTTATATCTACCATCCATTTCTCTTTTCTTTCCTTTGATTTCTGATAATTTGCCTTTGTTTTTCATTTGGAATTATTTTTCAGAACCTCATTCTTTGTAACATAAATTGGAACATCTTTAATACCACTTGTTTCACCAATATCATGTGAAACATTCACATTGTTCAATGGTTCCGATACATATTTCCCTTTTACTGTCCATGAGGTCTTTTAAGAAATATCTTTTGTCTCATCACCATTGTTAATTGGTGACAAAAAATGATCTTCACAACCCTTTGCATTATCATCAATGACAGTTGATTTCAATTCCAGTGTATCCATCTTGTTTATTCCCTTTTCGACAAAAACTTGATTAGGAGTTTTCTGAACTTTTGGAAAAAATTGCTGCTTCTTTCAAATTTTCAAAGCCTTTATTCACAACATGATTTTCAAATTTGAATTGAATCTTCAAAGATTAAATTCCTATTTGGTTCCTCAATATTTTTCATATATGAAGAACAATCAACTTCGTCTTCAACAAAAATTTCACTCATTTCACTTTCATCAAAATCAGAAGTATTCTCATTAGAATGATTTTCTTCTGATTTCAACTTTTGGCATAATTAATTATATTTCTAAACTGAATTTTGTTTGACTTGTTGTTTATCCTACTCTGTTAGAATATTGTTCAACATCAATTTCTTTTCTCTGGATTTAATGAATTCCTCAATGTTTTCAAGTCCAATTATGTATGAATCATGCAAAGTTTCATCTGATGAAATCCCAGATTCACATTTATAACAATCAACATTAATTTCATCTTCTTTTAATTCAAGAAAATGAAGAAGCATTTTATGCAATTTTCACTAATTTCATGGTTAAGATAAAGTTGAGTAATATTATTGTACAAACGTTTTGCAATTAAACAAAAGATATTTTTTTGCTTAGTCATTAACCTATTATCCCTTTTAAGATTGTCACCGAGATCAGAATTCTTAATACCAGAGTGCTTAAGACATTCACTAAAATTAGAAACTATATCACACAATTCAGGTAATTCAGATTCATAACGAGAAAAAAGAATATTAAGAGATTTAAGAATAAAATATACCTTGTTGATTATCTTCTCGCTTTCTCCTGCATACTCTTTGATACTTTTTGCTGTGAAACACACGTCTAATTTTGCATCTTTATTAGTGAAATATTCTTGAGTTTCGAAATCAATGCTTTCAACCATCAAAAACTTTCCTTCAATTCTTCTCTCTTCTTCTCTCACAACAAAATGGTTTCCATGTGTAGGCCTCCGAACTTCATCATCTTCGGAAACAGTTGACCACACTTCAACCCGTCCATCATTAACATCTTCTTAAACAATCATCGCTTTTCTAGTGTTTTGGGCTTTCAGAAGCTCTTCTATTTTCTGAGTATAGTAGGCTTCATGCTTTGTCTTTTCTTTTTTCTCATGAACTTTTATTAACGTACACTCCTTTGTGAAATAAATTTTTCATGACAACAATTTCAATCATAACCTGAATCTCTAAGTAACATTTTCTCTTCTTTTTCTTCATCTTTCTGAAATTGTGTGTAACCTTCTCCCTTTCCTTTCTCCGAAACCGATTTTTGATTCATGAAGGTTCCTTCTTCATTGTTTTCTATGAATTTTGAGTAGTTTTTCTTGTTTTTTTTTGGGATTGATGACCATGAGATCGTTGATTTCACTTGTGAATTCGTCATTTGCTTCATCTAAATCTGAATCATCTAGAACTTTCTTGGATGATTTTCCTTTTAATCCTTCTGTTTTTGCCACAAATGCTAATGGTCCAACATTTGAAACACTTTTTGATTCTTTCAGAATTTCTTTCTCATGAGATTTGAGAATTCCAACCATTTTAGCAAGAGAATAGCTCTTAAACAAAATATGAGCTTTAATGGTTGAAACAATTAGTTTCCATTCAGGTCTTAGACAATTTAGAAACATATCATTCTCTTCAATTAATTTCCTACTACAATCATGGTTAAGCATTCTACTTAACAAATGGTTAAAACAAGTGATAGTTTGATCAATGGTCTCATCTGATTGTAGTAGGAAATTAATTGATCAAAGAGGTAAATAAGATAGAATGCTTAACTATGTTTCCTACTACAATTTCCTACTACAATCATGGTTAAGCATTCTACTTAACAAATGGTTAAAACAAGTGATAGTTCTTTCTATCCATTAATGCAAACATATCTTAACTACTTAACAAATGGTTAAAACAAGTGATAGTTTGATCAATGGTCTCATTCTCGTCATATTTGGATGAACACAAAGAGGTAAATAAGATATGTTTGCATTAATGGATAGAAAGAACAATTGGTTACAATGTGATTGTGCAAAACTATTTTGTGTGCAAAAACTATCCATTCTTCTGACTAATGATCCTATATATAGGTGTTAGAGGAGCACTAGAAAGGAATCCTAAGTCGACAGTTCAGAACTACAAACATAAGATTAAATACATTCTGAAATCATAATTACAACTACATATCTTGAAATTAAGAAAAGATACTAAACATTCTAACCGAGCTGCAAACAACACATAACTAGACACAATATATTTCCGAAACCTAAGAATCTCTCCCTTTGTGTCGAGTTGTTGTTGTGGCCTTTGCGTGCTCTTTCTTTTCAACTTCAAACACCTTCGGAATAGTCTTAGATAAAGACATCTAAATGAAAATCCACCATTTAATCATATCAGAAATACACTTTACATCTCCTTCTTTATTTGACTTGTTCGCTTCTGCTTTTGCAAGGATTTAATTCAATGTTGATGTGGAGAACAAATTCTTATATCTTAAGAAAATCATACAATACATCACAGTTTCATTTTATTTAATCTTGTAAGCCACTGGCTAATTATCTTTTTCAATAGAACCAGACTTGAATTTTTTCAAAATTCTTTAGAAATGGAATTGGATTCATAATAGGCTTACTTCTAAGAACAGATGCAATTTCAATATCCATCTTTGCAACTTCATGAATATATGCATGTATCATACTTGTTCAAAATGATAGATAGGCTCATACTTTACAACATCCTTTGCAACAATATTGAACAAGGAAGTCCAATCATAAGGATTTATAAATTAAATATTAGCTAAAGAAAATTCATGCACCTCATGATTATGACTCCTGAAAGTATTTAATGTGATGATTGTGAAACCATCAACAACTATAGGTTTTCTGGCTTTCAATCCAACGATTCTCTTCAAACTCCAAGATTTATATTGAGGCTTTGAAATTTTCACATAAAGACTAAACAACTTCTTGTTTGTTGATTTGTTCGTCAAAGGAACTTTCACAATCGTATCAAAACATCAGAATAGAAATGATTTGGCAATAATTGGAAAATCCAACTGACATTCCATTTCATTCTTAACTGAAAAAGAAGTTTGAGGCTCTGATCAAAACAAATTTGGATTGTCAATTGATTCTTTCGGAATCTGGTCAACGGTCCATTCCGGAAACATAACTTTCTTTGAACCATGAATTTCCTCAAAATTCATCTCTTCAGCTTCTTCTACTTGAATTTTTGCTTTTAATGCATTCAAATCATCAAGCTCGTTTATCACATTTTTTTCTTTCTTTCAACTCCTTTTTCGATATGTTGGGATCCAGATGATCATTTTATTCCAAAACAATATTCACCTTTCCTTTCCCTGATCCAAAAGATACACTACCCTTTCGACCATTTTTCACTTCTCTAAGATTCTTCATCTTTTATATCAAGGTTTATTTTTGTAGAACAAATTTTAAAGCATCTGACTTAGCCATTATCCTTGTTTCATAAGGATTTCTCAAATTAACTTCTACAATATCATCCTTATTAATAGGAATTTCATTTTCATTTGCTTATTCGTCACTTTCGTGATACCACTTGTGAATTCGTCAAATGTTTCATCTTAATCCGAATCATCTTGAACTTTCTTGGTTGATTTTCCTTTTAATCCTTCTATTTTTTCCACAAATGCTAATAGTCTAGCATTCGAAACAATTTTTGCTCCTTTTAGAATTTCTTTCTCATGAGATTTGAGAAATCCAACCGTTTTAGCAAGAGAATAGCTCTTAAACTGTTCATGAACTTTAATGGTTGAAAGAATTAGTTTCCATTCAGGTCTTAGACAATAAAGAAATGTTACCTTCTTTTTAATTACTTTCCTGCTCAAATCATGATTAAGCATTCTGCTTAACAGATGGTTAAAGTGAGTTACCATTTTATCAATGGTCTCATTTGAGTTTTGTTTAAAAGAACCAAATTTCGATAAGAGAGTTGTTTGAATTGAATTAGTGAAATCATCATCACCAGAGTATAATTCTTTCGGTCTTAACAAAATTGCATTAGCTGTATGGAGTGAGCTTACCAAACGAAAAGTGTCTGGAGGAAAAGCAAACCTCAAAATCCTTAATGCTTTCGAATTGGTCATCAACAATTCTTTTTCTTCAGAATTAACTTCTTTGTCACTAACAAGATAATCCAATTCCTTTTGAGTATACACAATTTCATTTGTCTCAGTTGTTCAAAACAATCCTTTACTGATGACTTTCCAAATACTTGAACCATGAGTTTTTATACCAAGAACGTAGTCTTCAAAATGAAGTGCCCAAACTTCATAACCTTCTGGAAAAAGAATTAGAATTCTATTTCTAGAACCAATAGAACCATTGTTAGGTCACATTTATATGGTTTCGGCTAGGCATTTATCTTGTATAGGTTTTGATTAGGATTTGGTCATGTGTTTTGGTGTTTTCGGCTGGTTATTCACAGTTGTAAGGTGTTCACGGCTGTGAACATGTTCAGGGCCGTGAACCCGTTTGTGGTTGGTCGTGTCCTATAAATAGCGTGTTAGATGTATCAGATGCGTAAGACATGTGTGTGTTTGTTCCAAGTGTACTAGACGTTTACGGCTGAATACAACGTCTGCATTGTTGGAACTTCTTTGCTTCTACTCCTTCTCTTCTTACTGTTAACTGCTTGATTGTTTTTTTGATCACTGGTTGGTTCGCATTTGTGGGACTTACAATTGGTATCAAAGTCAATCCGGTGTCAAAATCATTCAAGTAGCGTTCTCGGCTGGAGTAATCTTCAATTACGTGACTGTTTAAATCTTATTTACGGAGTTTCTACATTGGATTGTGAAGTTCAAGGCAAAAGGAATCGAAATCGGCATCAAAATCATTTGTTCTCAACTGTTTCTGGGTGTTTGCGGTTTCACTGTTTCAAGTGTTTACGACCGTGAACTCTGTGTACAGCCGTGAACCATTCATCTTCATTGACCTTGTTCTTCTCAGTTGATCGTGATCCATTCATTGGCAGTGAACCATTCATATATATTGACCGTGATCCATTGCTTGACCGTGAATCACTCGTTGTGTAACGCCTGTACATCCGGGCTAGTCAATTTAGAGACAATGAGCATCAAAAATGAGTTTTTGATGGAAGATTATTTAGAAGGACTAATCTTAACCAAGTTGTAGAATATGTCACAAGGGTTCCGTACATATAAATAATGCCGAAACCCAAGTTATAACGAAAAAGTTATGGCTCGTCGAAGTTTCGTGACAAAACCGGCACGACACTACACGGCGTAAATAGGGAATTTACGATAGAGGACTTTTTGGCCTTAGTGATCTAAACAAAAGTTGTAGTATACGTTAAACCGAGAGCGTTCATAAAAAGAACGCCCAAATCTGACTTCGTATGAGGAAGTTATGATTTTTCTAAGATTTGACCAAGCAGTGCACGACCAGAAACTCGAATTTTAGATCGAGCGGTTTTTGGGCACCACGACCTAAATGAGAATTGAAGATCTCATTAATAGGAACTCAACGACAAAATGACAGACTTTCCACTAGATGGTGACATGTGGCACAATCTTGGCCAATGCTTTCTCCCCAAGGCTTGCCACTAGATGTGACATGTGGCACCAATTTCATCCATATTTCACCCTTTAAATACAACCCCTTCCACCCTCATTTTCTTCACACCTTTCCCATTCTTTCTTCTCTCTACACTCTCTCTAAACCTCCCCAAAAAAGCTCCCCTAACGCTAGAAGAAAGCCCCGGAGCGCTCGACGGCTCCGAGAAGAAGAGCTTTCGGCTCAGAAGTCCTGCCCCTGCAGAGCGCGACTTCTAGCCAAACCCCCTCGTAGGTAAGATAAGCCTACCTAATTTTTAATATAGCTTTTATTTAAATATAGAAACGTTATTAGGACCTTATAATAATTATTTGAGCTATTATTATGGGTTATATAAGTGTCGTTATAATATCTTTTTAACTACTCGCGGTATGGGGAATCTGGTTTAAAGGGCCGCATAGGGTTGTTGGATTTCAGAAGTGCTATATGCCAAAATGGTACTGCCCTCCGATGTTTTATGTCTGGCGCTGTCTGTACATAGTGGTTGGAAAATATTGTTTAAACGCTTATATAATAAGAATAATGCTAAGACTAATAATTAGTCACGGTAAATATTAGACTAAAATTTAGCGATAATAATGTTAGGTTTCGTCGAAGGAAAATAGAATCGTTAAAAGTGAAGCGCTGCCCGAGTTTGGAATCATCACCTGAACAAGTGAGTGCATAGTTAATTTCATCTTACACATAGATATGAAGTATTTTATATAAATTACATGCTATGTGTGTATATAACCTGTATACTAGCTATCTATGCTGGATGAACGATTTTATACATGTTTTAAATGATTTAAACTGTATACGTATTTTATATCTACAAATATGTTGGGTATAACATGGGTAGATAAAGGATGAGAGATAAAAGATGATATGAGTGAACATTGGCAGCTATGGACTTAGTGCCTATTGAATAAACATTGGTAGCTATGGACTTAGTACCTGATGGTTAAACGTTGGTAGCTATCGACTTAGTACCTGTTAGATAAACATTGGTAGCTATGGACTTAGTACCTATTAGATAAACACTGGTAGCTATGGATTTAGTACCCGATGAATGAACTTTAGCAGCTATGGAATTAGTGCTTTACGAACGTGCATTGGCAGTTATGGACTTAGTGCCTGTCATATAAACCCTGAAAGCAATGGACTTCGGAATGAACGAATGCATGATAGATGACTCTAAAGGTAGACCTTAAGAGTAAGGAAGATAATGGGGATGGGTAATTGGCTTGTTTGTTTGATGTTTAAACATAATAATTAAATTATTGTGGGTTGAAAGCCATATATACTCACCAAGTTTCCCAACCTGACTGTGACAACCCGAAATTTCCATCCAGTGCTATTATTCAAATCAATTAAAGATAGACTCGTTTTTGCTATTTTCTAGCCTCGTTTTGAGTCATTGGGGTGTTCTAAACCAAGTAGTTGCAAGTTAGAAGTTTGAATTTGTGTTCCTCAAGTTCACCATACGCAAAAAGTGGCCAAACACTCCCACATTAGGAGTGTACGGTTGCACACTTGGGTGTGCGGCTGCACACACCCTCCTGGCAGCACACACGAGTGTATAAGGTCAGAACCCATCCTTCCTTAGACTCTTTTCACACTCCTAATCCAATAACACACTTCTCTCTCAACTATCCTCCGAATTTTCTTATAGATCTTCAAGTGGTAAGTGTTTCTCCTTATTTTTAGTTGATTCAGTACACTTCCTAGTAACAATACATGATTTCATCCATGAAATTACTCCTTTTGTTTATATCTTCAAGTGTTCTTCAAAAACACCAAGAACACCTACTAAGTTCTTGGACTCCAAACACCCCTATACACTTCTACACTGTAAGTACCCTACTCCTACATGTGTTTAGCTATATTTGAGCCTTCTTAAAAGTCCAGAACTCGATCTTCAAGGAGTGTGCGGCCGCACACATTCATGTGGCCGTACACCCCTTATATTAGTGCTTTAAGGCCTCAAACTCAACTAGTATGCTAGAAAACGATCAAAAACACTTAAGGGATACAAGATATAACCTTAGAAACATGTTTTTGACCATTTTCCCTAGGAGTGTGCGGCCTCACACTCTCTGACCACACACACCTGGCTGCACACCCAATGGGCAGCACACCAGGTGGCCGTACACGACCCTGTACGGCCGTACATTCACTTCAGAAGACTTTTGATGCTTCTAACACTTAAATCTAAGTGTTTTCTAAGTCCTAAGGTGTTTTCCTTTCATTATTAGTGGTATATAGACTAATTATATTCATATATGTGCCAATATATGCTCATTAGGATCCGTTGTGCTCAAGTCTACACTTAGCACTTAGCATCCTACAACCCGATCTTTCATTCAAGTTACTCACTGCAGGTGAGTTCATACCCCTTAACTTATCTTTTAAATGCTTTTAAATGCTTTTATGGGGGGGGATACAAGTTGAACTATTATAGTTATTACATCAATCACATGTGATTAATAACTATCAAACATATGGATTTTCTTACATTTCAAATTGTTTTATAAATCAAACTACTTCAAATCGTTTTATAAACTCTTTTACATGTTAAATACTTTCTATTAAACTCTTTTAAACTTATATTTTGTCAAATCCATATCTATATAGATATAGTTATATAAGTAGGATTGAAAGGACTTAGGATTGATAGCTCGCCTTACTTCCTGTTCCTTGTTTGGTTGTGGACTTAGGGTATTGGTGGTTTGTCCGAAGGTCATTTGAATCTTAGTTATATATTATGTATATGTGTATAGATATAAAAGTTCCTTCATTCAGTTCAATATCTTTGGGTAGCAAAGGTATACAAACATGTTCACTCATACAAACAACATTGCTAGTAAACTATAATAGGTATAGTTTAGGAAGTTACTAATACTATTACTAGAACAACGAAACATACAAAGAGTCAGTTCATACATGAGTCAATACATACAATAAAGAGAAACTGATATAGAATACTATAACGAGAAACAATACTCACTATAAAGAGAAACATATAGAGCATACTATAACGAGAAACAATACTCACTATAAAGAGAAACATATAGAGCATACTATAATGAGAATCAACACATACTACACACTATACACTAGAGAACATACTACATACTAGACAGAGAGAACATACACTACACTAGTACATACTATACAAATACAAGAATATTATAACATTAATGTGAGATACTACTTCGGGGCATAGCATAACTGTTATGGCTCGTTTTGTAACCAGAATCTCCTGGAGGGAGAGCGTGAATTTGCGTATAGATCTATACTGGATTGACTATCCTACACCTTATTGCTCGCTACAGTGGGACTTGCAAGTGTACGGGTGCCAAATGTCATTTCTTCCGTCGTCTTTCATCGTCGTGTTTTAGTTAGTTAGTATGGTACAATCATATCACATTTTACCTAAATTAACTAACAAGTTAAAGGTAGTTAGTACATTAGTAGTTACCTAGATAAAACTACAGTACATCACTAGTTTCCCATATTCATTCAAATTGTGATCTTCTCACATAAACGGTAATGAAAAACTATATTTTGGTAATGATAGTCATACTTTGGGAAAGCGCACACTTTTACAAAAGAACAAACATAGAGAACAGTTGAGTCTTGGTAGAAGGCTACACTAGTAGAAAATATAGGATTTTCTAGGAAGTTTACAAACATTTACATCGAACACTTACAAACCTTTACATTAAACATTTACAAATACACTCTTCAAACTTATACAAACAAGGTCACTAAAATACTTATGAACTCACCAGCTTTAATGCTGATCTACACTTTCAAAATAACTTGTATTCTCAGGTCGCCAGTAGACAGGTACCGATGGCCAGGTTTTGAGAAGATGGAGCACATTCAAGACTCATCTTTTTTTTTTATTATACATTTTGGTGTCTTATAAACTTCAGAACACACTTGTATTAAAATTATTACTATTAATGCAATGGATGATGTTGTTGCTTGTTTAGTATTATGCATTGTTGTGATACTGTACATGACGTCCTCCGCCCCCGAACGTTTCCGCCGTTCCGGTTTCGGGGTGTGACAGATTGATCAACTATATCTTTTCGAGAAGTGATTATCATGTGTCTAGGATTGTTTGTGATGTTGCAGCAAGTCTAAAAACTTACCAACACTACTACAACGAAAACATTATAACAAAACATAAACTTAAAATACTATAGGAGTATTTTGTGTTACTATAAATTACTTATGTGCAAACTAAAAAGATCTTTATTAGTATGTCAATAGTTGCTGAGTGGATACGCTAAGGTCATATGTGACTAGGGTGTCATAGACTTAGAATCTGTGATCTTTGCTTTACTTCCAGTTCCTTGTTTGGTTGTGGGCTTAGAGTTAGGGTCACTTATTCGAAGGTCTATCCTGTTTTGGTTACATATGACTGGTATGCACTACGCAAATGTTGGAGTAACTAGTAAGGATAATCTTATAATTATCTTAATTAGTTCGTCTATTAATTATTTCTTTACCCCTTTTCTCGCGTAGATAACATGGCTGGATTCCATATCCCCGGAGACCCGTACTATCCCAACAACGGCAATGATGGATGGATTGAAGAGGAGCCAGAAGATGATCATCCAATCCCCTTGGATGATCACCGTGCTGAAGGATTTTCTGATGGTTCTGACTCCGAACCAGAAGTCAACAACCTACCCCCAGTAGCTCCAAACGCAAACCCGAAACCACGTCCGGCTTTTCAAGGCCCGACGCCTCTGTGGGTGGAAAGTCTGGAGACCTGGAGTCAGGAACAGGGCCAACCTATCCCGTACAATGGAGACCGAAGTTTTTACAATGTGAGCGAAGGAGGCTCAGCGGACAGGGTCCTGCCTATCCTGGTCCGCAGGGTTGCTCGCAATGAAATTCAGGGAAGGACAGCCCTCCAAAGAATTGCGGAACTTGATGCCAATACAGGGATCAACACGGTCCACATTCGTCGGTTGGAAGATGCTCGTGAGGAAGCTGAAAAAGACCGTGAGTCTCTACTGCAAGCACTGGCTGAGATTAGGGCTGAAGTCATAAAGCATCGCGTGCGCCAACAAGTGTACGAGCGACGCCTTCTGGAAATGGAGCGTCTGATGGATGACTTAAGGGTTCGTCCAAGGGGTTCCCGCCGTCAGTAAGGGATGCTCTGCTCATCCCTTTTCTTTTGGATATAACTTAGGCCTATGTAAAAACTCTAGTTTTAGTTTCCTGTCTATGTTAAGACCTTGAACTTTCGGTCGATAGGTCTTCATTCTGTCAAAATTTTCTTATCCTGGTGTAATGTAAGACATTCTCTTAGGTCATTTTTCCCAAACATATTACATCTGTAATACCAACTTTATTGACAGATATCTAATCTCATGGAAACTTTATCCAAATACTTTCATTTTCTAGTGCTAGATTTCTATTCAATCATACTTTCATCTGTGTTGTTGGGCTATGGAGAGTTAGTTCATGTTTCACTTTCAGCATCCTTTCTCTTAAATTCTTATCAATGTCTTCATCTGTTAAACTTATAGCTACAAGATGCCTCCACGACGAGTAACGAGACGAAACCCTCGTGATCAAACACCACCTCCTCCTCCTCCTCAATACAACCCAGCAGCTATCCAAGCTGCTGTGAAAGCAGCTGTTACTGCAGCTCTAGCACAATTCACCTCCACTGGCACTAGCGGGAGTGAGACTAATGTGCCTCCCACCCCAGTTGAAACTCATGTGCGCTCTAGGGAGTGCTCATACAAGGATTTCACCAGCTGCAAACCCCGGTCCTTCAATGGTACTGGCGGAATCATTGCCCTCTCGCAATGGTTCGAGAAGACGGAGTCGGTCTTCAAGATCTGCTCCTGTCCGGAAGGGAGCAAAGGTTAAGTTTGCCACTTGCACCTTCGCAGACCGGGCTTTAACATGGTGGAACAGCCACGTCAAGTCACTATCTCTTATAGTGGCTAACGCTATCGGCTGGGAAGCTCTCAAAGAGCTTATGATCGAAGAGTACTGCCCAAGGGGCGAAGTACAGAAGTTAGAGCAGGAGCTCTGGAGCCTAACCATGAAGGGCTCCGACATAGTCTCCTATACTGCCAGATTCAGTTATCTGGTAGCGCTATGTCCGGGAATGGTCCCCTCTGAGGCCAAGAAGGTGGAGAGGTACATTTGGGGGCTGGTGCATCCAATTCAGGGGAACGTTCTAGCTTCCAACCCCACTACCTTCGATAGTGCCAAGCGATTGGCACAACGGCTCATTGACCATGGGGTCCGTACCCCATCAGCAACAACAACCCTAGTCATCTCAGAACCCTCCAAAGCCGCCGACAACAAGCGGAAATTCTGGGATGACAAGAAGAAGAAGAAGGCTGCCAAAAAGCAGCAGGTCGTAGCTGTTGTCGCGCATTCCTTGCTCATGTTGTCGATGTGAGCCAAGAAACGAAGGACATTAAGAACATTCCAGTAGTACGCGATTTTCCCGACATCTTTCCAGAAGAACTCCCAGGATTACCTCCACAACGTCAAGTCGAGTTCAGAATCGACTTAGTTCCAGGGGCTACCCCAGTAGCCAAATCGCCCTATCGTCTAGCACCTGCAGCGATGCAAGAACTGTCCGGTCAACTTAAGGAACTACTCAGCATGGGCTTTGTAAGACCAAGCTTCTCACCCTGGAGAGCTCCGGTCTTGTTCGTTAAGAAGAAAGACGGATCGTTTCGTATGTGCATCGACTACAGGGAGCTCAACAAGCTTACCGTTAAGAATCGTTACCCTCTGCCTCGCATAGATGATTTGTTCGACCAACTGCAAGGGGCGAGTTACTCGATATATGGATTTTCTTACATTTCAAACTGTTTTATAAATCAAACTACTTCAATCGTTTTATAAACTCTTTTACATGTTAAATACTTTCTATTAAACTCTTTTAAACTTATATTTTGTCAAATGCATATCTATATATATATCTATATATATATATATATATATATATATATATATATATATATATATATATATAGTTATATAAGTAGGATTGAAAGGACTTAGGACTGATAGCTCGCCTTACTTCATGTTCCTTGTTTGGTTGTGGACTTAGGGTATCGATGGTTTGTCCGAAGGTCGTTTGAATCTTAGTTATATATTATGTATATGTGTATAGATATAAAAGTTCCTTCATTCAGTTCAATATCTTTGGGTAGCAAAGGTATACAAACATGTTCATTCATACAAACAACATTGATAGTAAACTATAATAGGTATAGTTTAGGAAGTTACTAATACTATTGCTAGAACAACGAAACATACAAAGAGTCAGTTCATACATGAGTCAATACATACTATAAAGAGAAACAGATAGAGAATACTATAACGAGAAACAATACTCACCATAAAGAGAAACAGATAGAGCATACTATAACGAGAAACAATACTCACTATAAAGAGAAACAGATAGAGCATACTATAATGAGAATCAACACATACTACACACTATACACTTGAGAACATACTACATACTAGACAGAGAGAACA
Source organism: Lactuca virosa (assembly GCF_052849685.1). Taxonomy (NCBI): domain Eukaryota; kingdom Viridiplantae; phylum Streptophyta; class Magnoliopsida; order Asterales; family Asteraceae; genus Lactuca; species Lactuca virosa. Next base: position 278,588,835 of record NC_136434.1, on the reverse strand, counting down.
TACACTACACAAGTACATACTATACAAATACAAGAAAATTATAACATTAATGTGAGATACTACCTCGGGGCATAACATAACTGCTATGGCTCGTTTTGTAACCAGAATCTCCTGGAGGGAGAGCGTTAATTTGTGTATAGATCTATACTGGATTGACTATCCTACACCTTGTTGCTCGCTACAGTGGGACTTGCAAGTCTACGGGTGCCAAATGTCATTTCTTCCGACGTCTTTCATCGTCGTGTTTTAGTCAGTTAGTATGGTACAATCATATCACATTTTACCTAAATTAACTAACAAGTTAAAGGTAGTTAGTACATTAGTAGTTACCTAGATAAAACTACAGTACATCACTAGTTTCACATATTCATTTAAATTGTGATCTTCTCACATAAACGGTAATGAAAAACTATATTTTGGTAATGATAGTCATACTTTGGGAAAGCGCACACTTTTACAAAAGAACAAACATAGAGAACAATTGAGTCTTGGTAGAAGGCTACACTAGTAGAAAATATAGGATTTTCTAGGAAGTTTACAAACACTTACATCGAACACTTACAAACCTTTACATTAAACATTTACAAATACACTCTTCAAACTTATACAAACAAGGACACTAAAATACTTATGAACTCACCAGCTTTAATGCTGATCTACGCTTTCAAAATAACTTGTATTCTCAGGTCGCCAGTAGACAGGTACCGATGGCCAGGTTTTGAGAAGATGGAGCACATTCAAGACTCATCTTTTATTTTTGATTATACATTTTGGTGTCTTATAAACTTCAGAACACACTTGTATTAAAATTATTACTATTAATGCAATGGATGATGTTGTTGCTTGTTTACTATTATGCATTGTTATGATACTGTACATGACGTCCTCCGCCCCCGAACGTTTCCGCCGTTCCGGTTTCGGGGTGTGATACTGACCCACTCAAGCTTATTTGTATCATAGGTGTCGATATGAAGTTACATTACACTGAGAGATTAAAGAGATGTAGATCACTAGTGTAAATGAATGTAAGTTCTGTTTATGCTTATGTTTCTGTATTGATGATGACATCCCAAATGTTTTAAAATGGACAAAAATACATTTCTTCGGAAATGCTTTGATAACGTATTTATGATGTTTTTCTAGGAACAAATTCCGCAACATTTTTTATTAAAAGAGGTACTCTGGTTTTTAGAAAGCATAAACAAAATCGGTCTTTTCTGGCCATGAAAATGGGGATGTCACAGTTGGTATCAGAGTATTAGTTTAAATGAACTAGGAATATGGATTTATTTCTAGACTTAAACTTAGAATGCTAAGCGATGATCGTGAGGAGTGTGTCTAATAAAATTTAGGCAATACACATGAATAGACACAAGCACTAGCTAATTTAGGGAAAATGCCTAACATGATTTTATGTGCTAAATGATTTATGATGCTTTATGATGCTAAATGTATGATCAGATCTATGGTCTGTTGCCAACTGGATCTGGAAACCTTATGTGTTCAGATTTCTAAACGTTTAAATACGATATTAGAACTGGCATGTAACTTTTCATAGTGATGGGGAGCTTTACATGTCGATCGTAAATAAAATCTTTCCTATCTTAATTCTCGTCATTTCACACCAAATGCCTAATTTGGTGAATAAGATCGAAATGGCAAGAACCCGAAGCGGAGCCGGAAACGCGTACGGAAACAGGAATCAACCCCCAGTTATTGAGCAAATACATGTTGTGGTAGCCGCTCCTGAGCCATCTACTATGGCCGGAGTACAAGCGATGATCCAAATGATATTGGATCGTCAAATGGAGGAGACCAGACGCTTACTTCAACAGAACCAAGAGGAAGCTACAATACCGATCGTACAACCTGAACTGGTCCCCGAGCAATCGGAGGAAGGGAACTACACCCGCCCTGTGAGTCAAGCTGGGACTCAAGGAGAATGAAGAAATGGCCCGGAGAGGGGAAACGACAAGGATAGGCGAATGTATAAGAACTTCTTGAGTGTAAAACCATCGAGTCTCTCAGGAAGCCCGAAGCCTGTAGAGATTATGGACTGGATCTATGAAATGGAGATGTTGTTTGAGAGTTGCGACTGTAGCAACAAGCAGAAAACCGTCTTTGCGGTCAGACAACTGAAGACCTGAGTCTTGAGCTGGTGGAATTTATTGGCAGATACGATGCCCAAAGGAAAAGCAAGCAAGATGTATTGGGAAGATTTCCTGGTGCAACTAAAAATGCAGTACTGCTCTGAGAAGGATCTACTAGAGATCAACAACGAGTTTCAGAACCTAAAGAAATGAAGAATGAGCGTTACCGAGTACGCTGCAAGTTTTACGGAGAAAATGAAGCTTGTTGCTTACTTAGTTCCAACTGAACTCTCCAAGGTCAACAAGTTTGCCCATGGATTACCAGTGGACTTTGGTCCAATGGTCAAGCAAGCAACCACTTTGAAAGCCGCCATCTGGGCAGCCAAGAATGTTGAGACACAAATAAGGGAAAAGGGTCTGGAAAAAGCTGAAGTTGGCGAGAAGAGGAAGCTTGAAGAATCCTCAAGACCTGATAAGAAAAGAAAGTTTCGAAGTCTAACCCGGATAACCAAAGTTATGGAGCCAAGTGGTGTGAAAAGTGTAAGAAGAAGCACTTCGGAAGATGCGATGGAGAAGTAACATGTTACAAGTGTGGGAGGATCAGTCACTATTCCAAGGATTGTACACAAAATGATAAGGTATGCTACGGATGCGAACACAAGGGGCACATGTCTAGAGACTGCCCAAAGAAAAATGAAGCAGCAAGGCCAGAGGCACCGCCAAAGCCAAGGGAATTCCACATGATCCTCGACGAAGCAGATAACAATGCGAGGAATCAAGGATGAGGACTTCATATCCGAAGATCGAGTTATGCAGTAGCCATAGTATCGTTTGGTGTAGCCTAATAGAGGCATAGTCTAGGGTTAACTTCAACACCTATGTAATCATTTCAATGAATAATACAAAACCTTCATTTTGTTATCTGGTGTGTTAAGTTGTTATGTGATTTTCTTGAATGGTGACTTGGAAAAAGTGCGAGACAATACTTGGGACGAGTATGAGTAGGTGTGAATGGTAGTAGAGGCCTATACTACCAGAAGCACAGGACTCACACTTGGATCAGGGAAAGTCACAAGGATACCAAGAAGCTAGTAATTGATTCCGTTTTATTCAAGTATGTCGTTACCATCATTTCGGTAATGACTAAGAAGATGATTGTTATTCTGACCCTAGTGGTCATATCAAATTGAGTCCGACTAAGATGAGTATGTTATATGGTTCAGAGAACCAAGTTCGATGTAGCATCTGACTTAAGCCAGAAGATTGAAATAAAAGATAATCAAAGCGATCAGTAGAGGTATCGCAATAGTTGCTTGTAGCTAGAAATTCTACCTTTTAAGATGTGATTATAACATGAAGGAAGGTATAGTCTGTTCTGGAATTTGACTCTAAGAGACCTGAGTCTAAGCATTGCAACATGCGATGATAGGTCATTAGAATATGACACATCGGTCCACTGTAGTAATAAAATAACTTATATTAAGTTTATTAAGAAGAAGAAGCACTCTCCATTAAGGATCAAGATTGTGATTTGAAGGTCATAATTTGGAGTCTAACGTGAGATAGGGAGCAGGTGCAAGATCGAGCACTGCCTGCAGTCAAGGAGTCCAAGAGTTAAATACTCGTTCGAAGCAACATAGAAGTTACAGTTATTACCTAGGATGAAGAGTTAACGTAGGGAGTCATTATACAAGCCCTGTTTCATTGATGATTCCGGGACGTAATCATCCTAAGGGGGAGATAATTGTAAGGCCCGTAGATCCGCGCTAGTCAATTTAGAGACAATGAGCATCAAAAATGAGTTTTTGATGGAAGATTATTTGAAGGAGTAATCTTAACCAAGTTGTAGAATATGTCACAAGGGTTCCGTACATATAAAGAATGCCGAAATCGGAGTTATAACAAAGAAGTTATGGCCCGTCGAAGTTTCGCGACAAAACCGACACGACACTACGCGATGTAAATAGTGAATTTACGATAGATGACTTTTTGGCCTTAGTGATCTAAACAAAAGTTTTAGTATACGTTAAACCGAGAGCGTGCATAAAAAACGCCCAAATCTGACTTCGTATGAGGAAGTTATGATTTTTCTAAGATTTGGCCTAGCAGTGCACGGCCATAAACTCGAATTTTAGATCGAGCGGTTTTTAGCCAACGCGACCAAAATGAGAATTGAAGATCTCCTTAATAGGAACTCAACGACAAAAAGACAGACGAAAATGGAGTCCGTATGTAGAAGTTATGAATTTTACGCGGACATTTAACAGTGTAGTCACCTTCTACATTTAAGATCGCTCGAGAATTAGCCAATGGAGTCAAAAGGAAAGTTGTAGATATTATTTTTACCTACGTGTGGATATAAAGAACGTCAAAAATGGAGCTCGTATGCGAAAGTTACGGATTTTAGAAGTTGGAAGTGTGCTGTGCGAAAATGGGTGATGTGGCACAATCTTGGCCATTGCTTTCTCCCCAAGGCTTGCCACTAGATGGTGACATGTGGCACCACTTTCAGCCATATTTCACCCTATAAATACAACCCCTTCCACCCTCATTTTCTTCACAACTTTCCCATTCTTTCTTCTCTCTACACTCTCTCTAAACCTCCCAAACAAACTCCCCTAGCGCTAAAAGAAAGCCCCGGAGCGCTTGACGGCTCCGAGAGGAAGAGCTTTCGGCTCGGAAGTCCTACCCTGCAGAGCCCGACTTCTAGCCAAACCCGCTCGTAGGTAAGATACGCCTAGCTAATTTTTAATATAGCTTTTATTTAAATATAGCAACGTTATCAGGACCTTATAATATTTATTTTGAGCTATTATTATGGGTTATATAAGTGTTGTTATAATATCTTTTTAACTACTCGTGGTACGGGGAATCTGGTTTAAAGGGCTGCATAGGGTTGTTGGATTTCAGAAGTGCTATATGTCAACATGGTCCTGCCCTCCGGTGTTTTATGTCTGGTCACTGTCTGTACATAGTGGTTGAAAAATATTGTTTAAACGCTTATATAATAATAATAATGCTAAGACTAATAATTAGTCACGGTAAATATTAGACAAAAATTTAGCGATAATAATGCTAGGTTTCGTCGAAGGAAAAATGAATCGTTAAAAGTGAAGCGTTGCCCGAGTTTGGAATCATCACTTTAACAAGTGATTGCATAATTACTTTCATCTTACACATAGATATGAAGTATTTTATATAAATTACGTGCTATGTGTGCATATAACCTGTATACTTGCTATGCTGGATGAACGATTTTATACATGTTTTAAATGATTTAAACTGTATACGTATTTTATATCTACAAATATGTTGGGTATAACATGGGTAGATGAAGGATGAGAGATAAAATATGATATAAGTGAACATTGCCAACTACGGACTTAGTGACTATTGAATAAACGTTGGTAGCTATGGACTTAGTACCTGATGGTTAAACGTTGGTAGCTATGGACTTAGTACCTGTTAGATAAACGTTGGTAGCTATGGACTTAGTAACTATTAGATAAACACTGGTAGCTATGGATTTAGTACCCGATGAATGAACTTTAGCAGCTATGGAATTAGTGCTTTACGAATGTGCATTGGCAGTTATGGACTTAGTGCCTGTCATATAAAGCCTGAAAGCAATGGACTTCGGAATAAACGAATGCAGGATAGATGACTCTAAGGGTAGACCTTAAGAGTAAGGAAGATAATGGGGATGGGTAATTGGGTTGATTGTTTGATGTTAAACATAATAATTAAATTATTGTGGGTTGAAAACCCAATATACTCACCAGGTTTCCCAACCTGAACCACTCAAGCTTATTTGTATCATAGGTGTCGATCTGAAGTTACATTACACTGAGAAATTAAAGAGATGTAGATCACTAGTGTAAATGAATGTAAGTTCTGTTTATGCTTATGTTTCTGTATTGATGATGACATCCCAAATGTTTTAAAATGAACAAAAATACAGTTCTTTAGAAATGCTTTGATAACGTATTTAGCATGTTTTTCTGGGAACAAATTCCGCAACATTTTTTATTAAAAGAGGTACTCTGATTTCTATAAAGCATAAACAAAATCGGTCTTTTCTGGCCATGAAAATGGAGATATCACACGTTGACCGTGAACATGTTCACGGCCGTGAACACCTTACAACCGTGTACAACCAGCCCCAAACACCAAAACACATGACCAAACCCTAATCAAAACATATACAAGATAAATACATAGCCCAAACCAGCTAAACGTGACCTAACAACCATGAAGATTAAACGAAATTGAATGAGAATCTTCTTTTGACATTTAAAAAAAAATCAACTAGAAAAAGAGATTAGAATCAGATATGTATGTAGGAAATAAGTTTCAAACCAAAAATTAAATGATTTGAATGAAATTTTTTTGAATCAAATTGCAAACATGACTTGCAAAATGTGGAATCGATCAAAAAAATGTAAAGTGAAAATCTAAAGAACACGAAGAACTTTGAATGATTTTAGATCTGAAAACAGCTTACAAAACCTCCTGCTCTGATACCACTTGTGAAGAATTATTAGAACGATAGATTCTAAAATGTTAACATCATAAGAAGATTTGACAGATTTGGATGAACACAAAGAGGCAAATAACATTTGTTTGCAATAATGGATAGGAAGAATAATTCATTACATTGTGATTGTGCAGAACTATTATCCGTGCAAAAAACTATTCATTCTACTGACTAGTGCTCTTATATATAGGCATCAGATGAGTACTAGAAATGAATCCTAAGTTAATAGTTCAAAAATGCAAACCTAAGATTAAATACATTCCAAAATCGGAATTACAAATACATATCATCTACTCTGATCAATTACTCGAATAGATCAATCATGCAAATCTATCATCCGTCTACATGAAATATGATAGGTTTCGAGCAATACATCATTCCTATGGTTTACATGCAAACCCTAAAAGCTTTGGATCTAGTTTGTCTAATGAACATGCAATTGATAATCCAAAGCCATAAACCCTAGATCTAATAAACTATAACTGAAAATAGGGTTTAGATCTTACCTTTGATTGTTATATAGCAATAATAATCAATCCTTGGCTTCAGAAAGCTTAGTGCCTCAAGTGTTGCACCTCTAATGGGGTCACAAACACCACTAAGCATTTGGATGAAGGAGAGAAGAGAGAGGAGGCACCAAAAACAGCTGGAAACCCTAAAGGAACACTTTGCCACGTTTTTGGGGCATAGGGGTCCTTTATATACATGTAGGCTATTAGGGTTTGCAACTAGGAAACCCTAATCTGACTGCTTAGGCCCTAAGCAGCCCATAGACTCCTTTAACATATCCCTTGGACGAATTCCTTATGGGCTTCCCATAGAATTCGTCCAACCTATATATTATTAGGTGATCCATAGCCCAATTGTAATTATCTTATAATTACAACTCCAGTCCCCTAAGTTTAATTAATCTCTTTTAGTCACAAAATTAATTCTTAATTAATTCTTGACTAATATTAATTAAACAATATGATTTCTCCTTTAATATATTATTCTTATAATATATTAATAAATCATAGTTAAACCTTTCTCTCCTTAATTCATGCTACATATTGCTATGGTGAAGGCAACCCAAAAGGACCATGCTCATAATCTGGTCAAGTACATACCAAAATAGTTATGGACTTAGACACTAATCCAACAGTCTCCCACTTGGATAAGTCTAATAACTATTATGCATTACTTCAGAACCTAATCAGCAATCGTAGCTTTCAAAAGCCGCTGTCAACTCTGATCTTATCACATACGCGTGTCCTTTAGATAAGGGATCATATATTCCTCCATTCTCAAGATATCGTATAGACACAAGACATGAATTTGATCATTCTCTCTATACTGTTTTCCGACTTCCGATTTATGACGACTGACAACAGACTACAATTGAACACATCAACTTAGTCCCGGCTTGGCCAAGCGCTTAGGGTGTCATCACTAATCATCGAGGGGCCCACATATATCGCTTTTATCCCACTTTGGGTAAAAGGAATGGATAAACATCGACTCAAATTCTTGCTTGCACCTACTAATCGAATCACACACAACAATAAGTTTTATAACACCAAGTTACTGGTGTGTTTACTTATCATCAATGTGCAACCGACCAGCTAATAACAACTCACACCTCTCGGTTTCAAGAATATACAATGTTATCGTCTCACTAATCACCCGTGATAAATCCATGAAGTGATTCAAGTGAGCGTGGGTTTAATCCAATACTTTAATCTTATCAAAGCACTCATGAACTCTGCAGCAAACTTGTGCTATGTGTAAACACTTTAGACAATCTGCAGACAGATTCATGACAGTCTTCCTTCATACCTACTTCCAACATATGACCGACTGTGGAGGTTTGAATAACCCAGTTATTCTGGAAGTCAAAACATGCAAAGTGAAACGCAATAATAATATTAATCCTATATGGCCCCAAAACTTTTGAGCGTAAATAAAAAACACTTTTATTTAAACACCATATTGATTACTCATTATTCATTGCTTACTGTTTCAGAAAATCAACTTATTACTCGAATTATAACCACAATTGTCCCATGTTCCAAGCATGCACACTTTGGTTTCCTATGGTCCATACTTTGTGAAATAGATCAATTGAAAACTTTTCCAATGAAACTCATTTCACAATCCCCAATCCTTATTATTAGTATAAGAATACCAAATTCTTGCCACTTTTAGAATATGTCAGATTCTAACATTTTATGCAATGATTCTTTCGTAATGTCATAGCACAAACGTCACCAAGACCCAGTGTAACACCCATATAAATTGAGCCAACTTAAAACACTTTATTTCATTCAAAAACCATTAAGTTCATACATCTTGTTTTCAAAATATTTTAAACATCAGAGTATCCCCCAGAACCATATCACATAAATCATAAAACATGAGGAGCGGGACGATCATGCCTTCACCTTGCCACGATCTCCTGAAGTACCTGAAACAATACACTGAACTGTAAGCCCGAAAGCTTAGTGAGTTACCCCCAAAATACCAACCACACATAAACATACTCATAATCATATCACAAATAAAACAACCATGCACATCGGGTCTACTGTGTGACTGGTCCGCCCGCACCGGCCTTCAGTCCACCTGGTCCACCCTCCGAGTCTACAGTATGACTGGTCCGCCAACACCGGGCCTTCAGTCGGCCTGGTCCACTCTCCGAGCCTCGGCACGTCTGGTCCGCCCTCTTGGGGCCTTCAGCCTATCCGTACCGCTCACTGGGCCTTCAGAATATCCAGTCCACCCTGGGTATGTTGGCCTACAGCACAAAGTAGGACCCGCCTCAACCCAACCCCCGTCAAACAACCATGTGCACATAAACAATTAATCGCATAACAAATCCTTAACCAGACAAACAGTCTAACAGATCACATATCATATCAACATCCTAACCAGGATTCCGACCTAACCGGTCACTAGCATAACATTACCCTATATACCGGGTACCAACCTTAACCAGGTCACTAACATAACAACATCCTAAACACCAGGATGCAGATCTAGCAAAGCAATAACATAACAAACAATACCCGGATTTCCATCCGATAAAGGGTCGGCCTTGGTGTCGTAGACCCTGTCGATATAGTGAGGATAACTCACCTGCAATTGCCGACTGAAGAGTTAAGACCAAGCTGCTCCGACCACCGACACGAACTTCACCACAGAACACTACCAAAGAACCAATTCCATAAATACCAAAATTACCAAAATACCCTTGGAAGTCAAACTGGTCAACCCTTGGTCAAAGTCAAAGTCCTCAGTCAAAGTCAACCTTCCTGGTTGATTCTACTCGTCGAGTCAACCCGTCGACTCGTCGAGTTCCTATAATCAGAAACTTCCATAACACGACTCAACTTACCGAGTCGCCCCAAGACTCGTCGAGTCCAACGATCTCCGAGTCACATGCTGCTCAACTCACAGAGTCGTCCCTCGACTCACCGATTCGAGGCTTAACCAGAAGATGTTAGGGTTCCGCGACCAGACTCGCCGAGTCCAAGAACAGACTCGCCGAGTCCAAGGCAATCTTCAACAGACTCGCCGAGTTGTTCTTCCAACTCTCCGAGTCCATACACATGTTCATACAACTCATCGAGTACACCCATGTGACTCGCCGAGTCTCTCCAGTTCTCAATCCATACAGTGGCTTTTCGAGCCATGCAGGGGCTCCAATCCATAGATCCACTCTTCTACAGTCTAACCCTCACATAAAGTTGCAAACTTTACGTGAAACCAAGGAGATATAGGCCCAAAACACATTAGGGCTAGGGTTAAGGACTAGGGGGCTTCACCAACAACTCTTAGACAGGAGCTTTATGACATTCTAGGCCATCACAAGTCTAGATCTAGAGAAGCAACCTCAGATCTAAACTCCAAACCCGAAATAGATCTCAAACAAGCTAAGGAACTCCAAATCAACCACCAATGATGAACCAAAAAGGAAATAGCTTAAGATAATGGCTCCTTACCTCTGAGATGTGCCCAAACTGATGTAGATTCCAGATCTACACAAGCCCCTTGATGCTAGCCTCTAATTTCTCAAGCTCCTTCCACCAAATTCCTCTTCCAAGCTCCAATCTCCTTAATAATGGAGTCTCACACGAAAATTAGGGTTTTTGGATCTCAAAAGGGTAGTAAAGAGGCTGAGGGTGGGTTATAATGTGCTTTATATAGGGCACAACCCCCGGAATCAGGGTTTTCTCTCTTCAGCACCAACTCGTCGAGTCCAAGCCGCCGACTCGGCGAGTTGGCCACTTAACCCGCGACAGGTTCCCGCTCCGACTCGGCGAGTAAGCATGCCTACTCGTCGAGTCCCTTTCCTTAGTTTACACTTTAAGTCCTTCAATAGCACCTCTGGAATTTGGGGTGTTACACCCGGCTAATGAAATTACAAGGTATTCTATCGGAAATTGTTACAAGAAAATTCCATAGACGTGAAGTCTCACATTCAAAGTACATTCCTTTGAACATCCTTCTCGCATAAAAGTTTCTAATCTAGAGATATTTCTTAATTTCCAACTCCCATTTATGGAAACATTTCCATGTTTGCTATATGACAACTCATTCTTAAAAGAATCTTATCTATTCATAATAATGTCAATATAATCCATCCAATACTATACTTCCAACTACTCATAAGTGACCAATCCTTGGCGAACCTTAGATCATCCTTTGATAGTTGTTTATTTATTTTAGTCAAAACCGATTCTAGTCCCTTTTTCCCTCTTAATGCCCTAGGCATTTGGAAAATTTTAGAACGGTTAAATATTATCAGTCTTCTGCCATAATATTTTGTTAGCCATGTTCTTACAATTCGAACCATAAAGAGGGATGCCGTAATCATAATCGAATTTTGAGAACGTGCTATGTATCCTTGACTAAATTTTATTAACATTTCTCGATCTAAGCTTTTAGATATTGAAACGAAGTATAATATTATCTCCCTTAATTATAGCAAAACAACTTTTCAACCCTTGCAACTTTGCAAAGTGAATCTTTGTTTTCTATAATTAATATTGCTAACTTGCAATACTTACTATAATAATCATGCTCCCACTAACATGATGATTATTTTCTTACCAGCATAACACTTATGCTCCCACTAGCTTTGACATGTATTCAGAAAACAATTGAACTTCCAGAAGACAATGCTTATTGAATTCCTTAAGTTCATATTTCTAACACTTGATGCTTTGATAATCCTTTATCTAAGCTTTTTTTTAAGCTCATACATCTTTGCCTTAGATAGCTCACATGTGTGTCTAAACAATTCATAATTTATGTTACTAAGTCCCAAAGGTTCAGACCAATTGCCAAATCTCACAATTCAAAATATGAAAAGGGATGCCGTAATCATAATCGAATTTGAGAATACAATTTTCACAATTGCTATCTTCTTAAAATCTCTCTTAGTGAAAGCATTTCCTTACAATCATTTTCATGAAGGAGGGAAACCTTATGACACTTAGATTTTATGATGTATGTGTTCCTATCCATACGAATTCGTCAAAACGAAAGTTTGCAACAAATCCAAAAACCATATGGACTGAACTTGTTCAATCTTGATTTCTTGCCTCATGGTAACACGAGTGCCCACCATGTCTTCCAAGCAACTCACCCCTACATATCAATGTACTTTCCATTGATCAAGGGGCTTTGTCTTTATGCATTCAAATGAGAACTCATAGAACTCACATCATATTTAGCTTAATTGGAATGGCATAGAAACCTCAAGTCGTGCGCTAGTGATAATTAACTAGGTTTACTCTTGATTTGTTCTTGAAACTTTTCAAGACCATTAAGACTCCCACTGACTCCTTGACATATAAGATTCTCTTGTCAAGAAACATTTCTTGACAAACAAATGTTCAAGAGTTAGTGTAGCCTTTTGTCAAGTTTAACACTTCACACAATTGGTCCTGGTTGGTCTTTGTCTTATCCAGGACATCACAACTTACCAATTTCAAATGTGCAAGAATAAGAAAACTTTTCCAAATTTCACATTTGTCGAGTGTTATAAACCTACTTAAGACTTGTCACTCATGTCAGAATCTTGACTCTAAGACTTGATATTGGAACGAAGTATGATTGACTTCTTGATTTAACCATTTCTACAATTCTCGATTCCTCTTCTTATACATGCAATTGCACTAAGACTCACTTAGAGGATCAATTGAGATATGGTTCTTAATCATTAAGACTTATCATAAACCACAATAAAAGGTACTCTCCCTTCTTCTTAGAATAGAAAAACTTTTATCTTTCTGCCTACTTGATTCTTCTTATTCGTTCTGCTATTGATTGAAACTCTTTCAATCAACTCAGAATTATACTTAATCTTATAAGTATAACCATATTTACTAAACTTTAGTAAATCATGACGAATATTTTTATCACTCTTGTGGTGGACTTGATCAAAGCACAACCTAGTGCACTTGATCTCCCAGTCCTTCTCTTGACACTTTGTCAAAAATAGTCTAATTTCCAAATATGAAGTTTCTCATTCATCACGCAACCTAGTTGTATGATTCCAAGTTTCTGTCCAATTGAAACTTGGGCGATGAGAATCTTCCTTTATTTGGCAAATTCTCGACATTTCCACAAATAACATAATTAAGAATCAAATCCATTATTGTTAATAGTAGAAATATTCAAACATCAATTTTTCATACATGCTACTGCAAGGATAAATAAATAAGACAAAATCAAAATTTATATTATTACGGAAAAATTTGTCCTTACAATGCAATTCAACTGAAAAACTATGCTATCACATATTTCTTATCAATCTATCCTAACTCTAGAGTAGCAGCTCAAAAATCTGATCTTCGAATCCATGCGATCGAAATCCATTTCTTCATGATCAGATTCAGCACGCTTCTTCCTTAAGCTTCCTCTCTTTTCTTTGATCCTGCAAAACATCAAAATGTAATCTTATCACATCATGTATTAAGAATCAAAAATAGGAACTTACAGAGTTAGATAATGGATTTTACCTGAAGTAGAGCCATATTCCTTGACTCTCCCATCTCTTAGATCTCTCAGGTAGTTTGGGCAGCTTCGTCTCCAATGCCCCTTCTCTAGGCAATAGAAGCAAATGGACTCTTTTGGAATGGCACAAGGAACTATCTCAGAATTTACCTTTTCTGGATTTCCAATGTCACCATTTTCAATGTCCATTGAAGTTTGGGAGTTTGATTCACCAGACAAATTTGCTTGACCATCACGCCAAATCATTGCTGATTCAGCAGCTATAAGCAAATAGGTGAGATCAAAGAGGATCACGTCATGTTCCATCATATAGTACTCTCTTACGAACTCACTATATGATTCAGGAAGCGACTGAAGAACCCAGTCAACAGCCAACTCACCTGAAATCTCGACAACCAACATCCTTAACCTGTCAAAGTGTGACTTTATCTCCAAGACGTGTGCACACACATGTTTCCCATCTTCGTGTTTACTTGCCAATAGGGCTTAAGTGAGCTTGAACTTTTCAAGCCTTTGAACTTGTGGGTTAGGGATAATAATTGGAGGATGTGGAGGAAGTGAAGCATGACTCTCATTTCTTTGATCGTATCGTGGAACGTCATCTTCATTTGGAAAGCTTGTTCCAAGGGACTTGGGAAGACCATTGTAAGATTTAGACATCTACAAAACGGGAGAAAATTCAAGTTAGTTGATAAGAATCCTTGATGTAACACCCAAATGGAACATCAAGGCTAGGATCCAACACAATACTCTACAACCTAGAAGAGGGATGTCGTAATCTAGTTGCAGAATATTTGAAGGTAGGTAAATGACGATTTACCAATTTCCACCATGAAAAACGAAAAGGTTTAAGTTTTAAATGAATTGAAACTCCTAGATCTTTTGAGATTCCTCGAACTTTTCAATGGCATGTTTAATCTCGATTATGCCCTTCAAATTTGCGACTGGGATGCCGAGGATCAGAAACAAGGTGTGAATAACCATACGAATCAACGTGATGCACTCAATGATACTATCACCTAATCAATGTGCCGGTTAACCACACACGCTCCATTGATCTATGATAAACATCGAGCCACCCTTCACAACCAATGTCAACCCCAAATTAGTGTGTCGGTTAACCACGCACGCTCCACTACCGTTTGACAAGGGTACGAAGTGTAATTCCATGGATTAGCATACAATTTCACATTTGCCTAAAGTAACTAGAATTTGGGAATTTGTAAAAGCAAGTAGTTACTTTGTACTTCATTATACTTATAATGGAAGGTTTCGTCCTATCCTACCCGTTCGGCTAACGACCCTCCACTAGTCAAGAGTGCGGTGGGTAAGAGTGGATACCCATTCAATCGCCATTTTATAGGCAATTTCCTTAAACACCCCTTATAGACCAACTTCGTGAATGAGGCCTACTAACGGTAAGACTGACTGTTTATTCATAGATATATATAATATTAGACTTTTAATGTTATATATAGTATAGGGTGTATTTTACACTTTTAAAATACTAGGTGGTCTAATTTAATAAATTATACTTTTAATTTAATTAAATGTAAACCAAAACTTTATGGATTTATTAACTCTCTTTTAATTATACACTTTAATTAATTAACAAAACCATAAGGGTGTAATTTGAACTTTTCAAAATGCGAGGGTTTTAGAATTTAACATTTCAAAATCAAACTTTTAATCAACTTTTAAATTCCAAAACTTGAGGGCAAGTTTTGAAACTTTTTCAAAACATTTGGGATTAGAATTTAAATATTTCAAAATTAACTTTTAATCAAAAATTTAAATTCCAAAGCTTAAGGGCAAGTTTTGAAACTTTTCAAAACATTAGGGTTTAACTATTCAAATTTGAAAAAACAAAACTTTTAAGTTCAAATTTAAACTATAAAACCTAAAGGGGAAAATTGAAACTTTTCACAAGATAATTCAAATCTAAATTACAAATAATCAATCTTTATCTAATAAAACAAAAGATTATCTAAATTTTGACAATTATCTTCTATTTTGGCAAGGATAATCTCCAAATATTGATAAAAATCGGATTTTATTAATAAAAAAACGTTTTAGGTAACTATCCACAGCCAAAACACGTCAAAATCCTGAAATCTGCTCCATCTGCGACTCTGACTCGTCGAGTCTAGCTTGGACTCGTCGAGTTCACTATGGACTCGGCGAGTTCAGCCATGGACTCGGCGAGTCCAGCCCCCAGAAACCAAAAATTTTCGATTTTAAGCATGAATAATCAACTATAGCATCAAATACATCAAACAAACAGCCCTAGGCTCTGATACCACTGATGGGTTTCGAGCAATACATCATTCCTATGGTTTACATGCAAACCCTAAAAGCTTTGGATCTAGTTTGTCTAATGAACATGCAATTGATAATCCAAAGCCATAAACCCTAGATCTAATAAACTATAACTGAAAATAGGGTTTAGATCTTACCTTTGATTGTTATATAGCAATAACAATCAATCCTTGGCTTCAGAAAGCTTAGTGCCTCAAGTGTTGCACCTCTAATGGGGTCACAAACACCACTAAGCAATTGGATGAAGGAGAGAAGAGAGAGGAGGCACCAAAAACAGCTGGAAACCCTAAAGGAACACTTTGCCACGTTTTTGGGGCATAGGGGTCCTTTATATACATGTAGGCTATTAGGGTTTGCAACTAGGAAACCCTAATCTGACTGCTTAGGCCCTAAGCAGCCCATGGACTCCTTTAACATTACCCTTGGACGAATTCCTTATGGGCTTCCCATAGAATTCGTCCAACCTATATATTATTAGGTGATCCATAGCCCAATTGTAATTATCTTATAATTACAACTCCAGTCCGCTAAGTTTAATTAATCTCTTTTAGTCACAAAATTAATTCTTAATTAATTCTTGACTAATATTAATTAAACAATATGATTTCTCCTTTAATATATTATTCTTATAATATATTAATAAATCATAATTAAACCTTTCTCTCCTTAATTCATCCTACATATTGCTATGGTGAAGGCAACCCAAAAGGACCATGCTCATAATCGGGTCAAGTACATACCGAAATAGTTATGGACTTAGACACTAATCCAACAGTCTCCCACTTGGATAAGTCTAATAACTATTATGCATTACTTCATAACCTGATCATCAATCGTAGCTTTCAAAAGCCGTTGTCAACTCTGATCTTATCACATACGTGTGTCCTTTAGATAAGGGATCATATATTCCTCCATTCTCAAGATAACGTATAGACACAAGACATGAATTTGATCATTCTCTCTATACTATTTTCCCGACTTCCGATTTATGACGACTGACAACAGACTACAATTGAACACATCAACTTAGTCCCGGCTTGGCCAAGCGCTTAGGGTGTCATCACTAAATCATCGAGGGGCCCACATATATCGCTTTTATCCCACTTTGGGTAAAAGGAATGGATAAACTTCGACTCAAATGCTTGCTTGCACCTACTAATCGAATCACACACAACAATAAGTTTTATAACACCAAGTTACTGGTGCGTTTACTTATCATCAATGTGCAACCGACCAGCTAATAACAACTCACACCTCTTGGTTTCAAGAATATACAATGTTATCGTCTCACTAATCACCCGTGATAAATCCATGAAGTGATTCAAGTGCGCGTGGGTTTAATCCAATACTTTAATCTTATCAAAGCACTCATGAACTCTGCAGCAAACTTGTGCTATGTGTAAACACTCTAGACAATCTGCAGACAGATTCATGACAGTCTTCCTTCATACCTACTTCCAACATATGACCGACTGTGGAGGTTTGAATAACCCAGTTATTCTGGAAGTCAAAACATGCAAAGTGAAACGCAATAATAATATTAATCATATATGGCCCCAAAACTTTTGAGCGTAAATAAAAAACACTTTTATTTAAACACCATATTGATTACTCATTATTCATTGCTTACTGTTTCAGAAAATCAACTTATTACTCGAATTATAACCACAATTGTCCCATGCTCCAAGCATGCACACTTTGGTTTCCTATGGTCCATACTTTGTGAAATAGATCAATTCAAAACTTTTCCAATGAAACTCATTTCACAATCCCCAATCCTTATTATTAGTATAAGAATACCAAATTCTTGCCACTTTTAGAATATGTCAGATTCTAACATTTTATGCAATGATTCTTTCGTAATGTCATAGCACAAAAGTCACCAAGACCCGGTGTAACACCCATATAATTTGAGCCAAATTAAAACACTTTATTTCATTCAAAAACCATTAAGTTCATACATCTTGTTTTCAAAATAGTTTAAACATCGGAGTATCCCCCAGAACCATATCACATAAATCATAAAACATGAGGAGCGATACGATCATGCCTTCACCTTGCCACGATCTCTTGAAGTACCTGAAACAATACACTGAACTGTAAGCCCGAAAGCTTAGTGAGTTACCCCCAAAATACCAACCACACATAAACATACTCATAATCATATCACAAATAAAACAGCCATGCACATCGGGTCTACTGTGTGACTAGTCCGCCCGCAACGGCCTCCAGTCCACCTGGTCCACCCTCCGAGTCTACAGTATGACTGGTCCGCCCACACCGGGCCTTCAGTCGGCCTGGTCCACTCTCCGAGCCTCGGCACGTCTGGTCCGCCCTCTTGGGGCCTTCAGCCTATCCGTACCGCTCACTGGGCCTTCGGAATATCCGGTCCACCCTGGGTATGTTGGCCTACAGCACAAAGCAGGACCCGCCTCAACCCAACCCCCGTCAAACAACCATGTGCACATAAACAATTAATCGCATAACAAATCCTTAACCAGACAAACAGTCTAACATATCACATAGCATATCAACATCCTAACCAGGATTCCGACCTAACCGGTCACTAGCATAACATTACCCTATATACCGGGTACCGACCTTAACCAGGTCACTAACATAACAACATCCTAAATACCAGGATGCAGATCTAGCAAAGCAATAACATAACAAACAATACCCGGATTTCCATCCGATAAAGGGTCGGCCTTGGTGTCGTAGACCCTGTCGATATAGTGAGGATAACTCACCTGCAATTGCCGACTGAAGAGTTAAGACCAAGCTGCTCCGACCACCGACACGAACTTCACCACAGAATACTACCAAAGAACCAATTCCATAAATACCAAAATTACCAAAATACCCTTGGAAGTCAAACTGGTCAACCCTTGGTCAAAGTCAAAGTCCTCAGTCAAAGTCAACCTTCCTGCTTGATTCTACTCGCCGAGTCAACCCGTCGACTCGTCGAGTTCCTATAATCAGAAACTTCCATAACACGACTCAACTCGCCGAGTCGCCCCAAGACTCATCGAGTCCAACGATCTCCGAGTCCCATCCTGTTCAACTCACAGAGTCGTCCCTCGACTCACCGATTCGAGGCTTAACCAGAAGATGTTAGGGTTTCGCGACCAGACTCGCCGAGTCCAAGAACAGACTCGCCGAGTCCAAGGCAATCTTCAACAGACTCGCCGAGTTGTTCTTCCAACTCGCCGAGTCCATACACATGTTCATACAACTCGTCGAGTACACCCATGTGACTCGCCGAGTCTCTTCAGTTCTCAATCCATACAGTGGCTTTTCGAGCCATGCAGGGGCTCCAATCCATAGATCCACTCTTCTACAGTCTAACCCTCACATAAAGTTGCAAACTTTACGTGAAACCAAGGAGATATAGGCCCAAAACACATTAGAGCTAGGGTTAAGGACTAGGGGGCTTCACCAACAACTCTTAGACATGAGCTTTATGACATTCTAGGCCATCACAAATCTAGATCTGGAGTAGCAACCTCAGATCTAAACTCCAAACCCGAAATAGATCTCAAACAAGCTAAGGAACTCCAAATCAACCACTAAGGATGAACCAAAAAGGAAATAGCTTAAGATAATGGCTCCTTACCTCTGAGATGTGCCCAAACTGATGTAGATTCCAGATCTACACAAGCCCCTTGATGCTAGCCTCTAATTTCTCAAGCTCCTTCCACCAAATTCCTCTTCCAAGCTCCAATCTCCTCAACAATGGAGTCTCACACGAAAATTAGGGTTTCTGGATCTCAAAAGGGTAGCAAAGAGGCTGAGGGTGGGTTATAATGTGCTTTATATAGGGCACAACCCCCGGAATCAGGGTTTTCTCTCTTCAGCACCAACTCGTCGAGTCCAAGCCGCCGACTCGGCGAGTTGGCCACTTAACCCGCGACAGGTTCCCGCTCCGACTCGGCGAGTAAGCATGCCTACTCGTCGATTCCCTTTCCTTAGTTTACACTTTAAGTCCTTCAATAGCACCTCTAGAATTTGGGGTGTTACACCCGGCTAATGAAATTACAAGGTATTCTATCGGAAATTGTTACAAGACAGTTCCATAGACGTGAAGTCTCACATTCAAAGTACATTCCTTTGAACATCCTTCTTGCATAAAAGTTTCTAATCTAGACATATTTCTTAATTTCCAACTCCCATTTATGGAAACATTTCCATGTTTGCTATATGACAACTCATTCTTAAAAGAATCTTATCTATTCATAATAATGTCAATATAGTCCATCCAATACTATACTTCCAACTACTCATAAGTGACCAATCCTTGGCGAACCTTAGATCATCCTTTGATAGTTGTTTATTTATTTTAGTCAAAACCGATTCTAGTCCCTTTTTCCCTCTTAATGCCCTAGGCATTTGGAAAATTTTAGAACGGTCAAATATTATCAGTCTTCTGCCATAATATATTGTTAGCCATGTTTTCACAATTCGAACTATAAAGAGGGATGCCGTAATCATAATCGAATTTTGAGAACGTGCTATGTATCCTTGACTAAATTTTATTAACATTTCTCGATCTAAGCTTTTAGATATTGAAACGAAGTATAATATTCTCTCCCTTAATTATAGCAAAACAACTTTTCAACCCTTGCAACTTTGCAAAGTGAATCTTTGTTTTCTATAATTAATATTGCTAACTTGCAATACTTACTATAATAATCATGCTCCCACTAACATGATGATTATTTTCTTACCAGCATAACACTTATGCTCCCACTAGCTTTCACATGTATTCAGAAAAAAATTAAACTTCCAGAAGACAATGCTTATTGAATTCCTTAAGTTCATATTTCTAACACTTGATGCTTTGATAATCCTTTATCTAAGCTTTTTTTTAAGCTCATACATCTTTGCCTTAGATAGCTCACATGTGTGTCTAAACAATTTAGAATTTATGTTACTAAGTCCCAAATGTTCAGACCAATTGCCAAATCTCACAATTCGAACTATGAAAAGGGATGCCGTAATCATAATCGAATTTGAGAATACAATTTTCACAATTGCTATCTTCTTAAAATCTCTCTTAGTGAAAGCATTTCCTTACAATCATTTTCATGAAGGAGGGAAACCTTATGACACTTAGATTTTATGATGTATGTGTTCCTATCCATGCGAATTCGTCAAAACGAAAGTTTGCAACAAATCCAAAACCATATGGACTGAACTTGTTCAATCTTGATTTCTTGCCTCATGGTAACACGAGTGCCCACCATGTCTTCCAAGAAACTCACCCCTACATATCAATGTACTTTCCATTGATCAAGGTGCTTTGTCTTTATGCATTCAAATGAGAACTCATAGAACTCACATACATATTTAGCTTAATTGGAATGGCACAGAAACCTCAAGTCATGCGCTAGTGATAATTAACTAGGTTTACTCTTAATTTGTTCTTGAAACTTTTCAAGACCATTAAGACTCCCACTGACTCCTTGACATATAAGATTCTCTTGTCAAGAAACATTTCTTGACAAACAAATGTTCAAGAGTTAGTGTAGCCTTTTGTCAAGTTTAACACTTCACACAATTGGTCCTGGTTGGTCTTTGTCTTATCCAGGACATCACAACTTACCAATTTCAAATGTGCAAGAATAAGAAAACTTTTCCAAATTCCACATTTGTCGAGTGTTATAAACCTACTTAAGACTTGTCACTCATGTCAGAATCTTGACTCTAAGACTTGATATTGGAACGAAGTATGATTGACTTCTTGATTTAACCATTTCTACAATTCTCGATTCCTCTTCTTATACATGCAATTGCACTAAGACTCACTTAGAGGATCAATTGAGATATGGTTCTTAATCATTAAGACTTATCATAAAACACAATAAAAGGTACTCTCCCTTCTTCTTAGAATAGAAAAACTTTTATCTTTCTGCCTACTTGATTCTTCTTATTCGTTCTGCTATTGATTGAAACTCTTTCAATCAACTCAGAATTATACTTAATCTTATAAGTATAACCATATTTACTAAACTTTAGTAAATCATGACGAATATTTTTATCACTCTTGTGGTGGACTTGATCAAAGCACAACCTAGTGCACTTGATCTCCCAGTCCTTCTCTTGACACTTTGTCAAAAATAGTCTAATTTCCAAATATGAAGTTTCTCATTCATCACGCAACCTAGTTGTATGATTCCAAGTTTTTGTCCAATTGAAACTTGGGCGATGAGAATCTTCCTTTATTTGGCAAATTCTCGACATTTCCACAAATAACATAATTAAGAATCAAATCCATTATTGTTAATAGTAGAAATATTCAAACATCAATTTTTCATACATGTCACTGCAAGGATAAATAAATAAGACAAAATCAAAATTTATATTATTGCGGAAAAATTTGTCCTTACAATGCAATTCAACGGAAAAACTATGCTATCACATATTTCTTATCAATCTATCCTAACTCTAGAGTAGCAGCTCAAAAATCTGATCTTCGAATCCATGCGATCGAAATCCATTTCTTCATGATCAGATTCAGCACGCTTCTTCCTTAAGCTTCCTCTCTTTTCTTTGATCCTGCAAAACATCAAAATGTAATCTTATCACATCATGTATTAAGAATAAAAAATAGGAACTTACAGAGTTAGATAATGGATTTTACCTGAAGTAGAGCCATATTCCTTGACTCTCCCATCTCTTAGATCTCTCAGGTAGTTTGGGCAGCTTCGTCTCCAATGCCCCTTCTCTAGGCAATAGAAGCAAATGGACTCTTTTGGAATGGCACAAGGAACTATCTCAGAATTTACCTTTTCTGGATTTCCAATGTCACCATTTTCAATGTCCATTGAAGTTTGGGAGTTTGATTCACCAGACAAATTTGCTTGACCATCACGCCAAATCATTGCTGATTCAGCAGCTATAAGCAAATAGGTGAGATCAAAGAGGGTCACGTCGTGTTCCATCATATAGTACTCTCTTACGAACTCACTATATGATTCAGGAAGCGACTGAAGAACCCAGTCAACAGCCAACTCACCTGAAATCTCGACACCCAACATCCTTAACCTGTCAAAGTGTGACTTTATCTCCAAGACGTGTGCACACACATGTTTCCCATCTTCGTGTTTACTTGCCAATAGGGCTTAAGTGAGCTTGAACTTTTCAAGCCTTTGAACTTGTGGGTTAGGGATAATAATTGGAGGATGTGAAGGAAGTGAAGCATGACTCTCATTTCCTTGATCGTATCGTGGAACGTCATCTTCATTTGGAAAGCTTGTTCCAAGGGACTTGGGAAGACCATTCTAAGATTTAGACATCTACAAAACGGGAGAAAATTCAAGTTAGTTGATAAGAATCCTTGATGTAACACCCAAATGGAACATCAAGGCTAGGATCCAACACAATACTCTACAACCTAGAAGAGGGATGTCGTAATCTAGTTGCAGAATATTTGAAGGTAGGTAAATGACGATTTACCAATTTCCACCATGAAAAACGAAAAGGTTTAAGTTTTAAATGAATTGAAACTCCTAGATCTTTTGAGATTCCTCGAACTTTTCAATGGCATGTTTAATCTCGATTATGCCCTTCAAATTTGCGACTGGGATGCCGAGGATCAGAAACAAGGTGTGAATAACCATACGAATCAACGTGATGCACTCAATGATACTATCACCTAATCAATGTGCCGGTTAACCACACACGCTCCATTGATCTATGATAAACATCGAGCCACCCTTCACAACCAATGTCAACCCCAAATTAGTGTGTCGGTTAACCACGCACGCTCCACTAACGTTTGACAAGGGTACGAAGTGTAATTCCATGGATTAGCATACAATTTCACATTTGCCTAAAGTAACTAGAATTTGGGAATTTGTAAAAGCAAGTAGTTACTTTGTACTTCATTATACTTATAATGGAAGGTTTCGTCCTATCCTACCCGTTCGGCTAACGACCCTCCACTAGTCAAGAGTGCGGTGGGTAAGAGTGGATACCCATTCAATCGCCATTTTATAGGCAATTTCCTTAAACACCCCTTATAGACCAGCTTCGTGAATGAGGCCTACTAACGGTAAGACTGACTGTTTATTCATAGATATATATAATATTAGACTTTTAATGTTATATATAGTATAGGGTGTATTTTACACTTTTAAAATACTAGGTGGTCTAATTTAATAAATTATACTTTTAATTTAATTAAATGTAAACCAAAACTTTATGGATTTATTAACTCTCTTTTAATTATACACTTTAATTAATTAACAAAACCATAAGGGTGTAATTTGAACTTTTCAAAATGCGAGGGTTTTAGAATTTAACATTTCAAAATCAAACTTTTAATCAACTTTTAAATTCCAAAACTTGAGGGCAAGTTTTGAAACTTTTTCAAAACATTTGGGATTAGAATTTAAATATTTCAAAATTAACTTTTAATCAAAAATTTAAATTCCAAAGCTTAAGGGCAAGTTTTGAAACTTTTCAAAACATTAGGGTTTAACTATTCAAATTTCAAAAAACAAAACTTTTAAGTTCAAATTTAAACTATAAAACCTAAAGGAGAAAATTGAAACTTTTCACAAGATAATTCAAATCTAAATTACAAATAATCAATCTTTATCTAATAAAACAAAAGATTATCTAAATTTTCACAATTATCTTCTATTTTGGCAAGGATAATCTCCAAATATTGATAAAAATCGGATTTTATTAATAAAAAAACGTTTTAGGTAACTATCCACAGCCAAAACACGTCAAAATCCCGAAATCTGCTCCATCTGCGACTCTGACTCGTCGAGTCTAGCTTGGAATCGTCGAGTTCACTATGGACTCGGCGAGTTCAGCCATGGACTCGGCGAGTCCAGCCCCCAGAAACCAAAAAATTTCGATTTTAAGCATGAATAATCAACTATAGCATCAAATACATCAAACAAACAGCCCTAGGCTCTGATACCACTGATGGGTTTCGAGCAATACATCATTCCTATGGTTTACATGCAAACCCTAAAAGCTTTGGATCTAGTTTGTCTAATGAACATGCAATTGATAATCCAAAGCCATAAACCCTAGATCTAATAAACTATAACTGAAAATAGGGTTTAGATCTTACCTTTGATTGTTATATAGCAATAACAATCAATCCTTGGCTTCAGAAAGCTTAGTGCCTCAAGTGTTGCACCTCTAATGGAGTCACAAACACCACTAAGAAATTGGATGAAGGAGAGAAGAGAGAGAGGAAGCACCAAAAACGGCTGGAAACCCTAAAGGAACACTTAGCCACGTTTTTGGGGCATAGGGGTCCTTTATATACATGTAGGCTATTATGGTTTGCAACTAGGAAACCCTAATCTGACTGCTTAGGCCCTAAGCAGCCCATGGACTCCTTTAACATATCCCTTGGACAAATTCCTTATGGGCTTCCCATAGAATTCGTCCAACCTATATATTATTAGGTGATCCATAGCCCAATTGTAATTATCTTATAATTACAACTCCAGTCCGCTAAGTTTAATTAATCTCTTTTAGTCACAAAATTAATTCTTAATTAATTCTTGACTAATATTAATTAAACAATATGATTTCTCCTTTAATATATTATTCTTATAATATATTAATAAATTATAATTAAACCTTTCTCTCCTTAATTCATCCTACATATTGCTATGGTGAAGGCAACCCAAAAGGACCATGCTCATAATCGGGTCAAGTACATACCGAAATAGTTATGGACTTAGACACTAATCCAACAGTCTCCCACTTGGATAAGTCTAATAACTATTATGCATTACTTCATAACCTGATCATCAATCGTAGCTTTCAAAAGCCGTTGTCAACTCTGATCTTATCACATACGTGTGTCCTTTAGATAAGGGATCATATATTCCTCCATTCTCAAGATAACGTATAGACACAAGACATGAATTTGATCATTCTCTCTATACTATTTTCCCGACTTCCGATTTATGACGACTGACAACAGACTACAATTGAACACATCAACTTAGTCCCGGCTTGGCCAAGCGCTTAGGGTGTCATCACTAAATCATCGAGGGGCCCACATATATCGCTTTTATCCCACTTTGGGTAAAAGGAATGGATAAACTTCGACTCAAATGCTTAGTAACATACATCTTTGCCTTAGATAGCTTATAACTACATATCTCGGAATTAAGAAATTAGATACAACTAAAAACACTATATTTCTAAAACCTAACAAAATCAATCAGGTTAATATCATCTACTCTGATCAATTACTCGAATCAATATCACTTACTTAGATTAATTACTCAAATCAGTCGTAATAGATCATATACTAGGATTAGGCCTCGTCACCTCTCGAAGAGTCAATTACAAATATTGTCTACACGAGTAAACCCAATAACCTCTCATGGTTCTAAACATGCAAGTCTAAATCAGCAACATGAGATGATCAAATCGCCTCTCATAGATCAATCATGCAAATCTATCATCCGTCTACATGAAATAATCATGTAAGTTTATGATCTCAATCAAAATTGTCATTTATCTTGATCATTTATACAGTAAGATCCAGTCACCTCTCATGAATATATTATGTAAATCTCATGATCTCAATCAAAGTATCTCATTACTCAATCTCGTTGTATCTATACCGTTCTCTGTCTTATCATAAGTCATCCAATCTTCTTCTTTTAATCAATCTCGATCATGTTATCTTGACTCAAGAGTGGTATCGTCACTCCTATTCACACTCTCATATTATATATCATCTCTTGCTCTCTCATTTATTTTTCAATATCATCTCTCTAATCTAATCATCTCTTATCTCAATCCAAAGTTCTCATTATAATCTTTCATGTTATCCTTATTAGGAGTTTCATATATATATATATATATATATATATATATATATATATATATATATATATATATATATATATATGCTACTAAATTGATATCCATATGAACTCTTAACTCATTTTTTTAATAAGCATCGCATCGCAAAAACTTTTCGTCATTTTGTGATCTATCATCATAAATATTCATATACCAATTTTCTTTCAACCCACGTCGTGGAATACTCCTGTCGCATCATGGCCAACGTAAGTACACTACCTTTATATAATCACCCTCATAATCATGTTGTTACTTGATCTCAATCATATCGTGATGATCTAGTCATCATGTCGTGATCTTATTCTCTTCATGTCATGATCTCTAGAAATCAATTATAACATCCTACTTACGGTTACGTCGTGGTCACTCTCCCTTCACGTTGTAACTAGCAAAGTACATTGTTATTTATCAATTTAATTGCATCGAGTATCTCAAATCTTTGAACCGCATATCACCGGTCGTCGCGCTATGTATTCCATAGTTGATCTCGAAATCGTTCTCTGAAATTTCTCTATGCAATGCTCTACGAAATTATTTGTAAGGAATAATATATATATTTATATTTATTTAGTTATCTCAAACCTTCTTAGATATCAATTTATTTATCTAACGCATGCTTTCTAAATATCATATAATTTATCTAACTCATAATTATCAAATCAAATCAGTTATCATTTTACCCTATGGTTTAAGATTAGGAATCTACTATAAGAACCTAATTCACTTAAACCATGGCATTGATATCAACTTGTAACGTCCATGATTTCATGCCAATTACACCCCAAAAATTTCATTTCTCATTTAAAATTTACAATATTTATTTTGGTGTACACTGGCGAATTGGCATACAATAAGTTATCATGAGGATCGTACTAGCCACAAGTACAGGATCGAGTCGGGCGTCATAAATAATCTACCTGCAAAACAAATCATCATAACAACATAAGTCTCATGACTTAGTGCATAACAACTACTAAAACATAAACAAATAAAGCATATAAACATATAATGATCTGTTTTCTTAATCATGTAGTAATTAATTATTAGTAGTTAATGGTATTCTTAAATTCAATTTCTCAATAACAATCTGTCCCTCATTCATAATCTATCTCTAAATTAATGATCTTTCTCTCAATCAGGATCACTCTTTCAATTTATGATCTTTCTACCTCTCTCTACCTCTCTCTCTCTCTCTCTCTCTCTCTCTCTCTCTCTCTCTCTCTCTTTCTTCCATGTTAAATCTCTCATTCTCAATTAATTTATCAATTAGGCTTTATCTCTTAATCAAGAATATGTCTCTCAATCGATAATCTAATTCTCTTCAATGCTCTATGTCTCTCAATAGGAATCAATCTCTTAATTGTATGTCTCTCACTCAATTAATATCTCTCCCTCTCTATATGATCTTTCTCTCAATCAGGATCACTCTTTCAATTTATGATCTCTCTACCTCTCTCTACCTCTCTCTCTCTCTCTCTCTCTCTCTCTCTCTCTCTCTCTCTCTCTCTCTCTCTTTCTTCCATGTTAAATCTCTCATTCTCAATTAATTTATCAATTAGGCTTTATCTCTTAATCAAGAATATGTCTCTCAATCGATAATCTAATTCTCTTCAATGCTCTATGTCTCTCAATAGGAATCAATCTCTTAATTGTATGTCTCTCACTCAATTAATATCTCTCCCTCTCTATATCATAATCTATCTTTACCAATGGTTATATATCTCTCTATTATGATCTACCGCTCTATTATAATTAATCACTCTCTACCAATGTGTATCTTTCTTAGTGGGAATTAATCTCTTTATCATAAGTTATTACTCAATCAGAGTAATGAATAGTTTCTCAATAATAATAACATATTTCTCAACAATAAAAAATCATTTGTATCTCGATATAGTTCACATATCGCATATTGTCGATACCATAGATATCATATGTATCACAATTCAAATATAAGTAATAACTCATAAATGATTTATATTTTAATGTGAGCTATTTCTCAGTTATAATCTATCTTTTCAATCAAAGCCAGTCTTTCAATATCAATCAATTTCTCATTTATAATTAATCATATATAAACCATATAATGTATATCACGATTACTATATCAGTGGATGTTAGAGTAGTGTTACTTACCTGGTCTATCGGCAGACTAATTCCAGTTTCGGTTTCCATCCTTCGTGGCCTATCAATTCGTCACATGGTAACACCTAGCCATCATATAACAAGTTCCTTAGAACCTGTCTTAAGTCACTACTAGGTATACTCTATGACCACTTATCATAATAATAATCAAATTTCATAATATAATTATAATAGGCTTAACCCGTAAGCTATTAGCTAAATCTCTCATAATGGGTAACTCTCAAATATTGGGATGTATAACCCGACAGTCTTGTCTAAATCTGAAATCATAAGATTTAGTCACAAGCTTACAAACGGGTTTGTAACAATACCATATCTAAAAAAACCCCGTAATATACTCGGTTCTATCAAATCTAAATTATAATCTCATATTGAAAATACAATTTAACAGTAAAAGATACCTTGCTTTATCTCATAACTCTGCCCTCGTATTACCCGTAAAATGGTATAAATCCACCATAGCAATCTCCCGCAAATGACTCATGAACAATATCTCTGATCCTCTGTGCCAAACTCTCTAAAATGACACAAAAACTATTGTATTTATAGGCAGATGGCCCTCATTTCGAGAGACTTAGAACTCACGTTGTTAGGATCCAACACACTCCAATCTCGACACGTATTGTACTCTCTTGTGACAAGTCTCGCTGATCTGACCCATCTCATTTCGTGACCAACATGTCTCACGCCGTGGGAATGTATGCCTTACATCATGAGGGTCAATAGACACTTATTTTGATAAGAATGACTCTCAAACATTACAGTAACTCATCGCTCCTCATGTCGTGATAAGAATTCCTCACGTTATGAGGTTCAAAAGTTGACTGTTGACTTGACTTCCATTGACTCTACTCTAAATAGCAACATACTTTCATCTAAACTTCAAATTGCCATAACTTTCTCATATGAACTTCATTTTTGACGATCTTTATATCTACAAAATCCTCTAAACCAACTCTACAACATTTCTCAACTATCCTTTGCTAAATAACATTTATAAATTCAAAGTAATTTCATGTTATAACATTTCTCAAAGATATTCATATCTCGTATATAATACCTATTACTATAACTAGGTGTTACAACAATTTATCCAAAATTTTCTTATTTTGCTTCTATCTTTTTAGTTGGAACACATTGGCACTGAAATCCTGGAGGTTTTGGGTATCACAAACTCATACCAAGATTTCACAAAGTCCGGTTTATGATTTCACTTAAAATTCCCATAAGTGAATGAGGCCCCCCATCCTTATGTATTGAATAGTGGTTCTTGGAAACTATCAAATTTTGGCGATTGTTTGATTTTATTGGTGCAATCTGTGACAACCGTCAAATTTCGGTCAAGTCAAAGTCAAACAAAGTCAACAAGTCAAACCGGTCAACTCCAATAACCCTTGTATGTTGGGGTTTACGTTATGTAATCACTATACAATTCGCTATTTTAATGAGAAATCATCATTTGGAAAGTTCATGTGTTTGATTTTCCTTAGCCTTAACAGTGCTAAACAACGAACCAAAGCGATAAAACACTATTGCACAATCATCGGGATTGTGTACGACACTAAAACACGGTTTAACGGGGTTTACGAACCTTGCGTTGTGAAGCCGGACACTCAAATTAATCACAAACGAAACCTCTCTAAATCATTTTCACTCTATCTCTTTCTATTTGAAATCTCTCTCAAATCTCTCCCAAATCTCTCTCAAAAGTTACTTTAACTTTTTGTAATCATTTGGGTCATATCGACCCTTAACCGGGTCAAAAATCGCTTGAAACGGGGTAAAAACGGGTAAAATAGCCTTAAGGACCTGGAACTGAAGCTTCAGGACCGAAGCCTCTCATCCGAGGCCTCGGATCCGAAGCCTCTCATCAGGACCGAAGCTGAAGCCTCTCAGGAGACCGAATCCGAAGCCATCAGACAGCAGCCTCGCATGCGAGGGTTCGAATCCGGCCTCCATGCGAGAGGTCTCGCAGACGGCCCCTTTTTACCGGTTTTTCGACTACGACTTCGTTTTAACTTCGTTTTTCATTATTTTAACGTGGGATTTTCACCCAAAACTTTATTTTATAAACTAAGGCCCCAAAATATATAAATCTACAGGGTTTTATAAAAATATATTAAAAGAATTAGTGGTTGAACTAATTATTGAGGGAATATTTGCTTTTCCTTAATTTATGGCAAAAGCAAACCACCACCACCTCACTCTATGATCAGCCACTCTTTCCCACTACCCCTTGTCTCCTTAGTGGACCTTTACACCCAATCTCCAGCTCTTCCCACGTTCTAAGAGCTGGAGGATTGATCCTCTCTCCTCATTCTCCATAAAGTTCTTTCATTCTACACTTAGCAACCAAAGGACACTCTCCAAAATTCTCTCATCTTTTCTCTCAACTTCAAGAACTTCAAGGCTTTCTTCAGGGATTTCTTTCTTCAATTAGTAAGTATCTTCATCATTCATATAATTATTACACTCCATTCTACTCAAATCATTGATATCTTACACAAATTCCATCTTATTCGATGTTAGATTCTCGAATCATCAAGACATCTTCTTAGTGTCCTTGGGTTGAACACTTCCTCTCTCTCACTTTCATCTACTGAAACCACATAGGGTGAGTTCATACCCCTACATTTACATGTTTTCCTTAAGTTTTAAGGGGGGAATACAAGTAAAATCATCAAGAACACAATTAAACTTTTTCTATCAGATTACATCAGAAAAGATGAACTTCGATCACGGACTGTTTTGGTCAACTTAAATATTTTAGTTTTCAAAACTGTTCCAGGTGCAAGTAGTTCAAACTCTTAGCTTTAAAATGGCTACTTGCACATCTCCATATGATGTTTCTACAATTTATGGTGATTTTTACAAAACTGCCTGTCATTTCAGAGGCAAACCCGGACCAGTCTGTGATTATGAACATTTTCACCTCTGTTAGAGATCACTAAAAATCATGATAAAATTTACGAACAAACTAGACTCATATTCCAAACTCTCAGAATTTGTGGATTTGGATTTAGAGCTTTGATGATTTTTCTATAAATTTTCTAAGAACAGTAACAGAAACTGTATTCAACGAAAAGTTGCTGTCAATTTCATTTCACCTTGTAACATGTTGAGCAAGGTGTATATCTTTATGTGATTATATGTTATTGCAATATATGACATTTCATCTTAATATTTAGACACACATCAGTGTACAAATGGATTTGGACATATAAAATATAAAGAATAACAAGTGATTATAATCAAAGTACAACCGATACATTCAAACATTTAATAAACTATTTTGAATATAGTTTGCATACATTACTACGTACTACCCTTGGTTGATAAACTATAATAGGTATAGTTTATGATACATTACATAACACATACATTTAAAAAGGGTACATTTATACAAAGGATATTTTCATTAAGCAAGGTACGGCCATACGGTACCAAGTTTTCATAACACGTAATTCCGTTAATGACTTTGTGAGACGTTTACTTCAAACTACCATTAAGTCTTGTATTGTAACCAGAGTCTCCTTGAGGGAGAGCGTGATAGTTGTGTATAGATCTATATTGGGTTTGACAAACCCACACCTAAACTGCATGCAACAGTTAGACCGATAGGTCTGGGGTGACAAATGTCATAACATTTCCGACGCCCGAAGAACGTCGTTTTAGGCAACCTTGGTCATAGCATGGTTATAATAAACTCACACAAAGTATTAATAAATATTGGAATTTACGGGAACTTCATTAAAATTAAACGAGTTTATGTCGATTTAAACTTACATTATTTATTATAAGTAAGAAAAGTTACTTATACATTTCGGTCTTTGAATTTAAGACTACATATACATTTTAAGGAAAATATTGGATTTTCTAAAACAAATACTACTTTTACAAACGAAAGGCTTTTAATAATATCAAACAAAAGCTTATGAACTCACCAACCTTTGTGTTGACACTTTTCCAAACAACTTGTATTCTCAGGAAATCATTAAACAGGTAACCAAGTGCTTTTGAGGATGGGACGCTAAGGCGTCTACTATTTCATATTTTGTCAACATATTGTAATTGATTCGTAAACATGTAATTCATACAATGATGTAACTTTTTCAATTATATATATGTTGGTTGTGTTTGCTTGAATTACTATTACAATTGTTGTTATGATACTATACATGAAGTCCTCCACCCCCGGACGTTTCCGCCATCCTTGGTTTGGGGGTGTGACAGATTGGTATCAGAGCACGGTTTATAGTGAATTAAGTATATCAAACCACATAAGATATACAAACTATAAACACAATTGGGACTAATAGTCTCTGAATTATGCATTTTTTTCAAATAAATATACTTTCAGAAAATAAATGATTTTCTTGATTAAAGTATACATACATACATTACATGCTCGCATGATATCATGACTAGAGAAAACATAAAGCAAAAGAAGAAGAGTTGAACATTTTGAGTATGCCTTAGTATATGTGGATTAATTCTGGGAAGGATATAGCCTGATCAACTATATCAGTCCGAGAATTAACTTGCATATACCGGGGGATGGTCAGGATGGGCAACAAATCTAACAACCTAATATCACACTACAAAGGATACTTTAAGAACTCAAAACTAAATATTTACAAATACTATAGGAGTATTTTGTGTTACTATAATAAATATATTAATTATGTCCCGACTAAATTAGCATATGGGAAACTCTTACAAATGGTCATATACTTGGAAACAAGGAAACTCAAATAAAATATTTTAGACTTTCATTTTACCTCATAGCCCAATATATTGGGTCAATTAAAAGTATAAAATCGTATGTATCGTAAACATATCGGAAAACAACGTAATAATATACTTTATGTATAAAAGATTTCTCTTCCTATAAATATACTTGTACTAAAAGTACATTGGTTTACAACTTATGACAGAACCATGCCGCCAAGGAAGGAGACTAGACCATCTAGCAGTGCAGCACCACCTCCACCACCACTACTAACACCTCCACCACCATCATCGACACTTCCACCACCACTACCAACACCTCCACCACCATCACCGACACTTCCACCACCACTACCAACACCTCCACCACCATCACGATCACCGACACCTCCACCACCATCACCATCACCGACACCTCCACCACCATCACCAACACCTCTGCCGCCACTTCCACAATTTGATCCAGCAATACTCCAAGCTGCAATAGCAGCAGTAGTAGCGGCAGCTGTGTCCCAAATTGTCTCTAATGGAAATGGTGGATCTGGACCAGGTGTTACACCCTCTAACCAGGGTGATAGATGGGTGCGCACAAGAGAGTGCACCTACAAAGACTTCACCAATGGCAAACCCGACAACTTCAATGGGAGCGGGGGAGTCATCACTTTAATGCAATGGTTTGAAAAGACCGAAGTAGTCTTTCAGGTGTGCTCTTGCCCCGAAGCGAGCAAAGTTAAGTTCGCAACCTTCACTTTCACCGGTCGGGCCCTTACTTGGTGGAACTGCCGGATTAATTCACTTACTCTCGAAGTGGCTAGCTCCATAACCTGGGCAGAACTAAAAACGTTGATGATGAAGGAGTACTGCCCGAGAGGTGAGATTCAAAAGCTGGAACAAGAACTTTGGAACCTCAGGATGACGGGCTCCGACCTTGAAACCTACACCACCCGATTCAATGAATTGGCTCTCCTCTGCCCAACAATGGTTACTCCGGAGGAGAAAAAGGTGGAGCGATACCTTTGGGGATTGTCTCCCCAAGTGCAAAGTAGTGTCCTGGCTTCAAGGCCAACTACTTTTGACAGTGCCAGAGAGCTGGCACAACAACTTGTTGACCACCGAGCCGGTCATAATACTACAACCACCACCACTGATCAATCAAAAGGGGGAAACAACAAAAGGAAGTTCTGGAACCAAAAGAAGAGCCAACCAGCACATGACCCCGCTAAGAAGCAACAAATTGTTGCTGTCCATGCTGCCACTAATGCTGCCACTACTGCACCACCGAAGCCATATGCTGGAACCCTACCCAAGTGCAACAAGTGCAATTTTCACCACAATGGTGCTTGTAGGGAGATGCACTTTATCAACTGCGACAGGAAGGGGCACACTGCTCGTTTCTGTAAAGCGCCGGCTCGACCAATCAACCAAGTCGCCAGTACAGGGGCAACCCGAACCTGCTACAACTGTGGAGACGCAGGTCACTTCAAAAGAAACTGCCCCAAAGCACAAGCCCCTAATGCTGGTGGAGTAGGAAGAATCCTGGCAATAGGACATGGGGAAGCAGTTGAGGATCCCGCGGTGGTTACCGGTACGTTTCTCCTCAATAACTCTTATGCATGCGTACTATTCGATAGTGGAGTGGAGAGGAGTTTCGTGAGCCACCAATATAAACAATTACTTGAACAAAATCCCCAATCACTAAAGGATACTTATGTAGTAGAAATGGCAAATGGGAAAGTAGAACGCACTAGCGATATATACTCAGAGTGTACTCTCACTCTAGACAACCATACATTTAAAATTGACCTGATGCTGGTCACCATAAAAAGCTTCGACGTAATCATCGGGATGGATTGGTTAGTTCTTCACCGTGCCGACATTCTATGTTACGAAAGGGCCGTTCGCCTCAATCTACCAAATGACGAAACCCTTCTCATCTATGGTGACAAACCTAGTGCGAATTTACAAATCATCTCATGCATCAAAGCCCAAAAGTATCTCTGGAAGGAGTACCACGCCTTCTTGGCCCACGTAGTAGACAAGAAACAAGACGTGAAAGACATCAAAGACATCCCCGAAGTGTGTAACTTCCCAGATGTGTTCCCAGAAGATCTTCCTGGTGTACTACTCGCACGACAAGTCGATTTCAGAATTGACTTAATACCCAGAGCTAACCCCGTAGCCAGAGCTCCATACCGCCTCGCACCAACAGAAATGCAAGAGTTGTCCAGTCAGTTGAACGAGCTTTTGAGCAAAGGGTTCATCAGACCAAGCTTCTCACCTTGGGGAGCACCAGTCCTTTTTGTAAAGAAGAAGGACGGATCCTTTCGCATGTGCATCGACTATCGGGAACTAAACAAACTCACCATCAAGAACCGATATCCTCTACCCCGAATCGACGACCTTTTCGACCAACTCCAAGGAGCAAATTTCTTCTCAAAGATCGACCTAAGGTTAGGTTACCATCAGCTACGAGTTCAAGAAGAAGATATTCCCAAAACTGCATTCAGAACTCGCTATGGGCACTACGAGTTTGTGGTGATGTCCTTCGGTTTAACAAACACACCTGCGGTATTCATGGACCTAATGAATAGAGTGTGTCGACCCTACCTAGACAAGTTTGTAATCGTATTCATCGACGATATCTTGATCTACTCGCGAAGCGAAGAAGAGCATCGCCTACATCTACGCCAAGTGCTAGAGACATTAAGAGCGGAGAAGCTTTATGCTAAGTTCTCTAAGTGTGAATTCTGGATTAGAGAAGTGGATTTCCTTGGCCATGTGGTAAGTGAGAAAGGCATACATGTGGATCCCTCCAAGATCAAGGCAATCGAGAATTGGTCAGCACCCAAGACGCCAACCGAAATTCGACAATTCCTTGGGCTTGCTGGCTACTACCGAAGATTTATACAAAACTTCTCCAAGATTGCGAAACCACTCACCACCTTGACGCAGAAAGGTGTGATATTCAAGTGGGAAAATAAACAAGAAACTGCTTTCCAAACGTTAAAACAAGCCCTATGCAGCGCACCGATCTTGTCTCTCCCAGAGGGAACCGAGGACTTCGTAGTGTACTGTGATGCTTCGAATCAAGGCCTCAGATGTGTGCTCATGCAGAGGATGAAGGTTATCGCGTATGCATCAAGACAGCTTAAGACGCACGAGGTTAATTATACTACGCACGACCTGGAATTAGGAGCAGTGGTATTCGCTTTGAAGATCTGGAGACACTACCTCTACGGCACGAAATGCACTATCTTCACTTATCACAAAAGTCTTCAGCATATCCTCAATCAGAAAGAGCTCAACATGCGACAGAGGAGATGGGTAGAGTTGCTGAATGACTACGAGTGCGAAATTCGTTATCATCCGGGCAAGGCCAATGTAGTGGCTGATGCTCTAAGCAGAAAGGAGTACTCGGGCCGCCGAGTAAAATCCTTAACAATGACGATCCATTCCCACACGACCATACAAATCAAGGAAGCTCAACTAGAAGCTTTGAAACCAGAAAAGGTGGCAGGAGAGACATTAAGGGGAATGGATAAAAACTTAGAAGTCAAGGATGATGGAGTACGTTATCTCATGAATCGAATCTGGACACCGAAGTTCGGTGGACTCCGAGACATCATCATGAATGAAGCACACAAGACTCGATATTCCATCCATCCCGGGTCAGATAAGATGTATCTGGACCTCAAGAAATTATACTGGTGGCCGAACATGAAAGCTGAGATTGCTACCTATGTGAGCAAGTGTCTGACTTGCGCCAAGGTCAAAATCGAATACTAGAAACCATCCGGGCTATTGCAACAGCCGGATATACCTGAGTGGAAGTGGGAACGAATAACCATGGACTTCATAACCAAGCTGCCTAAGACATCGGGCGGGCTTGACACCATATGGGTAATCGTAGACAGATTGACCAAATCAGCACACTTCCTACCAATAAAGGAAACCGACAAGATGGAGAAGCTGACTAGAATGTACATCAGAGAGATTGTACGACTCCATGGTGTGCCGATATCCATTATCTCCGATAGAGATAGTAGATTTACCTCACGGTTTTGGCAATCTCTACAAAAATCATTGGGAACTAGGCTTGACATGAGTACGGCCTACCACCCACAAACCGACGGACAGAGCGAACGAACCATTCAAACGTTGGAAGACATGTTAAGAGCTTGTGTAATAGACTTCGGTAAAGCATGGGATACCCATCTACCGCTTATCGAATTCTCTTACAATAACAGCTATCATACTAGCATCAAAGTTGCTCCATTCGAAGCTCTTTACGGTCGCAAATGCAGATCACCCCTGTGTTGGGCTGAGGTGGGGGATACACAGCTAGCTAGAGGGCAAGTCTCTAATAGCACCCTCACTGGCCCTGAAATCATAAGGGAAACCACAGAAAAGATCGTTCAAATTCGAGAAAGACTGAAAGAGTCTCGCGATCGGCAAAAGAGTTACGCAGACAAACGACGCAAACCCTTGGAATTCCAGGTGGGTGATCGTGTACTACTAAAAGTTTCCCCTTGGAAAGGAATACGATTCGGCAAACGCGGGAAACTAAATCCAAGGTACATCGGGCCATTCGAAATCCTTGCTAGGATTGGGCCAGTAGCATACAAACTTCGATTACCTCAGGAACTCGACAAAGTACATCCCACATTTCACGTGTCGAACCTAAAGAAGTGTTTGTCTGATGAGAGACTCGTAATACCACTCGACGAAATCGAAGTTAACGAAAATCTCCACTTCGTGGAGGAACCAGTCGAAATCATGGATCGGGAAATCAAACGAACGAAACAAAGTCGTATTCCCGTCGTGAAGGTCCGTTGGAACGCTAAACGAGGACCCGAATTCACCTGGGAACGCGAGGATCAGATGAAACAAAAGTATCCACATCTCTTCCCAAACTCTTGAAATCCCAGTCAAAATGAAAATTTCGGGACGAAATTCCTTCTAACGGGGGGATGATGTGACAACCGTCAAATTTCGGTCAAGTCAAAGTCAAACAAAGTCAACAAGTCAAACCGGTCAACTCCAATAACCCTTGTATGTTAGGGTTTACGTTATGTAATCACTATACAATTCGCTATTTTAATGAGAAATCATCATTTGGAAAGTTCATGTGTTTGATTTTCCTTAGCCTTAACAGTGCTAAACAACGAACCAAAGCGATAAAACACTATTGCACAATCATCGGGATTGTGTACGACACTAAAACACGGTTTAACGGGGTTTACGAACCTTGCGTTGTGAAGCCGGACACTCAAATTAATCACAAACGAAACCTCTCTAAATCATTTTCACTCTATCTCTTTCTATTTGAAATCTCTCTCAAATCTCTCCCAAATCTCTCTCAAAAGTTACTTTAACTTTTTGTAATCATTTGGGTCATATCGACCCTTAACCGGGTCAAAAATCGCTTGAAACGGGGTAAAAACGGGTAAAATAGCCTTAAGGACCTGGAACTGAAGCTTCAGGACCGAAGCCTCTCATCCGAGGCCTCGGATCCGAAGCCTCTCATCAGGACCGAAGCTGAAGCCTCTCAGGAGACCGAATCCGAAGCCATCAGACAGCAGCCTCGCATGCGAGGGTCCGAATCCGGCCTCCATGCGAGAGGTCTCGCAGACGGCCCCTTTTTACCGGTTTTTCGACTACGACTTCGTTTTAACTTCGTTTTTCATTATTTTAACGTGGGATTTTCACCCAAAACTTTATTTTATAAACTAAGGCCCCAAAATATATAAATCTACAGGGTTTTATAAAAATATATTAAAAGAATTAGTGGTTGAACTAATTATTGAGGGAATATTTGCTTTTCCTTAATTTATGGCAAAAGCAAACCACCACCACCTCACTCTATGATCAGCCACTCTTTCCCACTACCCCTTGTCTCCTTAGTGGACCTTTACACCCAATCTCCAGCTCTTCCCACGTTCTAAGAGCTGGAGGATTGATCCTCTCTCCTCATTCTCCATAAAGTTCTTTCATTCTACACTTAGCAACCAAAGGACACTCTCCAAAATTCTCTCATCTTTTCTCTCAACTTCAAGAACTTCAAGGCTTTCTTCAGGGATTTCTTTCTTCAATTAGTAAGTATCTTCATCATTCATATAATTATTACACTCCATTCTACTCAAATCATTGATATCTTACACAAATTCCATCTTATTCGATGTTAGATTCTCGAATCATCAAGACATCTTCTTAGTGTCCTTGGGTTGAACACTTCCTCTCTCTCACTTTCATCTACTGAAACCACATAGGGTGAGTTCATACCCCTACATTTACATGTTTTCCTTAAGTTTTAAGGGGGGAATACAAGTAAAATCATCAAGAACACAATTAAACTTTTTCTATCAGATTACATCAGAAAAGATGAACTTCGATCACGGACTGTTTTGGTCAACTTAAATATTTTAGTTTTCAAAACTGTTCCAGGTGCAAGTAGTTCAAACTCTTAGCTTTAAAATGGCTACTTGCACATCTCCATATGATGTTTCTACAATTTATGGTGATTTTTACAAAACTGCCTGTCATTTCAGAGGCAAACCCGGACCAGTCTGTGATTATGAACATTTTCACCTCTGTTAGAGATCACCAAAAATCATGATAAAATTTACGAACAAACTAGACTCATATTCCAAACTCTCAGAATTTGCGGATTTGGATTTAGAGCTTTGATGATTTTTCTATAAATTTTCTAAGAACAGTAACAGAAACTGTATTCAACGAAAAGTTGCTGTCAATTTCATTTCACCTTGTAACATGTTGAGCAAGGTGTATATCTTTATGTGATTATATGTTATTGCAATATATGACATTTCATCTTAATATTTAGACACACATCAGTGTACAAATGGATTTGGACATATAAAATATAAAGAATAACAAGTGATTATAATCAAAGTACAACCGATACATTCAAACATTTAATAAACTATTTTGAATATAGTTTGCATACATTACTACGTACTACCCTTGGTTGATAAACTATAATAGGTATAGTTTATGATACATTACATAACACATACATTTAAAAAGGGTACATTTATACAAAGGATATTTTCATTAAGCAAGGTACGGCCATACGGTACCAAGTTTTCATAACACGTAATTCCGTTAATGACTTTGTGAGACATTTACTTCAAACTACCATTAAGTCTTGTATTGTAACCAGAGTCTCCTTGAGGGAGAGCGTGATAGTTGTGTATAGATCTATATTGGGTTTGACAAACTCACACCTAAACTGCATGCAACAGTTAGACCGATAGGTCTGGGTTGACAAATGTCATAACATTTCCGACGCCCGAAGAACGTCGTTTTAGGCAACCTTGGTCATAGCATGGTTATAATAAACTCACACAAAGTATTAATAAATATTGGAATTTACGGGAACTTCATTAAAATTAAACAAGTTTATGTCGATTTAAACTTACATTATTTATTATAAGTAAGAAAAGTTACTTATACATTTCGGTCTTTGAATTTAAGACTACATATACATTTTAAGGAAAATATTGGATTTTCTAAAACAAATACTACTTTTACAAACGAAAGGCTTTTAATAATATCAAACAAAAGCTTATGAACTCACCAACCTTTGTGTTGACACTTTTCCAAACAACTTGTATTCTCAGGAAATCATTAAACAGGTAACCAAGTGCTTTTGAGGATGGGACGCTAAGGCGTCTACTATTTCATATTTTGTCAACATATTGTAATTGATTCGTAAACATGTAATTCATACAATGATGTAACTTTTTCAATTATATATATGTTGGTTGTGTTTGCTTGAATTACTATTACAATTGTTGTTATGATACTATACATGAAGTCCTCCACCCCCGGACGTTTCCGCCATCCTTGGTTTGGGGGTGTGACACAATCGAGGTGACTGTTGGGAAGTGACGTTACTGTTGCTTTATGTTGGATCGAGAAAAACACTCATTACATATATCTATGGAAGATTGAGATGATGTCGCTTCAGTTATGTTTTTTACATGTGGGAAATACTCATTAGGTATTGGTTCAAATTTGAATTTCATGCCAATTATAAAATAAGGCTCAACGGTTCAATCTAATCTTTCTAATCTCCTGAATTCATGTAAGAACCCTAACCCTAATTTTCTGATAATCTTCAAAATTATCTTCTAGATCATCATGTCAACTGCTAATACTGTTGTTGATCACTTCATCACGACTGAAAATGAGCTTTCTATTCCTCATATGAAGATTCAATCAAAAAATGTTTGAATTAATCCAACGCTATCTGCATATCCTAAAGAGTTGAAGATGCATGTTAAATGTTTGAACGATTCAATCCTTGCTCATGCTTTGACGTCTTCATTTGCATTTCCGATGAATTGGTTGTCACTTTCATGTTTTATAGCAGTTTACAACAAGATGAACAAAGTTGTTACATTTTAGATGTTATCCAAAGGCAACAAACGATTACAAAACAAGTAGTTTGCACATATTCTTCAATTGCTATATGAGGGTTCCTTTGATGTTCCTTTGTCTTAAAAGGTACTTCTAATGTTTAATGAAATGGGATATAATCCTACGATTTCTATCATTAGCATCTTTAATACGTCCAATCTACCAATTATGTGGAACTTCTTATTTGGTATCATTCTTCGTTGTTTGACTGGAAGAAGTTCTGGACTTTATAAGAAAAAACTTCAATTTTATTCAGTTATCGCTGGTTTG
Source organism: Lactuca virosa (assembly GCF_052849685.1). NCBI lineage: Eukaryota > Viridiplantae > Streptophyta > Magnoliopsida > Asterales > Asteraceae > Lactuca > Lactuca virosa. The sequence goes on along the minus strand of NC_136434.1, from coordinate 278,546,433 downwards.
ATTATGGAATGAAAGTTGATTATGATTCACTATTATGGGATGAGTTCACAACTTATATAAAGCATTCAAAGAAGTCTACTGAGATTACTAGTGCTTGTTTTTGGAGCTTAATTTTTCGCGAATCATATAGTCAAACAGGAATAGATATCCTGTGGTATTTCCTTATGTTAGAAGAATTCCAGATGTTATGCTTCAACCGGTGTCTTATTTAAACTAATTATTGATTCAATACAAAACATCTTTACATCTTACTTCTTCAGCTCTTACTCCTAAGAAAGTGACATTTAAAGCGAAAATGGTACAAATGAAGATCCTCATGTTGTTAAGAAGAAAGCACCATCTAAGCCTAAAATCACTATTGATACTAGTTTCACTAAGGAAGTTATCAAGGAGAAAAAGAAGTCAAAGTTGAAGAATCAAGGTGTTGTTATTAAGGAGATTCTATATGATAATGAAAACGAACAAAAGAAGGGAAAGGCGATGGGTTTCTTGAAAATATTTTCAAAGAAAGGGGCTCAATATGTCGAAGATACTTCTACCATAACAAGCCATATAATAAAGGTTGTTAAAGGAGATAAGAAAAGAGAAAAGGCAGATGAAGCGGTTACTGAAATTGATGATCATACAAACAATGTTTCACCATGAAAGGATGGCACTGTCGAATAAAATATTGAGAATACAAGCAACCTAGATGTCACTGTACGCACATCTAATGTGGATACAAAAAAAAATGTGTCATGAAACAACTTCGACTTTGATTCCTGAGTGGAAACGTTTTAGTCCACCCGAAGTTCCTAGTTCTAAGTCCAATATGGAGGAGGATATGTTTTCGGACATCTGTGGGAACTTATCTAAAAAGGACTCAAATGTTAACATGGGTGAGAATCCTTCAACATCTGTTCCAGTTTCATCAAGTGCTTTACCACCAGCTTCGTTACTACAACTATCATCGATCATTCCACCTACAAACGTTCCTATTAATCCTCTTAACTCTGATAATATCTTGCAGCAACCCATTATTACATTGTTCTCTTCTCAATCCACTGATCATGATATAAAGAATGTTGAAGAAGATGAACACATTAAGTTTGTTGAGTTGGAGTTTGATCCAGAAGGAGAAGATGTATAAGACCATGCTAACATGTCTGGAAAGCCATACAAGATCCAAATTTTAAAGTTCAATAGGATTCTTCGGTTCTTGAATAACTCGTCTACTTTTACAACATCTTCTGTGATTAAAGAAGATGTTGAGTTTTTGTTGAAAATCCAAGAAATGAAGACGAAGAATCTTATTTCTAGTGTAGTTTCACAGCTAGAGACTTGGTTGACTGGCCACATAACTTCTTATACATATGATCTTAAAGAAGTTCAAAATTTTGCTTGGGAGACACATGAAATTTTTCAGAAGATGATGAACTCTTTGAAAGAGTCTATTAGTTAAAGATTAAAGATTTGGTTGATTTGTTCTCAAAATAAGTTACAAAGTTGGATACGTTCTATTTAGCAATTCAGTAGAATGTTTATGCTCTTCTTGGTACTACAAGAACATCAATCAAAGACATGCGTGCTTTCAATAAAGAGTATGTTGATGAGTTGAAGTTAAAGAAAGAATCTGATGCAAGTGAAGTTACAAGAATTGAGAATTCTCTCACAGGTTTTCATGATCGCTTATCGAAGTCTATGATACCACAACGACTTTGATTTATCAAGAACAAACCACTTCTATGGTTTCTTTAGTGGAGTCGTGTTTTAAAACTCAACTTGCTCTAATCTTGGATCTCGTACTTTGATTCCCCACAAATTCTCCATGCCCATCCATATTCATGTCACAAGGGGGGGATAAGGGTGGCTCATCAAAAGATAAAGGTGAAGACAAAGGAAAAGTAGTTGGGAAGGTGATTTCCACACAAATTCCAGTTTCAATTCCAATGAAAGCTATTCTAACAACTTCCACAACAAAAGAAACTCCAAATATCGAAGTTGATATTTCAAAGCTTCAATCGAAGAGGGGGTTGAACATAAACGAAGGAGGTTCAAATTCTGTAACATTCTGTTTAAATCAAATAAAAGAAGTAGATAAATAATAAGCCCTAAACCCCGAGATGTAAATGATATTTTTATATTATTTTATTGAAGCCCTAAACCCATAATAATTTAAGGATGTTAGCCAAGGGAGTTAAATATCATAATTTTTGGAATTGTGGGGGTTAAGCGTAATTTTCGGAATCACTTTGTAAATATTTCTTAAGGCAGGGGCTGCATGGTAATTATTGGGACATAAGTTGAAAAGATTATGAGTGGGAGGGACTAGATGTGTCAAATTTCGTATGATGATTTTATGGAACACGAGATTAAACCAGTGCCTTCCTTTCCCTCTCGTTGCATCATCTAACCCTAACCCTAGTCACACATCTTCAGCCGCCACCATGAGAAGCCTCCTAGGCCGCCGCTGCCAGTCGAGTTCGAACACCACCCGTCTGCATGCCACCTCGCTGATGATGGCCACTGTCACATTCCCCGTTGCCGCCAGTGACGTCGAGAACAATCGGAAGATTGCCGAGACCGACGGAAGAAGCCGAGAACGACGAAGTTCAGGCCGTGAAAGACTGGAAAGGCCCTCATTAAGGCTAAACCGTAACTTATCTCTCTTGTCTTTCGTTCCTTTTGGTTGTATGGAGTCGTAATCACTGTTTTAGCCACCGCCGCCCGTTGGTCGCTATCTCTGTCGCATTTCGGAGATGTTCTTCCGCCTTGTAGGTGGCTGAGCGCGTATGTATTCGTATGAAAGGCCCGCTTTCGGAATTAGTGTGGTGGTATGTGCATTATTTGGACAAAAAACCCACAGCCACCACCATGAGGTGGTGGCTGTATGTGTGTCATTAGGTGTGCGTGAGTGCGTTTCCTCTATGTTGGGATGTTGATTGGGTGTTTTGGCCGGAGAAAAGCCAAGGAAACCCCCCCCCCCCCACCACCACCGTGATGTGGTGGTTGCCGCCGTGAGCCGTTGTCGACCACCACTGCCCGAGGTGGCAATGGGTAGTGCTCGACATAGTGAAACCCTAATCGTCCCAATAGCTTAATCTTGGACTAAGTTGGCTTGTGATTGGATTGGAAACCCTAATTAGGATTTAGAAAAGCCTAATCTTGGAAATTTTAGTTTGGACCTGTCGGTACCCGCGTTGGACCAGTGGATTGAAGTATGACTTGCCCGATTACATTGCATGTTTGGCCTAGTGGAGTGATGGACTTAATGGATTAAGTCCTTAATGGGTTAAGTAAGAACACTTAACCCTAATCGTCATTTTATGTGAAAACCCTAATTTTGCTTGGGTCTCGAGTTGGGCCTTTCTGTTGGGCTTTGGTGACTGGGCTATTGATGGGTCGTACAAGAACAAGTATATGGACTAGAATATTTGGATGGGCTTTAGGGTAAGGCGCATGTGAGGGGTTTGGGCCCAATTTTGAAAATTGGGCCATAATTGGGCCTTGGTTGATTATTTGGCTTTTGGGCCTTCAGAGTGTGAATTTGGGCCTTGGTCTTGGACCAAGCTCGGATAGGGGTAAAATGGTCCTTTTACCCCAAGTATGGATTTATGGTTATGAATTGGAACCCCAAATGGTTAATTGGGTTTTGTTTTGATGTTGACAGTTCGGGGATCTGTCAGCCAGCAGGCGGAGATTTATTCGCGGGACTTCAGCAGTGAAAGGTGAGTTTCCTCCTGGTTTGAACGGGTCGAAGGCACCAATGTCGGCCCGTGTAGGTTATATATTCTTGATAGGAACACGGAGTGTGGGCGCGCCCGTATCTCATTATTACCTGAGTATAGATATCAATCAGATTGTTGGATTGTTATACTTGTTGTATGTGTGATACATGTATGTGTTGTTAGGAATGTGAGTGTGGGCGAGACCCGTATCTCATTATTAGCTGAGTGTGGGCGGGGCCCGTATCTCATAAAGTGTGGGCGAGGCCTGTATCTCACAGAGTGTGGGCGAGGCCCGTATCTCATAGAGTGTGGGCGAGGCCCGTATCTCATCAGTACTTGAGTATGGTTAGTAGTATGTTTGGTAGGTTGTAATACTTGTTGTCTGTGTGATACATGTGTGTGTGTTTGTTTACGTATGTGAGTGTGGGCGGGGTTCGTATCTCATTATTATGTGAGTGTGGGCGGGGCCCGTATCTCATTGTCATGCGAGTGTGGGCGGAGCCTATATCTCGTTTGGGCAGGGCTCGTCATGCGAGTGTGGGCGAGGCATGTATCTCCTAGTTTGTTGAGTGTGGGCGGGGCCCGTATCTCCTTGAGTGTGGGCGGGGCCCATAACTCCTAGTAGAACGATTATGTGTATGGTGTGTGGTAGTTTGGGCGAAATTCACTAAGCTTCGTGCTTACAGTTTTCAGTTTTGGTTTTAGGTACTTTCGGTAGCAAAGGGAAGAGCTCGGGATGACTATATTACACACACCACGATGTTTAGCTTGAGATGTTTTCACTCTGATATATTGATATGAGTTTTGATGTGATACTATGACTTATGTTTTTGGATGAAATGATTTGATAATTATGGTTATTTTAATAAATAAAAATGAATTTTTTTGTCATGGTTTTTGGGATGTTACAGGTTCTTCTATTGTTAAACCTGCTGCAACCTCAGAACCAAAGGGAAAAGGTGTTCAAGTGGAGACTACTGGAGAAGAGAAAAAGAGATTTCAAGAGCTTGAAATTGAGAGAATGAATCACCTTAACAACATTATGAGAATGAGAGCAAATAACCCAGATGGTCTTGCAAGGGAGATCCAAATAAGGTGTGGTGTTATGAAATAATTGAGACTATGGCTTATGGCGAAGCCAATGCGTTTGAGTAAAGGCCAAAGAAAAGCTACAACATCGAAGTCTCGGATTTTAATCAATGGGATTTCCATTCAATCATTCAATGTTCACATTTTCTCAATTCAAGCTTGTTTAGAATTTCATGATACTAAAGAATTTAAAAGTATGAAGATTCGATTTCATGCTGTTTTTTGGAAAGAAAGAAGAAGATGTATGGTCACTGGTGAAAATTATTAAACTTGTATTGATAACTCCTGATGTTATGTTCGAAGGAGTCATTTAAAATAATCGATATAAAGTTTTTAGAGCTAACAATGTTCTTTTTTACTTCACCACTACTGACTTTCCCTTGATGAACTTGAATGTTCTCATCACTTTTACAAAGATTATGGGAAATTTGAATAATGATTAAATTCAAGATAAAGCTTCGTACATCATTGGGTATAGTCATATCAAAAGCTTCTTAGACTGTTATTTTGCTCATCTAGTGATAACAGACTTTGAGTTTGCTACTTCTTTCAAGAAAAAGCCAAAGGTTCCAAAGTTATTGTTGAAAGGGAAAATGAATATTGATGATTATGAAGATGGTGAAATCATCAATCAACATCAGGGTGTTGTCTTTCAAGGAAAGAACATGAAGGGAGGTAAAAAGAAATATGTATTCCATACTGACGATAACAAAAGGTATTCAAATTAGAATCTTTCTAGTATCGTTCTCCTGATCAACAAATACAAGAAGAATTCCAATAAAGACAGAGCGGAGATAAGGAGGATTATCGTTTCGTACATTGAAATAAGAAGAGTTTTGTTGCAAGTGATAAAGATGCTACCTACAGTTTCAAGATTCTATATTGATAAAAAAGGGTGGGATTGTAGTGTCAAAAATGTTGTGATATATCGAAGTTTTTGGAAGTAGTTGAAGTGTCGAATAGTTTGTCATCATTGAAGGTCTTCATGACTTCAATACTATATGTATTTTATCAGTCGCTTATGTAGATTCTCTTTAACTATCGATGTCCTGATACACTTTTTGCATATGTCGAGTACACTATAAAGAGTGTAGGTACCTAAGTCATTTGGAACTTTTGCAACTTGTGCATTGTGCTTTCTTTCTCTCAAATCTACTTGTACTTTCTCCGGATAATATGAGCCGAATCAAGATTATTTACATCTCGTGTTCATATTAACTCTGATTTTATAGACGATTGATTTATTAACTCTTCATTTTATCATATTGAAGGTATGAGTCAAAAGACTATCATTAGAGATATTTCAAGTAAAAAAAAGGAAGAGATTGGGTTTTCTTTCGTTGCTTCTTTTTACTCTCAAAAGTCGTCCTATTCTCTCTCTCTCTCTCTCTCTCTCTCTCTCTCTCTTTATGAATTTCTTAAAAGTGTTAAGAAACTAGAAGAAAAGTTTGATACTTGCAGACTCCCTTTAAGTCGTTACTTGAGTTTTGACTTAAATCTTAAGAGTGTTCTTATTGTTACAAGAATCCAAGACCAACATCTTATCAAGTTGAAGTATTGTTGGTGTTTCTACTTAGGTGCATGGAGTTCTACAGCTACATTCTTCATCAACTTCTAACCTCCTAAAAGGAATCAAAGTCCTCAAAAGTTAGTCTTTTCCTTACTATGGTTTTAATCTTTTCATGTTTTGCAAAATGATCATTGATGAGTTAAAATAGTGTTAAGTTTATTCAAATCTTAAAATGCTTTTGTTGCTAATCATGTAGTTTTGACACTAAAATTAGACTATTTTTTTTATAAAACTCTTAACACTTTTCATATATCTATGCTTAATATAACAACATAATATCATGTTTGTGTCAAAACCAATAGAACAAGTAAAATCATATATCAAAAGTGAAAAATGGCAAAGGGGAATGAGAGGAGTTGATTTTTGATATGGTGGTAGATTATTCTTTTTTGTGGTTTTCTAGTAGGATCGAAGAGTTCATATTGGTCTTAATAGGTTAAGAACCCTCTAATTTCCATGTAATAGTTTTTTTTTTTTTTTACTAGTAGCTTTTGAAAAGTTTAGCTGCTAAAGAAAGTGAGAAAAATCATTGCATATATTGCATTTCACTAAAGCCATATATAACCGATACAACAACTGATATGATGTATGGAATCAAATACCGCCTACAAAAGCCATTATACAACCATGGACTACAAAGTTTTAACTTGACAATAAATAAATAACACACCCAGAATAGAATGACTTGTACAAGAACAACATTCAACTACTTGCTTTGCTTTAACTTCTGCTTCACTTCATCCCTTTCCTCCTTAAACCATGCTTTGACGTCATCCTCTTCAAATGTTATAACGTAATGACAATTTTGTAGTTTCATGTGCATGTTATTTAGACAAATCTTATACCACTTGCAAGGGAGTTCTGGTTCAAGCCATTTAAAATAATCACAAGTCATATTCCTCGATCCTACGCGAATAAGGAATGGTAAAGCCCATTAAAAACCCCAGGAAAAACACAAATTCTTAGGGAAGATGAACCTACCTGTAAGTTAGGGCTCGTCATGAACATCCTGTAGAAGTCTTCATTTTGACGACAACCACATGACTCATTTAAGGGAGTTCCAATCAACAAACGAAACGGACTAATGGGGAGCTGAGTGTAGCAAAAGGCAAATTTGCAAAAGAATGAAAACTACAGGGGGGGGGGGGGGGGGGGGGGGGCGATTGAACATCATCGTAACTTAAGTAACAAAATATGTTCAAAAAAAGTCAAATTTCCAATATATGTTATCATTTATATCATTTATTATTGAAGTGTTTTAAATTTTGATTTTCATCATTTGAAATTCACACTAACCTTAATTTGAAAAGAGTTTTGTACAATTATTTATGATATATAACTTTTCATATTATGTCTGATTATGCTGCATATAATTAAACAATAAACAGAAAAGATAAACAAAAACCAACATGCCAATACAATTAACCCTAACGGCTAACTCCCTCTTTTCTTCTTCCTTTCTTACCCATGCCATTTTCTCTATTTTCATCTCCTTAAACATCCTGTAAGACCTCCATCTCTCCTCATCATCGTCCACCACTTTCCTTCTCACATTAGTTTCTTCCGAAATTACGCTTTGTAAAATTACCAAAAACTCCTTTCCATTTAAGCAATTACAATGCAAGTCCTCAAATTTTAATACCACTTCTTTCATATACAATCCCACCCCTCCACCACCCACACCCAATGCCACCTCTATTCTACATTGTACCATGTCATCCAGAAAACACCCGGGTAAAACGGTGACGTACTCGAGAAGGCTATCATTAGTCATCCAGTGCTGCATTACACTAACCGGTCTCATGCTTGATAAGTTAACTGCCTGTTTCCGGGTCGGGTCAATTAGGATCCAGCTTAATGTAAGATATTCTTTCAGGTGTAATAATGTTGCTTTGTTGGCTCCTAAAAGCTCGTCGACTTTCAGGTCGATCCATCTGGAGATTCCAGGTATCAATCTATTGATAGGTGGGTCGTCCTTTAATTCAACCCAAAACGGAGACCAAAGAAAATCATGTGTGGTATCGGTGAACTCAACTCTTGAGTAAATAATGTCGTTTTGGTAGCATATATCAATGGCTGAGATGAGTTCAGATGTGCAAGGATGAGATGAACATAACGATGAATTTGGTTTTGAAGAAGACCAGGTGGAGGGAAGAATGGTGTTGTAGTGGTTGACGTCGGTGATTAGAGCCGGAAAGGAGTCTTGAAAGAAAGATTGGTGACCGGCGGGGAAGGTGGAGATGAGGTGATCCAGACGTGGGTCGAGGATTGAAGGCCATGTTGATCTGCAGATATGAGACCAAAGATTGTCATCGGCGCACAGGGTTTGTAGATATGAGGATGTGGTTGCCGTGGACAGGAGAGATGGACCATCGAGGCGTGGTAAGATGTGAGTCTGAATGATGTGTGGATGGATGTCGGCGAGACTTGTCGACATGATTTAGAAATAGATGTGGTGGTTTGGTTTGGATTCCTTTAGGAATGGACGGGAATCGGTGGGGATGTGGGGATGTAGGGGGTTATATTTGTAAATGAGAACGAACGATGGTATATATTTTGAGAAATTAAATATCCTCCTACCTTTTTTTCCTACTAATCCTCTTACCCATCGACATTAAATATTACACATGTCACCATTTAATTGGGTAGGATGATACATAGGATCAAAAAGATAGGAGGATATTTAATTTCTTATATATTTTAATCGAAATAACATCCTTTTCATTATTCTATACGATATGGATATTAAAACGACAATTTAATACTAAAATTATAAATATTCTATGTCAGTTTACACCTACATTGATGTAAAGTTTATTAGCGTTTGCTTTTTCCTAAAAAGTAGTTTGTTTCTATTCTAGAAACATGTTACTTTGAAAATACTTTTGCCAAGTAGGATTTTTTAAAATAATCTTTAAAATTGGTTATCATTTTTAATATTTTAACATTTAAAAGTTATATAAATCGTAGATGCTTCAACTTGTCTCGACTTGTGATCTCGTTTTTCTTTTATATATTTTTGTTAAATACCTATGTGTAAAATTTGTATACTAAATGAGTTTATTAAAAATAAAAAATTAATATATATATATATATATATATATATATATATATATATATATATATATATATATATATATATATATTAAATATTATATAAAATAATACTTTTATAATATTATAGGGCATTTATAAAGAAAATCAAATTGTTTGGAGCATTTATGAAAATTTATTATCAAGTTATATATATATATATATATATATATATATATATATATATATATATATATATATTGTTTTGATCAAAAGTTAATCAAATGTAAATTAATCAATTTGTATGAGAGGCTGTGATGTTGTAATTAAAATAAGTGAGCAAAGTAAGAGTATGTGACACAAATGGTTTACATGGAAAGCCATTGATCCTTGATAGGATCTCTGACATAAAACGTTGGAGGTGACAATAATCAGATACCTTGTTATTTTTATTGATATGAATTGTTGAGTATGGAGGAATAATATGAATGTAAGTATAGATGTTGCAGATGAGTTAGTTGAGTATGTAGTGTACATATTACACACGTGTATCTATAGTCTAGCCTAAACAACAATAAGTCTGATATTTTCAGGATCCTCTTGAATGAATATTCACATGTTGTTTAACTTGGTATTCTCGTGTCGTAAGCCTGGTCGAAGTGATTCTTTGTTGAGAATGAGTTTTATGTTGACCATGTTTGCACATGTGAGAAAAAGACTAGAAATATATCCGTTAGAAATGTTAAAAATGATAGTAATAATGGTCAGGATCCTGTGATATGTTTGGGATCTTGAAAGTTCTTTGAAAATTCAGGATCCTGAATAGGGTTCAAGGATCCTGCCCCTAACAATTGCCCCCAAATTATACATAAATGATATTTAGGTTAGTGTCTGAATATTTGAAGATTTAATTTAAATAAATAAAAAGTAAAGTAAAGATTTAGAAGTTTTAACGAATATATAAATTTGAATCCCAACGGATAGATTTCTAGCCATTGAAATAGACATAATTATTTGTCAAATCACCCGTCTTACCTTTTGTGATTCTCGCATAAATAGGATATTCAGGTTCTTTATTATGCCTTAATCTTTTAGCGTCCAGACGTTATTGAATATCTTCGAAGGTACTTTCCCTGTTCCTTTTTTCCTTAATTTTCTTCATTTCTAGTAATGGGCAAGAAAACAACTCGCTCGCACACAAGCATCATCGTCGTTCCCGATGATGATTTCATGGATCAAAAGGTTGTGTCTTACAAGGAAACTTGCTCCTTTAACAATAACGACATCGAAGCTCTGAAATCGGTTGGGGCTTTTCATGATGACGTCGTTTTCAGACCCTTTGATGCAATGATTCAACCAGAATTGGTTTCTTCCACTTGGGTTTGCTTTCCCGAATATACTTTCTCTCTAGTTTATTCTTATCTCTTTCCCGCATCATTTTCGAATTCTTTGAAATTACCAAAATTTCGTACATTTAATCCATGTCAGTGGTGTAGAGGATCCTTTACTGGATCGATCGAATGAACTGCTCCATGGTTCTCAATATCAGTTTGAACGAGTTAGCTTATGTTTACGGTCTTTCGACCTTCGGGAATTCTGCCCACTTCCTGTCAATGAAAGAAACATTTAAGATGGAGAGGCTGGCCCGAATTTACATCCATGATATAGTTCGATTGCATGGTGTGCATGTGTCTATTATCTCGGGCAGAGATAGCAGATTCACCACGAGATTTTGGCAGTCACTTCAGAAGGCTCTTGGAACTAAGTTGGATATGAGCACAGCTTACCATCCTCAAACGGACGGGCAGAGTGAGAGAACCATTCAAACCCTAGAAGACATGCTGAGAATGTGCGTTATAGACTTTGGTAAGTCGTGGGATACCCACTTACCGCTAGTCGAGTTCTCTTACAACAACAACTATCATACTAGCATTAAGGTTGCTTTCGAAGCCCTCTATGGCCGTAAGTGCAGATCCCCTCTGTGTCGGGCTGAGGTGGGTGATACGCAGCTAGCTAGAGGTCAAGTCCCTGATAGCACTCTCACTGGCCCAGAAATCATCCGAGAAACCACAGAAAAGATCGTACAAATCCGGGAACGACTAAAAGCTTTAAGAGATAGATAAAAGAGCTACGCCGACAAGAGATGAAAACCTTTGGAGTTCCAGGTTGGTGACTGCGTTCTGTTAAAGGTCTCAACCTGGAAAGGCATGATACGCTTCGGAAAGCGTGGAAAGCTGAATCCAAGATACATTGGACCTTTCGAGATCCTCGCCAGGATCGACCCCGTAGCTTACAAACTCTGTTTACCCCAAGAACTTAGCAACGTACATCCCGTTTTCCATGTGTCGAACCTCAAAAAGTGCCTATCCGACGAAACTCTTGTGATTCCACTCGATGAAATCGAGGTCAATGAGAGTCTTAACTTCGTGGAAGAGCCAGTCGAAATTATGGATAGGGAAGTCAAGCGAACGAAACAAAGTCGCATCCCGATAGTGAAGGTTCGATGGAATGCCAAGCAGGGACTTGAATTCACTTGGGAGTGCGAAGACCAGATGAAACAGAAGTATCCACATCTCTTTCCTTAGTTCATAATTGTATTCATTTTAGAATTTCGAGACGCCTCTAGCGGGGGGATGATGTGACAACCCGAACCTTTTCAATCAACGAAAGTCAAATCCCGTTCATAAAATTTCGAATTTTATTCCTTTTGTCAAACTTGTAAGGGTTGAAAAACAACTTAGGTTATATAAATTAGATTTATATAAGTGTCGGGTCTAAAATCGTGCGAAAAATCAAGTTTTTCTTCGAAAATCAGCCAAGTCTCGAGTAAACTCGGTGTTCACGGCCGCAATTGTGTTCACGGCCGTGAACCCTTCACGGCCGTAAACGGCTGAGTGGACCCACCACCGACCATGAACCCCCGCCTATATATACGTGATTCACCCTCATTTCTACATTTTTGGCTGAAGACACCACTTTCTCTCTCTTAAACCCCCCCCCCCCCCAACCGCAAACTCAAGATTTCCTCTTTTTCTTCCGAAAATCATCAAAAATCACCTTTGGGTGTTGTTGTGGAGCCTCAAAAACGCATTTTTCATCAAAATCAGCAAACCCCTGTTGAAGAGTGTACAGCCTTGAACCCTTCAAATCTTCAAATTTCACCAAGAACACCAAGAACAGACCGTGAACCCTTCAAGTGAACCATTCACGACCGAGAACAGTTCATGGCTGTAACGCCCGCAGATCCGGGGCTAGTCAATTTAGAGACGATGAGCATCAAAAATGAGTTTTTGATGGAAGATTATTTAGAAGGATTAATCTTAACCAAGTTGTAGTATATTTTACAAGGGTTCGGTACATATAAAGAACGCCGAAATCCGAGTTATAACAAAGAAGTTATGGCCCGTCGAAGTTTTACGGCAAAACCGGCACGGCACCGGGAGACGTAAGTGGTGAATTTACGGTAGAAGACTTTTTATCCTTAGTGATCTAAACAAAATTTGTAGTATACGTTAAAACGAGAACATACAAAAAAAGAACGCCCAAATCTGACTTCGTATGAGGAAGTTATGAATTTTCTAAGATTTGGCATAGCAGTGCACGGCCCGAAACTCGAATTTTAGTTCGAGCGGTTTTTGGCCTACGTGACCTAAATGAGAGTTGAAGATATCATTAATAGGAACTCAATGGTAAAAATACAGACAAAAACGGAGTCCGTATGTAGAAGTTATGAATTTTACGTGGACATTTAATAGTATAATCTCCTCCTACTGTTAAATTTAAGATCGGTCGAGAATTAGCCGACGGAGTCTAAATGAAAGTTTTAGATCTTGTTTTTACCTACGCGTGAATATAAAGAATGTCAAGAGTAGAGCTCGTATGTTAAAGATATGGACGAAACTTGGTCCCTACTCTTCGAGCGCGATAAATTCGATACAGTTTTGTAAATCTGAGATAGAATGAGAATTAGCTGACGGCGTCTAAATGAAAGTTGTAGTACTCGTAAATACCAACGCGTGGATATGAAGAACGTCAAAAATGGAGTTCGTATGAACGAGTTACAAATTATAATAGCATATTTGCGTATTAAAATAAAGTATAAATCATATATACGTACACATATATATACAAACGTATATATCATTAGAAAGGTATCGACGATGCGGTTATTATAAGACTAGTGTTGAGTACTTTCGACATTAGTTTAGTACAAATATCGTTAAATCTATTTAAAATAGTATTATGAAGGGGTATTTAGTCGTTTATATAACTATAAGGTCATTAAGTAATTATGGAGGGTAGTTTTTGTAAATTCAATTACTATAAATAAGAGGTTTGGGCTCTCATATTTCTTACATCATTCTCTTGATTCAAGAGTCTTTCTCTTCTTATGCCCCGAGCATTTCGGTCCCTCGTGATTCGACTTCTCTTTCTGTAGTTATAGTATAGTAAGGTGAGCGCTTCAGCGCTCAACGAATCTTTCTTAGAAAGATTCAGCGACAAAGTTCTGCCCCTGTAGAGCCCGACTCCTAGCTAAAACTCCCTTGTAAGTAAGTTATGCTTACCTATTGTAATATAGCTTATATTTAAAATTAGTATTGTTATTATGAACTTATAATAAATATTTGAGCTATTATTATGACTTATATAATTGTCGTTATAATATCTTTTTAACTACTCGCGGTACGGAGAATCTGGTTTAAAGGGTCGCATAGGGTTGTTGGATTTCAGAAGTGCTATATGCCAAAATGGTCCTGCCCTCCGGTGTTTTATGTCTGGCCCCTGTCTGTACATAGTGGTTGGAAAGTATTGTTTAAACTCTTATATAATAATAATAATAATAATAATAATAATAATAATAATAATAATAATAATAATAATAATAATAAGACTAATAATTAGTCACGGTAAATATTAGACTAAAATCTAGTGGTAATAATACTAGGTTTCGTCGAATGAAATTATTTTTAAGAAGCGAAGCGCTGTCTGAGTTCGGAATCACCACCTTAACAAGTGAGTGCATAGTTACTTTCATCTTACACATAGATATGAAGTATTTTATATAAATTACGTGCTATGTGTGCATATTATTTGAATGCTTGCTTTCTATGCTGGATGAACGATTTTATACATGTTTTAAATGATTTAAAATGTATATGTATTTTATATCTACGAATATGTTGGGTAAAACATGGGTAGATGAACGATGAGAGATGAAACATGGTATGAGTAAACATTGGCAGCTATAGACTTTGTGCCTAATAAATAACATCGGTAGCTATGGACTTAGTGCCTATTAGATAAACACTGGTAGCTATGGACTTAGTACATGTTAAAGAAATGTTGGTAGCTATGGACTTAGTACCTGTTAGATAAACATTGGTAGCTACGGACTTAGTACCTGTTAAATAAACGTCGGTAGGTATGGACTTAGTACCTGTTAAATAAACGTTGGTAGCTACGGATTTAGTACCTATTAGCTGAACACTGGTAGCTATGGATTTAGTACCCGATGAATGAACATTAGCAGCTATGGAATTAGTGCTTTACGAACAAGCATTGGCAGCTATGGACTTAGTGCCTATCATATAAACCCTGGAAGCAATGGGCTTCGAAATGAACGAATGCAGGATAGATGATTCTTAGGGTAGATCCTTAAGAGTAAGGAAGAATGGGGATGGGTAATTGGGTTGATTGTTTGATGTTTAAACATAATAATTAAATTATTGTGGGTTGAAAACCCTATGTACTCACCAGGTTTCCCAACCTGACCCACTCAAGCTTATTTGTATCACAGGTGTCGATATGAAGCTACTTTACACTGAGGGATTTAAAAGAGATGTAGATCACTAGTGTAAATGAATGTAAGATCTGTTTATGCTTATGTTTCTGTATTGACGATGACATCCCAAATGTTTTAAAATGGATAAAAATACATTTCTTTGGAAATGCTTTGATAACGTATTTATCATGTTTTTCTGGGAACAACTTCCACAACGTTTTTATTAAAAGAGGTATTCTGATTTTTATAAAGCATAAACAAAATCGGTCTTTTCTGGCCGTGAAAATGGGGATGTCACAACGGTCGTATTCCTTTCACGGCCGCAAACCACACTACATCGTGAATCTTGGCTGCAAACCCACTTTTCCGTTTCGATCGAGTCTCGGTAACATTCCTTAACCAAAAGCAAATGTTTTCTAACACTTTAACTAATGGATTCGCTAATTTAAATACAAATATGTGTTTATTTATTATTAGGATTCCGTTAACTATGTGTACAACAACTCGAGGGTTCTCATTCCAGTCTCGTTGTCCGGCACTTTCACGCATCCAACTGTGAGTTCATACCCCTACACTTTCATTGTTTTTTAAATTTTCAGGGGGAGAAGTACAAGCAAAATATAAAGAAATCTTATGATTTTTACATAAAGGATTTTAATAGGATTTAAAACCTATGCATTGATTTCATCAAAAGATCATTACATTTTATAAAACAATTACATATTTCATCCCTTTTGTATAATGTTGAGCATATGGGAAGATTTCCACATTCAGCCATAATTGTAAAGGTTTTCAGAATAATACACGAATTGAATACATTAACAAACATATAAACTATAATAGGTATAGTTTATGGAACAATTACCTCATAAATGTACGAAACATAGATTCAATGCGAACAAACATATTAACTATATAGGGTATAGTTCATGGGTCATATTAACAATCATTTAAATTCCAATGATTCATTTTATTCTACGCTTAATCGTTAGTATAGCATTTTATGAGTGAGCATATTCACGTACTTACCTAAGTACTAACAAAAGCCCTGAGATTATAACCAGAGTCTCCTGGAGGGAGAACGTGAATTTGTGTATAGATCTATACGGGACTGACAATCCCGCACCACAACTATTAGCTACAGTCAGGCCGGCAGGCCTGGGTGACAAAGTCATTTCGATTCTGACGCCTAAAGAATGTCGTTCAGGAAATCCAATGGTCAAGTATGGTTATAACAACTCATAAATTTGGTACTAAACTTTACGATTAATGTATGAATGGTATTAACTTCAATTGGTTTTATTTTTAATAATGGAACTACTATACATACCGGATGATTCTAGGCTTTTTATACAAGAACAAACTATACATTACTGGTGATAGCCAGGGATTTCATACACATTTATAGAATGCGTTAACGAACATACACTTCAGTCTTAGGATTTAAGACTACTTTTCAAAACTAAAGAGAATATTCGATTTTCTTGAGAGCATGTAAAAATTTGACAGATTCACAGACGGGTTTTCATTTCAAAAACATATTTATGAACTCACCAGCTTTTATGCTGATATTATTTCAAAACCGCTTGTATTCTCAGGGAATCAGTAGACAAGTGCTCCCTTAAGCTTTTGAGAAGACGGAGCTCATGGTGTCTCGTCTTTTACACTTTTGGTTTTATACTTTCGATGTATACAAACTATGTATCAAACAAATGTAAATATTTTACTTAATCAATGTAATGGTTGTGTTTACTTTGAGTACTATGATGCAATTGTTGTGATACTATACATGACGTCCTCCACCCCCGAACGTTTCCACCGTTCTGGTTTGGGGGTGTGACAGATTGGTATCATAGCTATTTTTTATAGTGAACTACGTATACCGAACCTTACATGGTATACAACTTTAAACGCTAAGGGGCCGAAGCGCTCTGAACTAAAAGTATACTTTTAAAAAATTTAAGTATTTTATAAGAAGTATACAAGTATACATACATACCAGAACTAGTATCACAATAAGAACAAAACAAAAGTATTTTTATGTTGGACACTGCCGTTAAACCTGAGCAGTTATGTAATCATATCTGGAATATATATAGCCTGATCAACTATATTTATTTGAGATACGACCAACATGTGTTTGGGAGTGATGGTGGTGTTGCAGCAAGTCTAAAACTTACCAAACTCCATACAAAAGAGAGCAATAGAACATAAAACACAACCTAAAATACTATAGGAGTATTTTTTCTAGAGCCAAAAACATTGTAGGCATTTCATTCCAAGTCTTGCTATTTATCTTTCTAGCGATTGTTTACTTGTATTAGTAGACTTCCTCTGTAAAATCGCTTAATAGAACAATTTTTTTATCAGGTTGAGATATATCTTGTTCTATATCACCTGACTTCCGACCATTATAGAGGTCTTATCTTCGTTTTTCTTATGAATAATTTTAGAGAAAGATGCCTCCGAAGAAGAAGTCCAACAGAAAGAACAACGATCCACCACTGCCACCACCTCCTCAATTCGATCCTGCCATGTTCCAGGCAGCAGTTACAGCCGCCGTGGCTGCTGCCATGTCGCAGATAAATTCTAGCGGGTCGGGTAGTGGTACCCATCCCCTCAACCCCGATGGTGGCCAGGGACACCCGAAGGAGTGTTCCTACAAGGATTTTATGAATGCAAAGCCCAAAACTTTTGACGGAAATGGAGGTGTCATTGCCCTAACTCGTTGGTTCGAGAGGATCGAATCAATTTTTGAGATCTGTGCGTGCTCTGAGGCAAGCAAGGTGAAGTTCACCGCCTTCACCTTCACTAATAGAGCGCTGACTTAGTGGAATAGCCGAGTCAAATCCCTAACTCTGTCAGTAGCCAATGTCATGGGTTGGGAGAGCTTGAAAGAACTGATGCTTGCGGAGTATTATCCAACGGGCGAGATGTGACATCCCCAATTTCACGTCCAGAAAAGACCGATTTGTTTATGCTTTATTTGAAAATCAAAATATATTTTTAAATAAATATATTGCGGAATTTGTTCCCAGAAAAACATGATAAATACATTATCAAAGCATTTCCGAAGAAATGTATTTTGTTCATATTAAAACTTTGGGATGTCATCGTCAATACTGAAACATAATCATAAACAGACCTTACATTTATTTACACTAGTGATCTACATCTCCTTTAAATCTCTCAGTGTAAAGTAGCTTCGTATCGACACCTTTGATACAAATAAACTGAGTGGGTCAGGTTGGGAAACCTGGTGAGTACATAGGGTTTTCAACCCACAATAATAAAGTTATTATGTTTTATCATCAAACAATTAACCCAATTACCCATCCCCATTATCTTCTTCATTTCTTAAGGATCTACCCTAAGAATTATCTACCACTCATTCCTAAGGAATTCTCCTAAGGAATAGGCACGAAGTCCATCGTTACCCGAGGTTTATACTACAAGCATTAATGAACATCGATCCCCACATACTGATCCTATACAATGATCTTACAAGATCTAGCCTAAAGGATCGATATGAATAAGAAAATGATGAAGTTGCTTCAGAAATTCCCTAGCAGCAAACGAGGATCGATAAAGACATCAAATGAGGGGAATGGAATAAGTTTTACCATGAATCTTCGTTCGTAAAAGAAAGAACCACAAGACAATTAAGTCAGGGGTAGTTATCTAGATAACAATGCCTAGCCGTGGTCCGAATATCGTGAGGTATTTTACCCCAGACTCACCCTATCCAGCATCGAACTTTTCCTAGCAGTGATCTAAATATCGTGAGGTATTTTACTCCCAGACTCACCCTATCCAGCATCATAACCCCAGACATACCTAGTAGTGGTCTATTACCGACACACTTCATTAGGCAGTTTACGAATTTCCCTCAATTACTTCGTGAAAGGAAACGCTGACACATGAAGCTCGTCTGATCACTTCATAAAAGAAACGAAGACTCCAAAGCTCTTCAAAATAAAAAGTATAGGGAAAATACTAATGAAGTACTCCCGTACGCTCCCGTACCTCGACACGTAATAGTGTCAAAAAGAAGGACTTTGTACATGATACTTATCGGATGAACACATAGTTCAAAAATACCTAATGAACACATAGTTCAAAAATACCTACAGGTTACGAGTCTACTAACGTTCCACTGGACTATCTAGAGTAGTCTGTGGTCGTTGTCTATACTCTGCTAGATGACTAGATCATCTTAAACATCGATACCTCTCATCAATTTTTATTTCTTCACACATCATCTAATTCATCTACCCATGTTTTACCCAACATATTTGTAGATATAAAATACATATACAGTTTAAACAAATTAAAACATGTATAAAATTGTTCATCCATCATAGATAGCAAGTATATAGATAAGATGCACACCTAGCACGTAATTTATATAAAATACTTCATATCTATGTGTAAGATGAAAATAATATGCACTCACTTGATTTAACGATAATCGGGCAGCACTTCGTTTCCTAAAACGATCGTTTCCGATGAAACCGGGATGTTTTATTGAAAATCGGGCCATGTAAGGGTGGATCTTCAAACCGAAAAGATAAATTTCTCGGGCTTCTCGGGCACTTCGGGGCATGTTTCGGGTGTTGGAAATGATCTCGGGGCTTCGGGGGAAGTCGAAATAGTGAAAATATGAGTTTAGGGGTGAAAAAGGGCAAAATCCCAAAATTACTCGGAAAGTCTCGCAGCCCTCCCTTTTATAGGGTGCGAGCTTCGGATCTGAGGGCTGAGAAGCGAACACGCGGCATCAGATGCGAGGGCCAGGTGGCTCATGCAAGACTCGGACACGCGAAGGGGCAGGCGTCGCTCCGCGGTTGGACCGGCACTTCGGATGCGAGGGAGTGCGACACGCGTTGCCAGCTGCTCAGATGACTCATCAAATCGGAACACGGGGCGCCTGCGATGAGTGGGTGACGTGGCCTATTCCGGACCATGCGAAATTTCTTGGATTTCGGGCTTTTCTCGATTTTTGAGCCAAAAACTTCAAAAATCCATAACTTTCGCATACGGGCTCCGTTTTTGACGTTCTTTATATGCACGCGTAGGTAAAATTACGCTCTACAACTTTCGTTTAGACTTCGTCGGCTAATATTGACTTTAATTTTAATATTATTATTTTTAACAGACCGGGACAGGAAATCCATTAAAAATTCATAATTTCTTCATCCGACGTCCGTTTTCGTTTGTCTTTTTACCGTTGTACTACTATTGACAAGACCTTCGATTCTCGTTTAGGTTGTGTCGGTTAAAAATTACTTGATCTAAAATTCGAGTTTTTAGTTGTCTACTGCTAAGCTGAAACTTAGAAAAATCATAACTTCCTCATACGAAGTCAGATTTGGGCGTTCTTTTTATGCACACTCTCGGTTTAACGTATTCTACAACTTTCGTTTAGATTGCTAAGGCCAAATATCGCTCTATCGTAAATTCACTATTTGCGTCGCGTTGTGTCGTGTCGGTTATGTCGCGAAACTTCGACGGGTCATAACTTCTTCGTTATAACTCGGATTTTAGCGTTCTTTATATGTACGGAATCCTTGTAACATATACTAAAAGTTATTTAGATTACTCATTCTAAATAATATTCCATCAAAAAGTCATTTTTGACGCTCATTGTCCTTAAATTGACTAGCCCGAATCTGCGGGCGTTACATGAGATGCAAAAGCTAGAGCACAAGCTCTGGAACCTGAAGATGAAGGGTTCCGACATTTCTGTGTACACAGCTAGGTTCAACGACCTGGCTCTTCTGTGTCCCGGGATGGTGACCCCGGAAAGCAAGAAAATTGAGAGATACATACGGGGATTGACGCCCCCAACTCAAGGGAACGTCTTGGCCGCTAAACCTCTCACATTTGACAGCGCCATGTGTCTAGCCCAGACCCTGATAGATCACGAGGTTGGTCATGAACCCGTAGCAGCCGTTCCTGAGACACCCAAGGAGAATGGTGGAAAGAAAAAGTTTTGGAATAAGCGCAAGGGCCAGTCTTCGCAGGAGCCCTCCAAGAAACAACAGACTGTGGCAGTCCACGCTGCTACCGTTCCTGGTGTTGTTTCCACTACTCCAATAACTCCTAGTCATTATGCTGGAAACCTGCCCCTGTATAACAAGTGCAACTTCCATCACGTGGGGGTTTCTAGAGAAATGCAATGCGAAAAATGTGGCAGGAAGGGGCACACACCTCGTTTCTGCAAGACACCAGTCCAATCAACCAATCAGGCCTCTGGAGCTGGAGTAGGCCAAGCTTGCTATGGTTGTGGAGAAACCGGGCACTTCAAGAGAAATTGCCCCAAGGCAACAACTGCTGGCAACACAGGGAAGGTGCTAGCAATGGGCCAGGAGGAGGCAGTTGCTGATCCCACTGTAGTTTCGGGTACGTTCCTTCTCGACAACTCTTATTCATGCATTCTTTTCGATAGTGGTGCGGAGAGGATTTTTGTTATTCATACATTTAAACATCTACTCAAACATAAATCCCAAACTTTAACTGAAACGTTTACCGTCCAGATGGCTAACGAAAAGAAAGAGAGCACTAACGACGTATACATAGGCTGTACCCTTACCCTAAACGACCGTTCTTTTCCAATCGACCTCATGCCAGTTTCTATAAAAAGCTTTGATGTCATCATTGGAATGTATTGGTTGAGCCCCAATCGTGCTGATATCCTTTGTTATGAAAAAGCCATTCGCCTCAATCTGCCATCTGGCGAAGCCCTCATTATCTATGGTGATAAACTCAGCTCAAGCCATCGTATCATTTCACACATAATCATAAGCATAACCACTTAGCTATAGACATATAGACATTCCTCAGGCCCCGCGCGGCATCGGACTGAAATCCGGAAACATGCAAACATTCCTCGGGAACCGCCCCGGCATCGGACCGTGGTCTGGAAAACATACAAATTCATTTACATGCAAGAATCACAAAGACATCAAGCATACTAACTACCTTCGGGTACCGTCCCGCCATTGGATCGAAATTCGGAAAAACATATAAACCTACATCGGGCCCCGCCCAGCATTAGATCTTAATCCGGAACATACTAAGATACATAAACGGGTCGGCCTTGGTGTCTTAGACCCATACCTACTGGAGGAAAACTCACCTCTCAAGCTAGCTGCTGAAATCTTGTGTGACGAATCTCTAATGGCTGCTCCAACGACTCCCTAACTATCATTATCACATTAATCACTTAGTCAAAAACTGATAATCCTCCTAAGGGTAAAATAACCATTTTACCCCTGGTCAAAGTCAACATTCTGGCTGACTCAACTAGCCAAGTTGACCTATCAACTCGCCGAGCTCTAGAACTCAGAAATCCTTGGATCATGATCCAACTCGCCGAGTCATCCCCTGACTCATCGACTTCCACCTGGTACCAAATCGGGACAAACCAAATCAACTCGTCGATTCCCTCTATGGACTCGCCAAGTTCCTTTTTCTGTTTGAGCCATCTCAATGGATTAAGCTCCTATCTTTCAGATCCAAACTCCACACTTTGAGTACATACTAGAAATATACTTTTAAGGGTAAAGTTTCCAACTTTACCCGTCAATAGTCCTTCTTAATGGGTTTAGCTAAAACCCTAATTCTTTAGGACATAGATCTTTGTCCAAAAGCCTTATCACTCCAAACCAGCGCATGAAAACCGAGATCTAGGTCTTAGATACCAAGAGAACACCTAAAGCTCCGAAATTTCCTTCCATGCATGGCCTTTTGGGGCTCAAAAGGCCAAAATAACACCTTAGAGATTGCATGGGGGTTCCAATGGCATAAAGTTTGCACCTTTATGCCATAACAACCCTTAATGATTCCAGATATGAAAGGATCCTTGCTTGGGACGTCCAAATCCCAAGGGTCAAGCTTCTTGGACCCAAAAACCCAATAAAGTGAGAAAGAAGAGATCTAACAAGCTACCAAGCAAGGTTAGGACTTGATTACCAGAAAGTGAAGAGGATGAGATGTTGATTCTGGATCTACAAGCTCCCTTATGAATCTCCAAGCTTCTTCTCTTCTTCACAAGCTTCAAATACACAAAGTATACTAAAAAAATGGCTCATAAACTCACAAGAGGCTCTAGGGTTTCATGGATTAGGGTTTGGGACTTGGAGGCTGGAAATGAGGCTGGGAGGTAGGGTTTAAGATGCTTAAATAGGGTGCAAAACCTCGAAATTAGGGTTTCATTCTGGCAGACCTACTCGCCGAGTTGAGGGTCCCAACTCGTCGAGTAGATTTCTTAAAACCCGCATCCCTTCTATTCTCTACTTCACGAGTTTGGGGCTACCAAATCGTCGAGTTGCTTTGTAAAAATGAGTGATTTTAATAATTAATGTGTACCAGGAACCAAGCGTTACATCAAGATAACCTTAATTTGTTCTAGGCTAGTTTCAATTCCCCTGTTTGTTACCATGTAGCCCAATAATTTCTCTGCTTTAATACTAAAATGACATTTGGAAGGGTTGAGATTCATGTTGAATTGATCCAGGATGTTAAGTGCGTCTTCAAGATCCTAGAGATGATTTTCAGCTTTCTTGGATTTTACTACCATGTCATCTATATAGACTTCCATGGTTTTTCCAAGTTGGTGTTTGATCATCTTCTTCACTAGTCTTTGGTATGTTGCACCAACATTTTTTAAATCAAAATGCATTGCTATATAACAATATATACATATTGGGGTTATGAAGGTTATATCTTCCATGTCTAAAGTCTACATTTGGATTTGTTGAAATCTGGAAGAAGCATCTATGAAGGTAAGGATTCCATGAACTACAGTTACATCCACCAAAGAATCTATATGTAGAAGAGGGAATGGATCTTTAGGACATGCTTTATTAAGATCCGTAAAGTCTACACATGCTCTCCACCTTACATTCCTCTTTTCGACTACCAACACATTGGCTAGCCATCTTGGGAATTTTACTTCCTTGATCATCTTGGCCTTGAGCAATCTTTCAACCTATTGTTGGATGATCAAGTTCCTCTCAGGTGAAAATTTTCTTTTTTTTGATGAATTGGTCTGAAACTTGGATCAATATTAAGCTTATGGTTAATTACATCCTTAGATATACCTGTCATATTTTCATGTTTCCAAGAAAAGGTTGATTTTCTGTCTTTTAGGAACTAGTTAAGATCTTGCTCAAGATTTGCGCCCACTATCACTTTGATGTCAATATCCTCAGGATTTAGCCTGACTTCTTTGACTTCACTTTCATTGGCTTATAGAACATATCATGCCTTTTTATTTAATTGTTATTCTTTCTTAGGAGTAGTTTAGTTTTTCAATGAAGTAATATAGTAATATTTAGCTTCTTGTTGTTCGCTATTGATCTTGACTATTCCCCATGCTTTTGGTATCTTCCAACACTGATGATAAGTTGAGGGGATGAATTTCATTTCTTGGATCTAGAGCCTACCTAAGTTAATATTATAGCAAGACAAAGAATCAACAAAATAAAATCGTTGGACAAAGTTAACTCCCTGTACGTATATTGGTAGTTTAATCTCTACAATGGTGTTCTTGGTTTCACCACTGAATCCTACTATGACTGAGGATCTTCGGACTATCTCAGATTCTGGGATGTTCATCTTATTGAGTGTTTGTAACAGGATGTTGTTGACTGAGTTACCACCATCTATTAATATTCTTCAAATGAAATGATTAGCCAGATATAGTGTTATGACTAGACCATCATGGTATGGATCTAGAACACTCTCGTTGTCATCCTCGTCGAAATAGATCTCTTTTTTGTCAGTCAAGAATGCATTCTTTATGGGTTTGTCTTCATTTTCCATCTTGGAAATTCTTGCATGTCTTTTAGATGTAG
The DNA here is from genome assembly GCF_052849685.1 of Lactuca virosa. Taxonomy (NCBI): domain Eukaryota; kingdom Viridiplantae; phylum Streptophyta; class Magnoliopsida; order Asterales; family Asteraceae; genus Lactuca; species Lactuca virosa. Next base: position 278,521,392 of record NC_136434.1, on the reverse strand, counting down.
AATAAGAAGTTCTACTAATGTCACATCAACTAGAGGTAAAGTTAAATACCTTGACGTCCGAGGAGGGAGATGTTATTTTCTACGGAAGAATTTCAGAATCTTGGGATCCTTGGGCAGTCTTGTCCTTTTTTCTTTCTAAGATTTATTTCAAATTTCCCTTGCTCAATAGATATATAATCTCTTTTTTAGAGCAAAGCAGTCTTCGTTAAGATGCCTAAAGTCTTCGTGGTAGGCAAACCATGTGTACTTGTATTTCAATCCTGGGGTCTTTTCACTTTTCTTAGGCCATATTGCCTTGTCCCCAATATTCTGCATTACATAGAGTAGACATGAAATATTAATAAAAAAATAGTAATAGATATCTTTGGATAATTTTCATCTTCCTCTTCATCCTCTAGAGCATTAACCCTATGGTTCTCGGATCTTGAGTAAGGTTTAGCTCTATAGGATCTTGGGATGAAGATTCATTCTTCCTGTTATGATGACCGTAGGAAGTGTTTGTCCTCTTCTGGATCTTCTTTTCTTCTCCTAGCCTGATAAATCTCAAGGCTCTATTTCTAACTTCATCCAATTTCTTGCATGGGGTCATTAAAATATCCTCGTAGATGGATAAATCTTTCATTAATCCCATATTCAAAGCTTCCACGAATGTTGCTATGTCTATATGTTGTATATCTAAGCTTCTTTCCAAACATGTTAACATAATCTCTCAAGGGTTCATTAGAGCCTTGAGTTACTCTACATAGATCACTTGTTAGTTTTTCAAAAGTTCTACTCCAATAAAAACAATTATTGAACAATTTAACCAAATGTGCAAAAGAAGTAATAGAGTAAGGGAAACATTTAGAGTCATTTTAGTGTGAATCCGGTAAGGGTTAAACAAACACCCTTGCATAGCCAAGCTTCCTTAGATATTGCGGAATTGTGATTATCTCCATTCATTCTCTATTTTGGGCGACATGCTTGTAACATCCGAAAAATTCATGAAAAATTTAAACTTCTAAAACCAATCCAGAAACCAGCATTGTTTACAATTTAGTTTTCAAAACATGTTTAATATCAGAGTTTTCCCAAAATCATAAATCAAAACACGAGGAGGTGCACGATCACGTATTCACCTTCCCGCGACATCCGAGGTACCTGAAACATAACCCAAAACTGTAAGCCCAAAGCTTAGATAGTTTCCCCAAAGTACCAACACACAAACAAATAACACATAAACAATAACAGCATACTATGGGTCCAATCAACCATCAGGTTGGAATACCCCAGGCCCCTCAACCATCAGCTTGGAATGTCGACATACTATGGGTCCAATCAACTATCGGGTTGGAATACCCTGGCCCTCAACCATCGGGTTGGAATGCCAACATACTATGGGTCTAATCATCATCGGGATGGAATACCCTCGTTCCCATTCAATCATAGGGTTGGTATGCCCAGGCATGTTGGCTTACGCACAAAGCAGTGAAGCCTCAGCCACCGACCAATCATGTGCATATATAATAGATAATCATATAACAGTCTACAACCAGTCAAATAGATCTACAGATCACTAAGCATATCATCATCCTATATTCCAGGATACAGATCTAACAGATCACTATAGTACAATAACACGCATAACAGGATGTCAATCCAATGGGCCGACATTAGTGCCTTCTACCCGTAAGTACAGTGAGGAAAACTCACCTCACAAACTGAACAGAACTGATGAGGCCCGACTCTGAATCTTAGCTTTCTAAACGATACCTATTTCCACCAAATGACCAATTCCATTAAAATACCAAAATACCCAAAATGCCCTCAAGGTCAAACTTGGTCAAAGTCAACTGGTCAAACCCACTAAGTCAACCGAGTCAACCCAACCGATTCAACCTAACGGAGTTAACTCAACAAGGCTGGCCTATGCGAGTATGCGGGGTGTACTCCAGAGGTACACTTCATGTACACAAAGCATCACAGAAGACCACCATCAGGGTTGTTGACAGAGTATGCATGCGTACTCCCATGTACGTGGGGCGTACCCTCGCAAGCCCCAAACTCCATTAAGTGCTTAATGGCTTAAGCACTCAAGACCATACTTCAGATCTACGGTCCAAATTCACCCTAAAGTCATAAAGTTTCCAACTTTATGACTTTACAAGTCCACAAAGTGCTTAACACGAGGTCTTAATCCATTAAGACCTTCTACAAGTTGCATGAAACAATTCTAGCAATTGGGACCTCATTTTATGGCTTAGGATACTTCCTAGGGTCTGGAAGGACAACTCAAAATGACAATAATAAATTGTTGAATTAGTGTCTAAGTCCATAACTATAATTGGTATGTACTTGACCCGACTCGGCATGGTCCATTTGGGTTGCATGGCATCGGAACATTTGGATATACCGTTTCTGAGGAGAAGATATTTTGTGACATATTAATATATTATAAGTTCTAATATATTAATATGAAATCATGTTATTTAATTAGTATTGATCAAGAATTAATTTGGACTTAATTTAGTGATTAAAAGGAAACTAATTAAATATATGGGGATTGATTGTGTAAATCATTCATTCTTATATATGTGGGCTTATGATCCATGATTCCTTATGTTGGGTTTAACCCATGTGGTGACCCATGGATACTCCATGGAGGTTAAACCCATGGAGCATAAGGAATAGGTAAAGTCATGGGTTACATGGTGTAACCCTAATGTGCACACTATATAAGGACCCCTTTAGCTCAAGAAATTGGCACAAGTGATATATATATATATATATATATATATATATATATATATATATATATATATATATATATATGAGGGCTAGCCGATTTGAGCATGTGTGTCGTCTTCTCATGGTTATTCCATGTGTTGGTGATGTTTTGTGAACCATTTGAGGTGTTACACTTGGGGCACTAGGCTCTCGAGCTACATGGAGTCAAGCTACATCAACAAGGTATGTATTTCTATCTAGTTTATTACCCAAGTATCAATGTTTTGTATGCTAGTTAGGGTAATACCTTGGAATATTCATATTTGCATGTATAATAGAGAAAACATAGATCCAAGGTATTTAGGGTTGCATGTACACTTAGGAGTGTTAGAATGCTCATAACCATGCAGTGGTATTAGAGCCTAGGCTTGTTTTCTTGTTATACTTGCTAAAACTGCTGAAAATTCGAAGTTTTTTGTTGTCTGAACAGCAGACTCGCCGAGTCCATAAAAGGACTCGACGATTCCAAGGCAAATCTCATCCAACTCGCCGAGTTGGTTCGTGCACTCGACGAGTTGGACCCCCAGACTGTAAGTCCCTAATCTGCTTGTGTATCAATCAGATCCGTTTGATGGTGTGGAATCCCAATCAAACGGATGATGTCAGATCAAATAGAAGAGAAGGAGAAGAAAAATATGATGAATCTTGTATGTATTGATATGAATGAAGATCCGGATACAAGATTCACACACACTAACACACACTCTCTTTTCTCTCCCTCTAGAACGCCTTCAAATGCACACACTTAAGCTCATCTATTCTATGTGTTCATCACTCTATTCCTCACACCCCTCACCCCTATATATACTCGACTGGGCCGCAAACTGGGTTTACTGCCGTAAATGGGTTTACGGTCGTAAACACCCATTAGGCCGTAAACACTACCTGGCCGTAAACCTGACCGTAAACACATATATGACCGTAAACACTGAGCTGTTTACGATCCTAGACATAAAAATACATTTTCCTAGAAAAACAAAGTATAAACCATATTTTTTGACCCAACAATCTCCCCCTTAGTTTATAGCTTTCTTTTCTTTTCTTAATTGACCCAACAAGCTCCCCCTAAAAAGTAGCTGGCTTTTCTTGATAATCTTCATTGGGAGCTTGGCTTCAGCTTTAATCTTCAAATTCTTCACGACTTCAAGATGAACATGATGAATCTTCAATAGTTGACTTCATCTTGAGCAGTTGGGCATTTCTTCAAGATTTGACATTGAACGCACATTGGGTGAGGAGGCTTGACGTACTGATTCTTGAAAGATAGCGCTTTCAGCTTGAGAATCTTCAGAGAGAACGTCAGAGAGAACAAAACTTCTGGATCACTTCAGCAGGTTCATAGATAGCAGCAGACTGATTGAGGAGGCTTCAATGCAATCCGTCACATAATCTTCAATTTCAGCTTCACCTTGCTTCTGGGGTTGAAGGATTGAATGTCGAAAAAATAATCTTCATTTCTTGCTCCTTCGAATGAGCATTCGTCGATGCTCACGGATGAAGCCTTGGCTCAGAAATCTTCGACACAAACTCCATGAGTTTCATCTTGACCTGAATTCACTATTCAAGACAAAACAAAACTAAAAGAAAAATTTAGCACACAATATTTTTGGATTTTTCATATTTTCTGAAAAAGAAATAATACAGAAATAACACTATTTTTGGATTTTTATTTTCTGATTTTTGTTTGGTTTTTATAATTTTTTTTAATTCTCCCCTAATATTTAAATTAGAAGAAAACTATGAACAAATTTAACAAAAATAAAATGATATCTAACTTTAAGAGTGATTTGGGATCAAAGTTTTTAGACAGCCTTTATCTGTTTATCAGTACCTCTCCCTTCATGAATAGATCTGGTCAATCGCCGGTATTGTGGCCCACTTAAACACGAGAGATTGTGACAAAATTAGGACATACTATAAGTGACAAGACAATGTGATCCTATGTTCCTAGATAATATTCCTAAAGGACCATTCAGCTGACAACGACCAAAGATATTGTTGTCCACCTAAATTAAGCAGCGAGATCTACAGACAACCTAGTGATTGTTCAATTTTAAATGTACTAGAACATGTTTCCCGCTTCCTGACATACTCCAGTAATCAAGGACTTCCAGAATACTCCTTACATCGGGTGAGCAGACAATTATTAAGATAGAAGATAGATTTAGAATGCATATGCTATACACCCAGGTCGGATCTCTTCCAATCACGCAGAGGGTGAAACATATGACTAACTGAAGTTTTAGAGGGATTGAGAAAAAGAATGATGCATGTACTGTGTACCAGGTCGGATTGTGAGTCACGCAAAGGAGACAGTATATGGCTAACAGATAGAAAGAATTGCATAGATAGAAGATGCAGAGAGATAGAGTTGCATATGCTACATTCCAGGTCGGATCTTTCGATCACGCAGAGGAGGCAACATATGACTAACAGATAGAAAGAAAGAATATAACCTTCTACAGACCTAATTTATCGGAATTCACCAGTCACCCCATCAATACCAGGATTAAGGACATAATCCGCACATCGAGGAAAAGTTAATCCACAGTTCCAGATACGAGTTCTTTAATATGACCAGTAGATTCCCATATATATCTCCCTGCTCAACCTATCCGAGCGTCGTATTGTCAGGCTAAACGGATTTAACTAGGTCAAAATTTGTCAAGTCTATGAATTCCTTAAGTTCATTAATGCCTAGTCAAGTCCATTTTAATCTCTCGTGCCTACCAGCGCATCGAACACAGAGCCTAGACAATTCAGATTCAGTCCCTTACACAGATTCAGATTGCCTGTTATCACATGATTATATCACTTCCCAAAACATCTCCCTCAAACTCATTTCATAACCAACATATGTTTTTGGATTTTCTGATTTTCTGATTTTCTAATGTTTTTGGATTTTCTTAAATTTTCTAATTTTTGTTTTGTTTTTATTTCTCCCCCTAAATTTGTGCATAGGAGGGAAACGAAAGTAAAGGCGCAAATTTAAACTATCCTAAAACAAAAATTAGTCTTTAAAGCGAATCAGCTTAAGAAAAACTCAGGAGTATAGAGAAGAAAACTCAAACTGTAAGTCATCGATTGAATTTGCATCCAAAAGGTCTGAGAACAGCACGCGTAATCTCAGAACAGATCCAAAAATTCTTCACATCGTTAAGCACTAACCCCGTTTGTGATCTCTTCCTTTCTTCCTTTCCCGCAAAGGACACATACTCCCAAACAATGTTCTGAGTGTTGTACAGTTGAGAGATGTCTCCTATCATGTGCCAGGAACAGCCACTACCAACAAACCGAAGTCTGATGATATGCCTCCATAGCTGCTCCGACATAAAGCGGGATCAGTTGGTCTTTGGAACCCAGTCCATTTTGAAACTGGGTCGACCTTTGTCATTAACGCAAGATACATTCTCCCATGACATGTCCTGTTTATCACAAACAAAAGATGTAGAAATATTAGAGTCATTAGTTGATTTGGGAGATTGAACCTTCGGAACCCATTTGTAGTTGGGTTTAACCCATTTCTTTTTAGATCTGATGGGTGGCTCAGTACTTGCTTTTGAGCTTGATGTCGGCCGTTGAGATGACTTTGACCTAACCGGTCTTTGTTTCACTGGAGCATCTCTTGGATTGGGCTTCTTGGCCGACATTTCCTTCTTCCCTTGGGATTCGGATTCTTGGCCTTGGAAGTTGAATTCTTGGCCTTCTTGGCATTCCAGTCGCCAATGTCTGATCGTGACCTTGAGGGGTTTCTTTTGGAGTATCTCCCTCTTGGTGCGTTCTGCCACCCTTGTGTATAGTAGGGAACGTATGTGCGATTAGGACAATTTCTGGCAATGTGTCCAGGTGTTCCACAGTGAAAACATGTCTTTTTCTTCATTGTGAAGTTGTTTCTTCCTGCCCCTGGTGGCGTATCTTTGCCTTGTCGTTGGTTGTTCCCACATGCACAATTACAACAGGCACTCTGTTTCAATGGAATTGGTGGCCTGTATTTCTCAACAGCAGGTTGATCAGACGCAACTGAGTTCAAAGCAACAAATTCAGATCTCAAGGAGATGTTGGTTTGTTCAGTAGTGTTTCCTTGTTCTCATCTTCTGTTACTTTACCTGCACATGAAGTAGAAGCATTAGAATTTTCAACCTGAATACCTCCTGAAACAAAACCAGCTGGTTTGCCATATTGAAGATGTGACTCCCTGTCAATTTATTCCTGTGTCGTAGGGATGGATGTGTAGTTATGATTGAAAGGTGGAGGAACACTATCATACCCTAGACCCTTGTTTTGATTATCTTTGAATTTTAATTGGGTTTCAAATAAGGACTCGACTGTCTTACTTGACGCAGTATAATTTTTGAAACTAACATCTGTTTTTCCACACTTAATTTTCAAATCGTCAAGTTCTTCAGTTACAGCATCAAGTTGTCTCTTAATATAGACATAATTTTCACACTTGTTGCTGAATTCTTCCTGAAGCTTCCTAAAGTCCTTTATTTTTGTTTCTAACTGGGCCTTTAGGGGTTTCTGTCGTTTCCTGAGTTGATAACCTTCATATCTCAGGTCCTCAACTTCTCTTTTTAATAAATCATTATGTTCACGAAGAAGTTTAATCGTAGCTTCACATGATTGAGAACATGAAACTTCACATGATTGAGAACATGAAACTTCATTGACCGGAAGGTTTGCGGAACACATTGTTTTTCCACACTTCAAAGCGTCAATTTCTTCAATTATATCAGCAAGACTAAGACGATTAAGATCTTTTGTCTTCTTGATGACAGCCATGTTCTTATCCCACGATTTCGGAAGTGAATTCAGCAGCTTTTTGTTTATCTCAGATTTAGTCAAGAAAATCTCAACTATATTCATCTCAGTAGTAAGTGTAGTAAATCGCTGCAACTGAGCTTCCAGGGTTTTTCCAGGGTTTCTCCAGGGATATAATCGAACATGTTGAAATTTTGTCTTAACATATCCTGACGACTCTCTTTCATGTCTTCAATTCCCTTGTAGACCTCAAAAACCATTAAAAGTCAAATTTAAAGAGTCAGGCTTAAAAATCAAACTTAAATTTAAAAATGTCCTTTGACTATAAACCTCAAAAGTCAACCTTAAAAGTCAAATTTAAAAAGTCAAACTCAAAAGTCAAACTTGAAAATTCAAACTTAAAAGTCAAACCGAAAAGCTAAATTTGAAAATTTAAAAGTTAAACGAGAAAATCAAAGTTTAAAGTCAAACGTCAAACTTTAAAAGTCAAAGTCAAAATTTTAAGTAAAAAATCAAAAATAAAAGTCAAACTTTAAAACTAAAATTTATTATTATTATTATTATTATTATTATTATTATTATTATTATTTTTAATATATATTATGAATGAAAAAGGAATTTAAAACTAAAAGAAATTGAGTTTTTGGGTTAAAAGTGTCAAATTTCGAAAGATGGAACCGAGAAGGACGCCTTTTGAATTAAAAAACGAAGGGATGTATCAACAGGTAGCCTAGCTGAGTTGGTAAGGCGCTGAGCTGATGAATCAGAGGTCCCGGGTTCGATCCCCGGCAACCCCCAAATCCGTTTCCCTTTTTATTGAAGTGTTGATGCGAAGCTGCTTGCGAAGATAGCTGCGAAGCGAGGATGAGGCGCGTGTGCAAAGCTGTTGTGCGAGGCGAAGATTGCTGCTGCTGAGCCGGCTACCCTAGTCGTTCACCGAGCCGAATTCCGAGCCGAGGCCGCAAACTCCGGCGACCGTAAACCGCCGACCGTAAACTCCGGCGACCGTAAACACGTTTACGGCCGTAAACTCCGGACCGTAAACCACCGACCGTAAACACGTTTACGGACGTAAACTCCGGACCGTAAACTATTTCCGGCCGTAAACTCCAGGAAACCCTAGCCGCCGCCGCCGACCGTAAACCCTTCAAAGACCGTAAACTCTTCGCAGATTACGTGAAAAACAACGTTTTTCACCTCTTTTTGCTCCAAAACACGATCAAAAACTCGTTTTTATCAAAAACGCGAAGAACAAACCCCCCCTAATTTTCAGAGATCTATCCAAAAACACAGGAATTTTTCAAAAATAAGATCAAATATGCTCCAGATCTGACAAAAATGACTGATACAATCCAAGCTCTGATACCAATTGTAAGTCCCTAATCTGCTTGTGTATCAATCAGATCCGTTTGATGGTGCGGAATCCCAATCAAACGGATGATGTCAGATCAAATAGAAGAGAAGGAGAAGAAAAATATGATGAATCTTATATGTATTGATATGAATGAAGATCTGGATACAAGATTCACACACACTAACACACACTCTCTTTTCTCTCTCTCTCTAGAACACCTTCAAATGCACACACTTAAGCTCCTCTATTCTATGTGTTCATCACTCTATTCCTCACACCCCTCACCCCTATATATACTCGACTGGGCCGCAAACTGGGTTTACGACCGTAAATGGGTTTACGGTCGTAAACACCCATTGCGCCGTAAACAGGGTTTGCGGTCGTAAACCTGTTTACGGCCGTAAACACTACCTGGCCGTAAACCTGACCGTAAACACTGAGCTGTTTACGGTCCTAGACATAAAAATACATTTTCCTAGAAAAGCAAAGTATAAACCATATTTTTTGACCCAACACAGACAGCATATCTTCGACTGTTTTGGCTGGAATTGGACTAGGAACATTATCCTAAGCTGTTTTTGAACCTATAAACCTGTTTTTGATGTGGTAATGTTCATTCTAATCCAATTTCAAAGATAATTGTCAATAGATTCATGTTTTGTATTAGTTTTATGGTTAGGCTAATTACATGAAAAAGTTTGATTAAATTATCTTGTTCTTATGAGTTGCTTAGATTAATAGAAGTGTTATGTGAAATTGTTGTTTTCAATCCAAATTAATCTAAGAGTTGGTTCTAAAATGTGTTTTTGTAACTTGTCCTCAAGTTATATGAAAAGTCACATTTAAGATTCATAAAAAAACTCATAAAGTTTTCCATAAGTTATGAATAAGGAAGAGTCACATTCTTTTAATGGTTTAAAGTCTTCCATAACTTCTCCTCAAGTTATGGAACTTGAAGAGTCTTTTAATTAAAACTACTTTAAACTCATAAGTTATGGAATTGAATAGTTTTGAATAGTTCAAAACTTGCCCTCAAGTTTTGAAATTTGAAAAGTTTTCCCTTATGAATACTTTAATTCCAAGTTAAGCCCTTAGAATTTTAAAAGTTAAAATTCAACCCTTATACTTTATAATATTATAAGTTAATAATATATATATGTATAAGAGCAAGTCAGTCTTACCGTTAGTAGGCCTCATTCACGAAGTCGGTCTATAAGGGGGTATAAGGTTACTGCCTATAAAATGGCAGTTTAATGGGTGTCCACTCTCACCCACCGGTTCCTTGACTGGTGGAGGGTCGTTAGCCGAACGGGTAGGGAAAGGACTTTAATTCTCTCTTCATTAAAAGTATTAATGATAAATACTAAGTAACTAAACACTTATAAATTCCCAATCTTAGTTACTTAGGAAAATGTGAATAAGGTGCTAACCCATGAAATTACACTTTTCACTTTGCTTAAGTCGGTTAGTGGAGCGCGTGTGGTTAACCGGCACACTAATTGGTTTTAACAAAGTAGGCAAAGGGTTTCTTAAAGTTTATCATAGGCCGGTGGAGCGTGTGTGGTTAACCGGCACATCGGTTGAGTGATAAACATTTAAGAGTACCAAGTAATTTGCATGGTTACTTCACACCTTGTTTTGTGATCCTCGGCATCCCAGTCACAAAACCTGAAGGGCACACTCGAGATTGAAACATGCCATTGAAAAGTTCAATGAATCTCAAAAGATCTAGGAGTTTCAAATCCAATTAAAACCTAATAAATTATTTCGTTTTTCATGGTGGAAATTAGTGAATCGTCATTCACCTACCTTCAAATAGCTTGGATTACGACATCCCTCTTCCAAATTATAAAATATTGTGTTGGGTCCTAGCCTTAATATTTCATATTGGGTGTTATATTAAGGACTTTAGATCAACTATCTTGAATATCTCCCAAAAGATGTCTAGTTCAGACATCTATGATCTTCCCAAATCTCTTGGATCTTCACTTCCTCCACCTCCTCCAATTATTCTCCCTAACCCACAAGTTCAAGGTCACTCAAGCCCTATTGGCAAGTAAAGTCTATGTGTGCTCACATCTTAGAGATGAAGTCACATATTGACAAGCCGGGAGATTTGGGTGTCAAAGTCTTAAGAAAGTTGGATGTTCAATCACTTTCTAAGTCACATGGTGAGTTCCTTTGGGACTACTATGAAACAGACTATGACATGACCCTTAAATGATCTTATCTATTTGCTTGGTGCTGCTGAATCAGCAATGATTTGGAGGACTAGTAAAGCAAGTTTGATTAAGAAGATCAACTTCCCAAACCTTAAATGGACATTGAAAATGGTAACATTGGATATCCAGAAAAAGCTTTCTCTTCCCAATGGAAAGGGATCGGCCATAGTCCACTCGGTTGACCAAATGGTAAAGAGAAAGTCTAAGTCTGTGATAGTCCCGTGTACCATTTCCATAGAGTCCATATGTATATATTGCCAAAGGAAGGGGCATTGGTTACAAAACTGCCTATTTACCTGAAGGATCATAGGGTTGATCAAGTCAAGATGTTTGATTCTACTTAGGTGAAGTCCACTATGTTAAGTTTCTGGGTCACATGTTGTTGTTTTAAGAATCAAAGAAAAGTGAAGAAACTTAAAGGAAGTATATGCTGATTCTGATCGTGAAGATGGATTTCGATCGCATGGTTCGGTGATCAGAATTTTTGAGTTGTTGCTTAGGAGTTATGATATATTGCTTAGGAATAGATAACAACAAGTTTTTCATATGCATTTGCACTGTAAGGATAAGTTTTTTTTCCGCAAAGTTTTGAAATAAAATAAAAAGGTTTTAATTTTATATTTATTTTAAATATCCTTACAGTGGCATTTATGAAAAATGGTTGTTTATATGATTCCATTGATAGCAATATTGGAAAAAATGGATTTGATTCTTTCGTTTGTGGTAGTGTCATAATTTACCAAAGAAGGAAAGATTCTCATCACCCAAGGTTTCAGTTGGATAGAAACTTGGAAATCATGCAAGTTGTATAATATGATGAATGAGAATTTTTGGAAAATTAAGATTAATTCCTTGTTCACATGTATATGTTAGTCAAGTGAAGGACTAAGGGATCGAGTACACATTCTGGTGCACTGATCAAGTCCACCACAAAAGATCGATAAGACTATTCGTCATGATTTACTTAAGTTTAGTAAATATGGTTATACTTACTAATTTAAGTATAATTCTGAAACGTTGGAAAAGTTTCGATGTATGTCAGAACGAATGAGAAGAATCAAATCAGGCAGAAGGATAAAAGTCTCTCAAATCTGAAAGATGGGAGAGTACTTTAGTATCATGTTTTGTGATCATCTTAATGATTTAGAAATCATGTCACAATTAGTCCTCTAAGGACATCTTAATGCATTCCTATGGCTAAGAAGAGGAATCAAGAATTGTGGAAATGGTTAAATCAAGAAGATGATTCATACTTTGTTCCAAAACAAGTCTTAGAGTCATACTCCAAGACTGTAAGATGAGTGACATATCTTAAAGAAAGGTTTATAACACTTGTCAAATGTAAGAGTAAAAGTGTCCTACTCTTGTACATTTGAAATTGGTAAGTTGTGATGTTTTGGATAAAACAGAGACCAACGTAGGCCAATTGTGTGAAGTGTTTGTCTTGATAAAGAGTCTGCACTATCTCTTGAATATTTGACAAGTGAGTCTTATATGTCAAGAGGACAGTGGGAGTCTTAGAGATCTTGGAAAAACTTCAAGATCTAATCAAGAATAAAAATTATAGTTCATCACTAGCACACGACTTGAGGTTTATAACCTATCGTGTTGACATATTCCTACTTCTGTACCCATTCCAGTGAAAGTTGGCTTTGCATATGAGTTCTGAGAGTTCTCAATTGGTTGCATAACAACTTGGAAGCAATGACAGGCCCTTGTGCTGCCAGGTGGCAAGAAAGTAAGATTGAGTTCAGTCCATATGAGTTTGGATAAGAACACTTACACCATAAAAATCTAAGTGTCATAAGGTTTCTCTCCGATTCATGAAAATGATGGTGAGGAAACAGTTTCACTAAGTAGATTTTAAGTAGATAACAGTTGTGATATTTGCATTCTTAAAGTCGTTAGTGGAGCGTGTGTAGTTAACCGGCACACTAACATGGACTTGTGAGGAATGACAAAGGTCTGAACAATTGAGACTATGATTACGGCATCCCTTTTCATAGTTCTGAAATTGTTTAGAAACACATGTGTGCTATCTAAGGAAAGGTGTATGATCCTGATAAAGTTTTATCAAAGCATCTCGTATCAAAAATTTGAACTTTGGTAAGAAAGTCAATGCAGTATTGATTTTTAGAAGTCCAGCTGATTTCTGAGTACATGTCAAAGCTAGTGGGAGCATAACTGTTATGCTAATAATTCTCTTGTTAGTGGGAGCATGATAATTATGATTAGTATTGCAAGACAGCAATGTTAATTATAGAAAACAAAAGTTTCAATTCGTGAAGTTCCAGGGGTTGACAAGTTGTTTTGCTATAATTAAGGGAGAGGAAATTATACTTCATTTCAATTCTAAAAGCTTAGATTGAGGTTTTAATTATCTTTAGTCAAGGATATATATGAATTTTGTGTTGGAATGGCTCAACATAAGTAAATTCTATATATAGGCCCATTATTTGCATTCTAAAATTCGATTATGATTACGGCATCCCTTTTCATAATCTGAATTATGAGAACTTGGCAAATAGATACAGAAATATTATAGCAAAACACTGGTCTACTATCATGTCTTTATGTGAGACATCATGAATCGTATCCCATATGCTTCGGATATAGGATCGATTGCATGTGCTATAATATTCATCCGTTCTAAATTTTCCAAATGCTCAAGGCATTAAGAAGGGAAAAATCTAGAACTGGATACGACTAAAATGATTAAGCAATTGTCGAGGACAATCTAAGGTTTACCAAAGATTGGTTGCTCAGGGACAGTTGGAAGTATAGTGTTTCTGGAAGGACCATATTGACATATTCTGAAAAGAGGCAACTCTTGTTCAGAAGTGATAGTCAAAATAGGAATATGGAAATGTTTCCACAGGTGGAAATTATTCAATCTGTGTAATATTAGAAAAACTTAATGCAAGAAGGATATTTCCATGTAGTTGATCTCCATTGGAATACTCTGTAATGTCTGTTGACAAGTCTTTGTGACTTTGTGCATAATCATTACAAGAGGATCAATGCATATAAGTTTATAATCTAACAGATTTTGGTAAATGGCAGGATTTGGAATTCTTGCATTTGCGGTAAGGAATTGGGATTGTGAAATGAGTATCATTGAAATTTTATTCAATCGATCTATTTCACAAAGTAAAGATCATAGACAAACTTGGTGTGCATACTTGGTGTATGGCATAACTAATGTTTAGACAAACATAGGGTGCATACTTGGAGTATGGTAGGGCTAGTGTTTAGAAAACACAGTGTACATTCTTGGAGCATGAGACAACTATTGTTTTAATTTAAGAATAAAGTTGATACTTTGAAACAGTATACAATGACTAATGTGTAATCAATATGGTGATAAATAAAAGATGAGTTTATTTATATTCATAAGTTCTGAGACCATATTGGATTCGATTATTCTTGTGTTTCACTTTGCATGTTTTGACTTCCAGAATAACTAGGTCGTTCTTCCTGAATGACTAAGTTATTCAAACCATCCACAGTCGGTCATATGTTGGAAGTAGATATGAATCAAGACCGTCATGGGTTGGCTTGTAGAGGTCTAAGATGTTAGACAAAGTGGTGCTACAACACTCATGAGTGCTCATAAGTTCTGAGTATTGGATTCAACCCATGCTCATTGGAATCACTTCATGGATTTTATCACGAGTGATCATGAGACGATAATATCTTATATTCTTCAAACCTAGAGATATGATTTGTTACTATGAGCTGGTTGTACATTGATTGCGTGAAACCGCATTGGTAACTCGATGTTATAAAACGTGTCTTTGTGTATGATTCAACAAGTAGTAGAACAAGCCATATGAGTCGAAGTTTAACCATTCCTTTTACATTCGGGATAAAAGCGATATCTGTGGGCCCCTCGATGATTTAATGATGACACATGTGAGTGCTTGGCCAAGTCAGGACTGATTTGATCTGTTCAATCAGTCAGTCATCATGAATCGGAAATCGGGAAACAACAAAAGGACAGAGAGAATGATTTACAATCCATGTCTTAGTCCATATGATATCTAGAATGGAGGAATATATGATCCCTTATCTAATGGACAAGTCATTGACGAGATTAGAGTTCAGTTACAACGTCAGAGTTCAACAGCGACTTTTGAGAGCTACGATTGCCAGTTGGTTCTTGAAGTCATACGCAATAATAGTTTTAGACTTATCCAAGTGGGAGACTATTGGATTAGTGTCTAAGTCCATAACTATAATTGGTATGTACTTGACCCGACTCGGCATGGTCCATTTGGGTTGCATGGCATCGGAACATTTGGATAGACCGTTTGTGAGGAGAAGACATTTTGTGACATATTAATATATTATAAGTTCTAATATATTAATATGAAATCATGTTATTTAATTAGTATTGATCAAGAATTAATTTGGACTTAATTTAGTGATCAAAAGGAAACTAATTAAATATATGGGGATTGATTATGTAAATCATTCATTCTTATATATGTGGGCTTATGATCCATGATTCCTTATGTTGGGTTTAACCCATGTGGTGACCCATGGATACTCCATGGAGGTTAAAACCCGATGGAGCATAAGGAATGGGTAAAGTCATGGGTTACATGGTGTAACCCTAATGTGCACACTATATAAGGACCCCTTTAGCTCAAGAAATTGGCACAAGTGATACATATATCAGGGCTAGCCGATTTGAGCATGTGTGTCTTCTTCTCATGGTTATTCCACGTGTTGGTGATGTTATGTGAACCATTTGAGGTGTCACACTTGGGGCACTAGGCTCTCGAGCTACATGGAGTCAAGCTACATCAACAAGGTATGTATTTCTATCTAGTTTATTACCCAAGTATCAGTGTTTTGTATGCTAGTTAGGGTAATACCTTGGAATATTCATATTTGCATGTATAATAGAGAAAACATAGATCCAAGGTATTTAGGGTTGCATGTACACTTAGGAGTGTTAGAATGATCATAACCCTACATAAATCATGCACAAGATTAGACCTTTGGGACAAGAAAAGCAACATAGAACACCCAAAAATGGGATCTAACAACCAAGACATCAAGGTATAGACGTTATACCTTCTAGAGCTTCTCAAGAAGCCAAAGATCCCAGATCCACAAGCTTGCTTCCACTCCAAGGCTCCATAATGCAACTTCTTCCTCCTTCAACACACCAAGAACACACTATTGAGATCATAACACACACTACGCTAGGGTTTGCAAAAACGTCTCAAAGGATGTCGAGGCTGAAAAGGTGAGGAGAAATGAGACATAATGTTGCTTAAATACCACCCAAACCCTAAAAATTAGGGTTTTGTCCTGAAGCTAGTACGTCCCGCGTACATAAGTGTATGCCCAGCGTACTAGGGCGTGCGTACACACATGTATGCATGGCGTACTCCTCGTGCCATAATTATAAAATTGCCACTAGGGATTCAAAGCATAACTTCTTGGACTTAGGGACCAAAATGACATGAAATAGAATTATAGGGATGAATTTAGAAGTACCTGAACATCGAGATGTTATAATTCTCCCTCACTTGAACAAGACTTTATCGTAAAATTCTGTTGTAGTGAACAAATCTGGATAATGCTCCCGCATCTCAGGCTCCGGCTTGCAGGTCCACTCGGAGCCCCTCCGGTGCTGCCATTGTACCTATACTAAAGGTACTTCCTTGTAACGAAAAACCTTCATCTTCCTTTCCAGGATAGCCATCGGCCTCTCAACATAGTTCAGGTACTCATCAACCTGAATATCATCCACGGAAACCATTGCATGCTCATCCAATACGCACTTTCGCAACTGCAAAACATGGAAAGTGTTGTGAGTTTGACTGAGCTCCTCAGGAAGATCCAATCTATTCGCAACCTTGCCAACCCTAGCAATCACCCGAAAATGCCCAATATACTGGGGGCCCAACTTCCTCCTCTTCCTAAAATGTATCACACCTTTCCAAGGTGATACCTTCAGTAATACCATGTCGCCGACCTGAAACTCTAACTCGGATCGGCGCCGGTCGGCATAGCTCTTCTGCCGACTCTAAGCGGTTTGCAGTCTCTGCCTGATCTGCTAAATCAGCTCTTTGGTCTGAAGGACCACTTCGGTCGGCCCCATAACCCTGTGACCAACCTCGCCCCAATAAACCGGGGTACGACATCTCCGCCCCTACAAGATCTCGAAACGCAGAGCACCAATGTTGGACTGATAACTGTTGATGTACGAAAACTCCGCAAGGGCCAGGTACGAGTCCCAGCACCCACTAAAATCGATAACACAGGCCCGCAACATATCCTCAAGGGTCTATATCGTCCACTCACTATGGCCGTCGGTGTGCATACGATAAGCAGTGCTGAAGTGCAACCTTATGCCCAGTTCCTCATGGAACTTCTGCCAAAAACAGGATGTGAACAGAACATCATGACCTGAAACAATAGAGACCGGAACCCCATGGCGAGCAACGATATCGTGAACATACAAATCGGCCAACTTCTCGGCCGAAGAACCCTCCAAATTGCTAGAAATTTGGCACTCTTGGTCCATCGATCCACGATGACCCAGATAACATCAAAACCCTTTGTCATCTTCAACAACTTGGTGATAAAATCGATCGAAATATGCTCCCATTTCCACATGGAAACCTCCAGAGGCTGCAGCTTGCCATGCAGCCTGTGATGCTCAGCCGTGACCATCCTCCAGGTCATGCATCTCTCAACATACCAGGCTATCTCTCTCTTCATACACGGCCACCAATAGCTCAATATCAAATCCCGGTACATCTCGATGGCCCCTAGATGAATGGAAAAACGAGACTTATGAGCCTTCTCCAACACAATTTGCCTCACTCCACCACACATCGGAACCCAGACTCGACCATACCAGTCAACAACCCTTGACTATCCGTGACAAATCTGTCAATCTCACCCCTGGTCCTCTATTTCTTCTGATTCTCTTTCCGAACACCCTCGGGCTGAGCCTCCCTGGTCAATCCCAAAAGTGGGGAATCCACTTATATCCTCATACACATCTCCTTATCTGAAGATCCAACTGACTTGCGACTCAAAGCATCCGCCACCACATTCGCTTTACCCGGATGGGAAAGGATCTCGCAGTCATAATCCTTGACGACATCCAGCCATCTGTGCTGCCTCATGTTCAGGTTCGGCTGATCCATAATATGCCTTATACTCTTGTCATCCGTGTTGATAGTACAATGGACATCATAAAGATAGTGCCTCCATATCTTAAGGGAAAAAACCACTGCCCCCAACTCCAGATCATGGGTGGGATATCGCATATCATGCGACTTCAGCTTCCGCAAAGCATAAGCAATCACCATTCCTCTCTACATGAGGACTGCCCCCAAACCGGTGATGGATGCATCACAGAATACCACATAGTCCTTAATTCCCTCCGGGAGGGTCAATACCGGGGCTTCACATAATCTCTGCCGAAGATTCTCAAATGCCGACTGCTGCTCAGGGCCCCATATGAAATCCACCCCTTCCTTGTCAGACGAGTGAGGGGTACCACAATCTTGGAGAAATCATGAAAAAATCTCCGGTAGTACCCTGCCAAACCCAAGAAACTCCTAATATCTGAGGGAGATTTCAGAACCTCCCACTACATTACAGCCTCGATCTGTGACATCCCCAATTTCACGGCCCGAAAAGAACGATTTGTTTATGCTTTGTTTTATAAAATCAAAGTAATCCTTTGATCAAAAGAGTTGCGGAATTTGTTCCCAAAACAAAATATGATAAGAATTTATCAAAGCATTTCTTTAAAGAAATGTATTTTCATTAAATAATAAAATCTCGGGATGTCATGTTCCGATACATACCAAAAGCATAAACAGTATAAAATAGACCTTACAACAGTTATTTACAACTACTAGTCTATAATCTAGAATCTCTCGTCAAGTCAACCAACTTATACTCTTGTGCCTTTACCTGTAATACAAAGAAAATTGAGTGGGTCAGGCTTGGGAGCCTGGTGAGCATATAGGGTTTTCAACCCACAATAATACAATTATTATATCCAATCATCAAACAATCCACCCAATTACCGATCCCCATTATCTTCTTTATTTCTTAAGGTTTTACCCTAAGAATCAACTATCCTTCATTCATTCATTCCTAAGGATTGACCTAAGGAATTAGCACAAAATCCATTGCTACATAAGGCGCATCTGCCAACTTTATCCTTTAAGTGCCTCTGCCAGTATTACGACATTCACTATTAGGTGCTACTGCCTGGATTACGACATACACTATTAGGCGCATCTGCCGACATTATCCTTTAAGCGCATCTGTCAGGATTACGACATTTACTATTAGGCGCATCTGCCAATTTTATTCTTAGGCGCATCTGCTAGTATTTTGAGATTCTCTATTTGGTGCATCTGCCAATATCATTCTTAATTATCTTTCATACCTCATCATTTATGTACCCATGTTTTACTCAACATATTCATAGATATAAAAATGCATATACAGTTTAACTTATTTAAAACCTATATAAAACATTCATACCACACCCATATCAAATAAACAAACAATATATAAACACATAGTCACGTATTTCATAGTAAATACTTCGTATTTATGTGTTAGAAGAAAGTAACTATACACTCACTTGATCAGAAGATGATCGGACAACACTACGGCTCTAAGAGTAGTATTCTTTGGTGAAACCGGGAGATCTTCACACACCGGGCTTCTCGCGGGTAGAGCTTCGGCTCGGAAACTCTTTTCTTCTCGGGATCTTCGGGCTTCGGGACTTGCTTCGGGTCTCGGGAATGATACCGGGGCTTCGGGGGGTTAAAATTGCACGTAAAACGATGTAATATGGGAGAGAGATGAGAGAATGAGCAACCAAGCTTGGTTGCCCCTTCAACTCTATTTATAGGGCAAATTTTTCATTTTCCACGCTGTAGACAGTGTTTCCACGTCGTGGGCTTGAACGTCATTGCATGCATCATCATCCACTTGCTCTGTCAGGCTCCAGAAGGCGTCAGAAGCCATGCCACGTCGTGACCACTGTTTCCACGTCGTGGTTTCTGACAGTTTTGGGGTTTCGCACCCCGAACTTCAGAAATTCATAAGTTTCGCATACGAACTCTGTTTTCGACGTTCTTTATATCGACGCGTAGGTGAGACTATGCTCTACAACTCTCGTTTAGACTTCGGCGGCTAACTTTGACTTTATTTTTATTATATTATTTTTAGTAGGCCGGGACAGGAAAACTCCGTTAGAAATTCATAACTCCTTCACCTGACGTCCGTTTTCGTCTGTCTTTTTACCGTTGGACTACTATCAACGAGATCTTCAATTCTCATTTCGATTGTTTCGGCTAAATATCGTTCGATCTCATATTCGAACTTCGGGCTGTACACTGCTAAGCCGAAACTTCGAAAAATCATAACTTCCTCATACGAAGTCAGATTTGGGCGTTCTTTTCATGCACGCTCTCGGTTTAACGTATTCTACAACTTTCGTTTAGATCGCTAAATCCAAATATCGCTCTATCGTAAATTCACTATTTACATCTCCCGATGTCGTGCCGGTTTTGCCGAAAAACTTCGACGGGTCATAACTTCTTCGTTATAACTCGGATTTTGGCGTTCTTTATATTTTTGGAAACCTTGAGACATATACTACAACTTGGTTAAGATTAATCCTTCTAAATAATCTTCCATCAAAAAGTCATTTTTTTGATGCTTATCGTCTCTAAATTGATTAGCCCGGATCTACGGGCGTTACACGATCTTAGCCGGATCGACCAAAATCTCATCTTGTTTAACGAGGTGCCCAAGGAACTGGACCTCTCAAAACCAAAACTCGCACTTCGAGAACTTAGCAAAAAGTCATTCTTGCCTCAAAACCCCCATAATCTCGCGAAGATGCTCCTCATGCTACTCTCTGGTCTTGGAATTGTAGTGGTGTTGATTATGATGGCATGTGCGGAATTAGAAAAGATCTAGTGAATCATCATGTAAACTCAAGAATACAAGGAGTAAATAAATATTTGTAAGCTCATATTAGATCTAGAAAGGATATACAAAATGGGTTTGTACACAATTTCTCTCTCTAGTCTAACACTCCAAAATGGTTCCTTACATAATGGGAGTCACTCACTTCCTATTTATAGGAAAGACTCAACCCATTTACACATACAAAGGGGTAAAACCTAAGACTCCACATCCAAGCATGAATTTGTACCCTAACATTCTCCCCCCTCAAAGTTAGGATTGGATGTCCCGACTTCAGTATCCAACGAGCTCGTGCGATCAAGACCAAACTCCCCCTTGAAGTAACACCGGTCTTCAAATCCGAAAATGAATATCCGACAAACCCGCTTCGAATACCCATCATTCTCCCCCTTTTTATAATCAAAAAAATGATTATAAAGCCCATTAAGGGTGAGAAGCGCCCGAGGAATAGTCTTCACGATACTCCCCCTTGATGTGTACCATAAATGAAACACCAAAAATTTTGCACGGAAAAACAATCACGAAAAAACCTCAAAAATTTTCCAATTTGTGAAATTTTTTGACTTTTTGGGTGAAAGTTGCAAGATTTTTCAAAATCCGGGTAAAAAAATGTCACTTTCTGAATTCTTCAGGGACCCGTTGCGCCAAAAACATCTTAATATGCGAAACTTTACCCTATTTGCGAAACTGGGCATTAGGCGTAAATTCGCACAAACTGCAGGGGCCTGAAATGTACAATCTTCAATTTCTCAACTTTATAACCCCATTTTCGAAATTGGGTATAAACTGCCAAAATTTCGAAACTTCAGGGACTCACTTCGAAAATTCTGTTTCTTCTCTTCCAAAATGTCGAAAATTACCCAAATGTCGAAATTAGGTAAAATGTGGCAAACTGTCGAAACTTTATGGACTACTTTCCAAACTTTTATGTTTTCTTCTTTCCCAATTCATGAACTCATGAATAAGGTAACGAAATCACAAAGCACCATTTTAACGAAATATTCTTTTCCTAGCACCATTATAACGAAATTTTTCCAAATCAAAGAACTATCGAAAACGAAGCCTATCGAATTGTTGAACGACTTCTGGACCATTCAAAACCATAAAAAATTCGTTTTCCCCACTCCAAATTCAATTGATTTCAACCCAAAGCAGTCGACATTAACGATTCCACTGTCGATACCAAACGAATCCAACATTCAACTCCTACAACTTTCGAAATCACAATCAAATTGCTTCATCTATTCGTTATCAAGCCATCTGTTAACCAACATCGATTTCTTGACTCCATTTGTTCATCAATCGACTTCAATCATCATTAATCGAACAACAAGGCTTCAATTATTGATCAAAATTAAAATCACAGTGGAGTCAAACTACAATTTCGATTGTTCTATCTCATCCGATTTCACTTTCATTCAAAATTCATCAAGCTTCAATGTTGACTTTTTGTTTAACTTTCGTTGAACTCAGTCAATTGCATTTCGACTCCAATCAAACAAATATGTTCGATTTTGAACGAAATCAAGCAAATCCAATCAATTTTTGATTTTCGATTCCAAGTTGAAACATTCGATTCTCAATTTCAAATCAAATCAATCAAACTTCGACAGTAATTCCAAGTCGATTCTAAAAAAAACTTCGATGTTGACTTTCAGAAATTCAGTTGACTTTCAATTGAATCAATTGTTGACCGCTTGATCATAATCGACTTTATATTGGTACAAACCAAATATAATCGATTCACAAGACACATTCTACAAGCAACGAATCGCTAAGAAAGACAAGATGAAATCACGTTCGTATGAACATTCAAGAACATTTGAGGGTACAAACTGTTGAAACGTGTTAGGATGAATGAATTGTTTTATATTTGATTAAGAGATTCTTTGGGCTTCAACATTGAATTCGGATCAAAGAAACAGTAAGTAAAATACATTTTGGGGTTAATTGAATAGAATAAATAGTAACGAAAATATATTTTGGGATGGGCTTCGAAATATGTATCAGATGAACAGTGCTCAAACTTGTTTTAATTTCAAATGATCAATAACATTTCAAAATTAAAAAAAATGATAGAATATGATATTGATTTTGAGGAATTTTGATCTAAACAAAAATAATTGGATCAATCAATGAGGTTGAAACGGATTAGATCCAATGAATCAAATCGATCAAAAATTGGAAAACGCAAAATACGAATCGAAATCATGGATGTTTTGGAATCCATTTGAGAATTTGAGATACTTTTTTGACGAATCGAGTTCCGTTTTCAACGAACAAATCAAATTTAGAAGATCTTGGTTCTTTTGTTGGAACGAGAAAATCTCCAATTTGAACATTGTACCACCCACGATGCGTGTTGTACAACTCGTTCTTCATGTTGTTCATCGATCCAAGAACATCTTTAAAAGAACCACCAACACTTTTGGGTTTTGACTTTAAATTCAATGCAACCTTTGGAGATTGTTGCTTTGGAACCCAAATTTGTTTCACGGATTTCGGCTTCACAACATTTGACGATTTTTGAGAATAAACCCGCTTATTCTTCCGTTTAATATTCTTCTTCTTTTTCTTTCTCATCTTTTTGCATCTTGAAGACTTGATTTCATGAACACACCCACTTTCCACAACTTCTTGAGTTTGAATCAAATCTTTTGGAGTTTGATACTTGTGAATTTCTTGGATCACTGGCTTCCGATAAGGAATCATTCCTTCAAACGAATCACAAGAACACAAAATATCATCGGTTTGAACTCCAATCGAGCAAAAAACTTTTTCATCATGAGAATCAACTTGAATTCCTTTTCTTGAACATCAAGAATATCATCAAGAAGATGTTCCCGAGCTTCACGACAATCTGCATAATATTCAAGTTTATTGCTTCCATATTTGCATTCAGCACGAGTATCGATAAAAACAATAACGGAACGATCGAGTATCGGCCTGCATACCCGATTCATCAAATCCATGAACATTGCAGGCGCATTGGTGAGTCCAAATGGCATCACCACAAACTCATAATTCCCATAATGATTTTGGAACGCGGTTTTCTCCAAGTACTCCTCTCTCACTCTAACCTGTTGATACCCAGACCTTAGATCTATCTTGGAGAACCAAGATGCACCCTGCAACTGATCGAAGAGATCATCAATCCGCGGAAGATGATAACGGTTCTTCACCGTAAACTTGTTCAACTCCCGGTAATCAATGCACGTCCGATGTGAACCATCCTTCTTCTTGACGAATAGTATCGACACTCGCCATGGAGAACAGCTCGGCCTGATGAACTGCTTGCCTAGCAGCTCTAACAGCTGAGATGAAAACTTCTGCATCCAGGCGGTGCCAAGTGGTACGGCGCCTTTGCAATCGGGGCCGCACCTGGCACAAGGTCAATCCCGAACTCGATCTGCCTCTTGGGCGGCACACCGGGTAACACCTCCGGAACCACATCTGCAAACTCCTTGACAACTGGGACCTCTGAAACTAAAATTTGATCCACAACATGCGTATCCACCACATAATCCAAGTGGCCCGCACACCCATACTGAATATACTATCGAGCCCTAGCTGCTGAACAAAACTCTGAACCCATGCTGGTGCCCTCTCCATAGGTAACCAATTCTCCCCCACTTGGGTTTCAAACTACCACGCGTTGGCCCTCACAATCAATCATGGCACCAAACCGACTAAGCCAATTCATACCCACAATCACGCAAACAACCCCCATGGGAATAGGGATCAGATCGATAGGATAAGGCACCCTGAAGATCTCCAATACACAACCCTAATACACTGATGATGCAGAAACCCCGTGTTCGTTGGCAATAGAAACCCGCAACGGACACTCTAACTCCTCAATAGTCATATCAAAATCTCTACTGAACGAACGAGATACAAAGGACCGACTCTCACCCGAGTCAAACAACACAAGAGCAGGTAAAGAGTTGACTAGGAATGTACCTAATAGATGCACATATATAAGCATAACACAAAACATAATCAATAAGATAATTGATAGAAACATACCCATCACAACATCGTGAGCTGCTCTGGCCTCCTCGGTAGTGAGCTACAAAGCGCGACCTCGAGCCCTCGGGGGCTCCACCCTGCCCTGACTCCCATCAATGATCCTCAAAGTAGCTGATGTTGGAGCCTGCGTCGGCTTGGCAGCAAGCAAGGGACACTGGGTCTTCATATGGCCCACCTGATCACAATGATAAGAAAGTCTGATGCCAGGAGCTGGAGCATGTTGTCGATAGTCCCTCGTAATATGACCCTGCTTGACACATTTGTGGCACACCGAAGAAGATCGACAAGCTCCATCATGCACCATACCCCACATCCCACAAGTGCGGCCCCTCTGACTCCCCGGCCTAGAATCAGCGATCCTAAACCACTTCGGTGCAGGCCGCGACTGCGCCGGGGCCGGTCTCTGCTCCGTCGTTTGCAACTCAATCTCAATCTCACGCCGCCTGGCGGCCTCCTACAACTCCAAAAAAGAACCATAGCACTGGGTGGATACAAATTGAATGATCTCTGTTTTGAGCATGCTCAAGTAACGGGTCATCTGAGCCTGCTGAGAGGCGGCAAACTCATGACAAAACATCGCCCTGTTCGTGAACATCGTGGTGATCTCCGTCACCTGCCTCAAATCTAGGTACTCCTAGGCCAACCTCTCACGCTCCACCAGCGACACATTCTGGAGCGGAACATCTCCAAGAGCTGCTCCCATGACATAGTAGCTCCCTGCTTTGAAGAAAACGAAGTAGTAGCAAGTCTCCACCAATCCTTCGCTCAGGACCTCAGAAGGTTCAGAGCGCACATGACCTTCTGGTCAGCTGTGCAAAAGTAGGTGAAAAAGCATCCCTAAACATCATACAACCACCTCATGGCTATAATCGTGTCCTAAACTCCATCAAAATCTAGGCGATTCATATTGTCAAAGTCCCGATACTGAAAAACCCGACCCATACCAACCCCTGCAGCTGCAATGGTTGTGGAGGCTACAGCTGCTGCAGTATCAGTAATGGCTGTGTATCTGTCGTCAAAGAACTCCATCATCTCAGTCTTAATAGACACAAAAATCTCCGGTATCCGCCCCCGGACAATAAACACAACCTCCTCATGGATAATCTCTCTGATACGGTGATCTGTCACTGTTGGCCCACCCTGATTACCAGCTTCCGATCCCGGTCCAGATCCAACCTCAAATCTTCTCATCGTCACCATACTGAAAATATACCAAGGAGATATCAGATAATACACACATCATCAGGGGAACCAACTCCCAACAAAGCCCTAGGGGTTGTGACTTCCTTGTTACGCATATGGGTCCTATGCTTTCAGTAGTACGGGCCTATACTACCACCTACCCGTATTTGTCTCAACGAACATCACAACGACCCTAACAATACATACTAGCATACACACACACACGAAATCCTCACACCCAAAAGGAAGGCTACACATCTCGAGACTGGCCGACTGACCCCCACAACTCATTCTACCACTAACTACCACATGACCCTCCATTGGTGTCAGATAACTATCGCATGAATACAATCACATGTCGTGCAGTTTAAACAATCTTAGACTAAAAGATTCAATCCTACAACGGTTGGACTCAGACAAGAGCTGCGTAGCAGGACCAAATCCCTTATCCTAAGATCATTTAAACCATGTAGCATGTGACTTAGCGTATTCACTCAATAGCTATTTCACACACGAAAGAGTCATACAACAATCAATCAAGTACTCTACATGAGATAAGGCATCATATATCAGGCAATTCTATCATGCAGTTCCTGAAGATCCATATCCTATTACTAGCATGCTTTTCTAACATACCATAACATAATCTCAATTAACTGTGTGGTAATGTGGGGTCTACTTAGTGGCTCCAGCTGATCGTACACATCGCATTCTCCTAGATTATTTTGAAAACTATTTGAAAATTGTTTTAAAAATCTTTTTCTTTAGTTTGAGACTGGGTTCACACGAGTGTTCCTCCAATTCACTGAAACCAAGGCTCTGATACCAATCCACAAACCATAATTGTTTACAATTTTGTTTTCAAAACATGTTTAAGATCAGAGCTTTCCAAAAATCATAAATCAAAACACGAGGAGGTGCACCATCATGCCTTCGCCTTCCCGTGATCATCTGAGGTACCTAAAACATAACCCAAAACTGTAAGCCCAAAGCCTAAAACACACACTAAGAGGGCTAGGGTTTGCAAAAACATCTCAAAGGATGTGGAGGCTAAAAATGTGAGGAGAAATGAGACATAATGTTGCTTAAATACCACCCAAACCCTAAAAATTAGGGTTTCCTACTGAAGCTAGTACACCCGCATACATAAATTTACGCCCATCGTACTAGGGATGAGGAAACCCTAAAAATTAGGGTTTCCTCCTAAAGATAGTACGCACCGCACCCTAGTGCGCTCCACGTATATCCATGTACGCATGGCGTACTCCTCCTACCATGATTATAAAATTGCCATTAGGGCTTCAAAGCATAAGTTCTTGGACTTAAGGACCAAAATGACATGAAATAGAATTATAGGGATGAATTTAGAAGTACCTGAACATCGGGATGTTATAATGCTCCTCAAGAACCATGGTCCTATCACACACCTTCATGTTTGGTGCTTGAAACCTCTTTAGAACTTCATTGTCGCATATTAGGGGTGCAAATCTTGAAATCATATGGATAAGAGGCGAAACTTCTAGTATTGGTTCATTACACCAAGTATACTTGAAATCATATCTCATATCTACTTGAGTTCTTTTGCAATGATTGGACTTATCCTTGGATCTTGGGTATTAGGTGGGATGTTGAATATTCCTCCAACATCTTGGGAGACATGACCTTTCGTACTAGGAGTTGTGCCATATGTAAAGATAGGATCTTGCCTTGATATGAAGTCTCTGGCTTGGCGTTTTGAAGAAGCCCTCGTCTCAAAATTCAGGATCCTGGGCTATAAGATCGAAGATGGAGTTGTCGTAATGTGTCGGTCCATCTTGGTCAACATGGATATGATCTCATTATTTGAGATCATAACTAGTATTTTTTGAGTTGCACTTCCTGAGTACTGGACTCGCGAGCATGTTGGACCAGTCCTTCTAGGTATTTTAATTCTCCTTCTTTGTGAGGTGACTGCAGGACGGGGGGTAGGCTTAGACCAGCTAAGATTGGTGGAATAGTGCTAGAAGTGGATTTCGATAAAGAAGACATTTTTGGTGCAAAAATGTGTAAGTGATTGAAAACCTAAAAAAAGCTTTTTGAGTAACTTTAAGGAGAAAAATATAATAACACCACTTGTCCCATTGATGACGCCAAATTTTTTTGGTCAAATATTAACAAACTAATTTCATAACCAAATTAGTTAGTATGGTGTGACGTTGGAAATAAGATGTCAAAAATTAAAGTACTTAAGATTTCAAAATATGTCGAAGATCTTGGCAGTACCCATGATTTGGGGTGGAAAATAATGGTAGTCGAGTAGCTATTAAGTTAAAGTGTAGTATTTTTGAGATGCAAATGAATGTTTTTAAGCTACTCAAAAAGGTACCAAGATAACACAAAGTATCTTGATATTTTGATATGAAAATAGATTAAAAATCAAGAAAATAACAAAATAAGTGTATGTCGACCAAACAACAATAAGCAAATACAAATAAGTGCAATAACATAGAGAATTCTGAGGAACGCCTTAATCCTTTTGGATCTCCAACATAAAACCTCAGGAGGTGAAAAAATCCATTTCCTTAGAACTTTTATCAAATCAAAATAAATTTACACGTGCTAGCTAATCTTAGAAATAATGTGAATGTGCTCAAGTGTCAAAAGAATCACAGAAGAAGCAGTAATCGAAGTGTTTATGTCTGCATCGATCAACTAGTCTTTATATACATAAAAAGAATAACTAAAATTCTGATATTCCTGGGATTCTAATTGATCTTTTCGTGACCCAAATTTCTCGAAAGTTTTCAATGTTCATTATGCATTGTCCACGTGTAGTTGAGTTAGTCTATTCCTTTTTAGTCAAGCTTTAAGTTCTTGAAATATGATGGCCGACCAAGATAATCATTAAATCCAAGATCTTTGGCTTGCTTGGGATGTTAGTTCAAGTTCAAAATATAGAAGTAGTAAGTTAAAACTTCTACCCACAATAATAGCAGCTAATGAAGTTGCAAAGGAGGTGATTTGGTTGAAGAAGTTCATCAACGACCTAGGTGTTATTCCCAGCAGAGCTGATTATGTGGAAATCTTCTATGACAACAAGGGTGAAATCGCTTTAGATAAAGAACCTTGAAAACACAAGCGCGCAAGACATATACTCATAAAATTCCATTACATCACAAATCTCATGGAAAACAGAGACATCATAATGACTCATGTATCATCTGAAGAAAATCTAGTTGATTCATTCACCATACCATTATCATAGATCAAACATGATGCTCATAGTAGATTGTTAGAGAAAACAGAAGATACGTGTCAAGACTCAGAACAAATATGATGACACTTGCCAAGTTTTGATGACCCTTGTTAGGAAGTAATACGGATAAGACACGAACCTAAAAGCACACAAAGACACAATATTCATGTGGTTCAGTCAAGGTGACCTAGGTCCACGTCCAGGAGGGGAGTATTCTTTATTCATAGAGTTTTGAAACGGAGATTACAAGTACAATCAGAAGAGATTCATCCTACTCACTAAGGATAAAAAACACGACACAAATGACTTTGCATACATCCCTATTTATACTTAAGGGATCAAACCTAAAACCTAATGGACCAAGCCCATTAGCCTATAGTTCCATGAATGGTGTCAACCAATCACAATCCACCATGGAACAGCTTCTGGACCATTCATCCTTTCATGAGCATCAATAACACACATGATGAAGCATCATGATCTAAGAGTGGCACATCAAGATTACCATGGCATATCAACCATCATGGTGGTGCATCAATCTTAAGCATCATAGGGGACTTCATAGCATACGGCTCATCAAGGTATACCTTGGCATATCAAGGAACCAAGTGGTGCATCCTTGTATCAAGATAGTGCATCAGGCATGTGGATGACATATCTTGATCAAGGGATGGTGCAACCTTTCCAAGGTTGGCGCGTCCTCTTAGGGTATTCCGTTATTTGTCTGAATGTCGTTCAACTTAGGGTATTCCGTTATTTGTTTGGTTGGTTGGTTGTTTGGTTGTGGACTTAGGGTATTCCTTGTTTGGTTGTGGACTTAGGGTATTCCGTTATTTGTCCGAATGTCGTTGAACTCTTAGTTATATATCATATATATATATATATATATATATATATATATATATATATATATATATATATATATATATATATATATATATATATGTGTGTGTGTGTGTATGTGTGTGTTAGATATAAAAGCTTTCACTTCAGTTCAATGCCTTTGTGTAACAAAGGCATACAAACCACATTACTATTTAACTATAATAGGTATAGTTAAGGGATTACTACTCGCTACTACTATTACAAAGATACATACAAGAGTCGGTACATTTACGAGTCGCTACATGAGTACTACAGTGATAAACAAAACATACTATACACTATACAAGAGAACATACTATACACTATACAGAAACATATTATATACTAGTAAAGAGAAAACATCACTACACTATGACATAATATACAACCTTTTGAATACTATAAACCGAATGTGACATACTACTTCTCGATACGACACTTCATCGTGGTATCACTTTGTAACCAGAGTCTCCTAGAGGGAGAGCGGGCATTATGTGTATAGATCTATACGGGACAGACACTCCCACATCCCGACTGCTAGCTACAGTCACAGCCGAAAGGCCAAAGGGTGACAGAATGTTACCTCACTACACATGACCTGGAGGGTCATCAGTTATCCAGCCGTCGATCAGCATGGTTACATACGAGTTCACATTCAAACCTTTAATGAACCAATTAAGAATTAAAGGCAAAATAGACTCTCCGAGGTGTATTGTTCATTTAATACTACCTGGAGTCTATATTTTCATTACCTTAGACTCCCCGAGGTGTACTGTACATTTAGTACTACCTGGAGTCTGTATTTTATCACTTTATGACCAGCAGTGTCACTGCTGAGGAAAAAAATTTATTTTCCCTTAATACACTTATTTTGTAATCACCTTTCATGAGTGAAGACTAAACTATATTTTCATACTGATAGTTTCACTAGGGAAAACTCTTACTTTTACGAAAGAACAAACATACAAACAATCGGGTCTTGGTAGAAGACTACATTTTTACTGGAAAATATAGGATTTTCTAGGGAGTATACTATTTACAAACATTTGAAATCAATTACTACATTAAGTTGTTACAAACATTTTCATACAAGCAATGACACTGAATACTTATGAACTCACCAGCTTTATGCTGATAAACTCTTTCAAAATAATTTGTATTCTCAGGTCATCAGTAGACAGGTACCGATGAAGCTTTTGAGAAGATGGAGCACATACAAGACTCATCTTTTATTTTGATTATACTTGTGGGTGTCTTACAAACTATACAGAACACGCTTGTATTACAATTATTATATTAATGCAATGGATGTTGTTGCTTGTCTTTACTATTATGCATTGTTATGATACTGTACATGACGTCCTCCACCCCAGAACGTTTCCGCCGTTCCGGTTTTGGGGTGTGACAGATTGGTATCAAAGCATTGTTTATAGTGAATCGAGTATATCAACCCATAAAAGATATACAAACTATAAATGCAACGGGATTAAAACACTCTGACCAAGAATATATACTTTTAAATAATAAAATATTTAACTAAGTATATATATATATACATTTATTCATACCAGGGTCAGTATCATACTAGAACAGAACAAAAGTATTATGATTGTTGAACAACACAATTAGGCTTAGAGACATATAGTCAAACCTAGGGGGATATAGTCTGATCAACTATATTTTCCGAGGAGTGACTAGCATGTGCCTAAGAATGATTGTAGTGTTGCAACAAGTCTAAAAACTTACCAACACTACTACAACAAGAACCTTAGAACAGAACTTAAACCTAAAATACTATAGGAGTATTTTGTGTTACTATAATTACCTATGTGCCAACTAAAAAGGATCTTCATTAGTACGTCTATTAACTATTCTTTTCCCCATTCTCGCGTAGATAACATGGCTGGCTTCCATCTCCCCGGCGATCCGTATTACCCCAACCAAGGCATTGGTGGATGGCTTGATGATGAGCCAGAAGATGATCACCCAATCCTTTGGATGATCACCTCGCAGAAGGCTTTTCGGATGACTCTGACTCCGAACCAGAGGTCAACAACCTTCCCCAAGAGGTTCCAATTCCAAACCTCAACCCCCGTCCGACATTTCAAGGTCCCACTCCCTTGTGGGCAACAACCTTGAATCGATGGAGTGATGAGCAGGGTCAGCCTTTACCTTTCAACGGAGACCGAAGCTTTTACAATATAAGCAAGGGAGGTTCCGCTGACCGAGTCCTACCCATCATGGTCCGTAGGATTGCTCGGAACGTCGAACAAGGTCATGCAGCCATCGACCGAGTAATGGAAGTTGACGCCAACTCTGGCCTTAACACAGTCCGCATTCGCCAACTCGAGGAAGCTATGGATAGGACTAGGAGGACCAATGAGACTCTGCAGCAACAACTAGTTGCATCCCGAGCCGAAGTCATGGAACTCCGAGTGCGTCAAAGGGCGCATGAACGACATCTTCAGGAAGTTGTATGTCAACTGGCAGATCTGAGGGTTCGCCCGAGGGATACCCGTCGCCGGTAGAAGATGTCGACTCATCTTTCTCTTTTGGTTAAGGAATAGCCTTTCTTTTCTGTGCTCTAAGGAGCACTTGTCTGTAAAATATTCCTAACTTTGAAAGTACTCTAACTAGACTTCTAAGCTGCCAACATTTTCCCTTATGGCTTGATGTAAGACCTACTGTTAGGTCATTTTTCCCCGAACTCATTTTACATCATTAATACCAGTAATATTGGCAGTTATCTAATCTATGGGAAAGTCTTTACCTTTGTGATTCCCTACTCTATTGTTATGCCTCTATCTGATAATTGGACCATGGTGATTTAGTCCATGAAACACTCTCATCATACTTACAATTGATTCTTACTATTATCATCATCTCTATCAACTTTCACTAAAAGATGTCGCCTCGTCCTCGTCCGACCAGGGGCAGACCTGCAAATCAAACTCCACCACCACCACCCCCTCCGCAGTTCAGGCAGCTGTGACCGCCGCCATGGCCCAAGTAAACTCTGGTGGTGTTAGTGGAACGGGGACTGGCACCAACTCTAGCCATGGTGAAATCCATCCACGTACACGGGAGTGTACCTATAAAGATTTCATCAGCTGCAAACCTACATACTTCAACGGAACCGGAGGGATCATTGCACTGTCCCAATGGATCGAGAGGACAGAAGCAATCTTCGAGATGTGCTCATGCCCCGAAGGAAGCAAGATAAAGTTTGTTGCTTGCACCTTCACCGAAAGGGCCCTGACATGGTGGAATGGCCACGTCAAATCACTCTCATTGGTAGCAGCTAACTGATGGGTTTTGAGCATTCTAACACTCCTAAGTGTACATGCAACCCTAAATACCTTGGATCTATGTTTTCTCTAAGATACATGCAAATATGAATATCCAAGGTATTATACTAACTAGCATACCAAAACTTTGATTCATATGAAATATAACATGTTAGAATACATACCTCTTTGATGTAGAATGACCTCATGAAGCTTGAGTGCCTAGTGCCCCAAGTGTGACACCTCAAATGGTTCACACAACACCAAATGCACATGGAATGACTTGAGAGAAATGGAACACTCCTTGAAATCGTCTAGCCCTCATATTCACATATTAGTGCATGATTTCTTGAGCCATGTGATTCTTTTATATGGTGGCTATTAGGGTTACACCATGTAACTCATAACTTTACCCATTCCTTATGCTCCATGGATTTTAACCTCCATGGAGTATCCATGGGTCACCCCATGGACTTAGTCCAACATAAGGAATCTTGGATCACAAGCCCACATATATAAGAATGAATGATTTACACAATCAACCCATATATTTAATTAGTCTCCTTTTGATCACTTAATTAATTACAAATTAATTCTTGATCAATACTAATTAAATAACCTTATTAATATATTAGAACTTATAATATATTAACCAACCTTAAGTCTTATTTCTCTCATTATAGTCTATCCAAATGCATGATGCCATGCAACCCAAATGGACCATGCTGGGTCGGGTCAAGTCTTACCAATTATAGTTATGGACTTAGACATTAATCCAACAGTCTCCCACTTGGATAAGTCTAAAACTATTATTGCGTATGACTTCAGGAACCGATCAGCAATCGTAGCTCTCAAAAGCTTCTATCGAACTCTGACCTTGTCGATGAACTCTGACCTTTGTCAATGACTTGTCCATTAGATAAGGGATCATATATTCCTCCATTCTATATATCATATGGACTGAGACATGGATTATCAATCATTCTCTCTGTCCATTTGTTGTTTCCCGATTTCCGATTCATGATGACTGACTGATTGAACAAATCAAATCAGTCCTGGCTTGGCCAAGCACTCACATGTATCATCTTTAAATCATCGAGGGGCCCACAGATATCGCTTTTATCCTGAAGGTAAAAGGAATGGATAAACTTCGACTCATATGGCTTGTTCTACTACTTGTTGAATCATACACAAAGGCACGTTTTATAACATCGAGTTACCGAATGCGTTTTCGTGCAATCAATGTACAACCAACTCATAGTAACAACTCATATCTCTAGGTTTGAAGAATATAAGATATTATCGTCTCATGATCACTCGTGATAAAATCCATGAAGTGATTCCAGTGAGCGCGGGTTGAATCCAATACTCAGAACTTATGAGCACTCATGAGTGTTGTAGCCCTTTGTCCAACATCTTAGACCTCTACAAGCCAACCCATGACAGTCTTGATTCATATCTACTTCCAACATATGACCGACTGTGGATGGTTTGAATAACTTAGTCATCCAGAACAATGACCTAGTTATTCTGGAAGTTAAAACATGCACAGTGAAACACAATAATAATTGAATCCAATATGGTATCAAAACCTATGAACATAAATAAAACACCTTTTATTTATCACCATATGATTACACATTATTCATTGTATACTGTTTCAGCTATCAACTTTATTCTTGAATTTAAAACAATAGTTGTCCCATGCTCCAAGCATGTACACTATGTTTTCTAAACACTAGTCATGCCATACACCAAGTATGCATACTATGTTTGTCTATGATCTTTACTTTGTGAAATAGATCAATTGAACATCACTCCAATGATCCTCTTTTCACAGTCCCAAATCCTTACTGCAAATGTAAGAATTCCAAATTCATGCCATTTACTGAAATCTGTTAGATTCTAAACTTATATGCATTGATCCTCTTAATGATTATGCACAAAGTCAGAAAGACTTGACAACAATCATTACAGAGCATTCCAAAGGAGATCAGCTCCTTGGAAACATCCTTCTTTCATTAAGTTTCCTAATCTTACACAGATTGAATAATTTCTAACTTTGAAACATTTCCATATTCCATTTTGACTATCACTTCTGAACAAGAGTTGCCTCCTTACAGATTATGTCAATATGGTCCTTCCAGAATTAACATTATACTTCCAACTGTCCTTGAGCAACCAATCTTTGGTAAACCTTAGATTGTCCTCGACAATTGCTTAATCATTTTAGTCATATCCAATTCTAGACCTTTTCCCTTCATAATGCCCCAGGCATTTGGAAAATTTTAGAAAGGATGAATATAGCACATGTAATCGATCCTATATCCGAAGCATATGGGACACGATTCATGATGTCTCACATAAAGACTAAACCAGTATTTTGCTATAATATTTCCATTTCAATTTGCCAAGTTCTCAAAATTCAGATTATGAAAAGGGATGCCGTAATCATAATCGAATTTTAGAACGCAGATAATGGACCCATATATAGAATTTCCTTATGTTGAGCCATTCCAACATGAAATTCATATATATATCCTTGATTAAATACGATTAAAATCTTAATCTAAGCTTTTAGAATTGAAATGAAGTATAATTTCCTCTCCCTTAATTATAGCAAAACAACTTTTTCAACCCCTGCAGCCTCACGAATTGAAACTTTTGTTTTCTATAATTAACATTGCTAACTTGCAACCTTTGTCATAATTATCATGCTTCCACTAACATGATGATTATTAGCATAACACTTATGCTCCCACTAGCTTTGACATGTACTCAGAAATCAGCTGACTTTCTTACCAAAGTTCAGATTTCTGATACTAGATTGTTTTGATAAAACTTTACCAAAATCATACACCTCTCTTAGATAGCTCACATGTGTGTCTAAACAATTTTAGAACTATGAAAAGGGATGTCGTAATCATAGTCTCAATTGTTTAGACCTTTGCCACTTCTCACAAGTCCATGTTAGTGTGCCGGTAAACCACACACGCTCCACTAACGACTTTGAGAATGCAAAGATCACAATTTCTATCTAGCTAAAATCTACTTAGTGAAAGTGTTTCCTCACCATCATTTTCATGAATCGGAGAGAAACCTTATGACACTTAGATTTAATAGTGTATGTGTTCTTATCCATGTGAATTTGTCAAAACCATAATCACAAGACAAGGTTAGTGACAAATCCAAACTCATATTGATTAAACTTGTGCAATCTTAAATTCTTGCCATTTGGCAGCTCAGGTGCCTGCCATTGCTTCCAAGTAGTTGTGCAACCAATTGAGAACTCTCAGAACTCCTATGCAAAGCCAACTTGAATAGGCACAAAAATTTCAACACGATAGGTTATAAACCTCAAGTCGTGTGCTAGTGAAGGACTTTAGGTTTTATTCTTGATTAAGTCTTGAAACTTTCAAGAGCTTTAAGACTCCCACTGTCCTCTTGACATATAAGACTCCCTTGTCAAATATTCAAGAGATAGTGCGGATTCTTTATCAAGACTAACACTTCACACAATTGGCCTTAGTTGGTCTTTGTTTTATCCAAAACATCACAACTTACCAATTTCAAATGTACAAGAGTAGAAACCTTTTACTCTTACATTTGACAAGTGTTTTTAAACCTTCTTTAAGACATGTCACTCAAGTTACAATCTTGGAGTATGACTCTAAGAATTGTTTTGGAATGAAATATGACTCATCTTCTTGATTTAACCACTTCAACAATTCATAACTCCTCTTCTTAGCTACCAGAATGCACTTAGAGGATGAATTGTGATAAGGTCTCTTAATCATTAAGATGATTATATAACATGATACTAAAGTACTCTCCCATCTTTTTCAGATTTGAGAAACTTTTATCCTTCTGCCTAATTTGATTCTTCTCATTCGTTCCGCCATACACTGAATTTTTTTTCCAATGCTTCAGAATTATACTTAAGCCTGTAAGTATAACCATATTTACTAAACTTTAGTAAATCATGACGAATAGTCTTATCGATCTTTTGTGGTGGACTTAATCAGTGCACAAGAATGTGTACTCGATCCCTTAGTCCGTTACTTGACTCACACATCCATGTGAACAAGTAGTTAGTCTTAATTTTTCCAATGCTTGAAGGTTCTCATTCATCATGCTCTACAAATTGCATGATTCCAAGTTTCGGTCCAATTGAAACTTGGGTGATGAGAATCTTTCCTTATTTGGTAAATTTAGACACTACCACAAATGAAAGAATCAAATTCATATTTCCACTCTTGCTCTTAATGGAATCTTATAAGCAACACAGTTTTTCACAAATGCCATTGTAAGGATATTTTAAAATAAATAAAATCAAAAGATTTACCTTTTATTTTAAAACTTTGCGGAAAAAACTCATCCTTACAATCCATATGAAAACTTGTTGTTATCTATTCCTAAGCAAAATATCATAACTCCTAAGAAGTAGCTCAAGAATCCGATCTTCAAACTATGTGATAGAAATCCATCTATGCGATCAGATTTAGCATATTCTTTCTTTAAGTTTCTTCACTTTTTCTTTGATTCTTAAAACATCACCATGTGACCCAGTCACATCATGTATCAAGAATCTCAGAATAGAAACTTAGCAGAGTTAGATAGTAGACTTTACCTGAAGTAGAGTCAAACTTATTGACTTTAACATCCTTAGGTAAATTTGGCAGCTTCGCAACCAATGCCCCTTTCTTTGGCAATGGACCCTTGATAATGGGACTATCTCAGACTTAGCCTTTCTCTTTAGCATTTGGTCAACCGAGTTGACTATGGCCGATCCCTTTCCATTGGGAAGAGAGAGCTTTACTGGATATCCAATGTCATCATTGTCAATGTCCATAGCGTTTTAGGAAGTTGATCTTAGCAAATAGATAAGATCATTAAGGGTCTTGTCTTAGTCTGTTTCATAGGATTCCCAAAAGAACTCACTATGTGACTTAGAAATTAGTTGAGCCACCAACTTTCTCAAGACTTTGACACCCAACTCTCCCGGCTTGTCAATATGTGACTACATCTCCAAGATGTGATCACACCTAGACCTTGCCTTGCCAATAGGGCTTGAGTGACCTTAAACTTTTTAGGAACTTGTGGGTTAGGGAGAATAATTGGAGGAGGTGAAAGAAGTATGATATCCATGGGACATCATCTTCATTTAGGAAAGCTTGTTTCAAGAGATTTAGGAAGATCATAAATGTCTAGACCAGACATCTTTTTGGGAGATATTCAAGATAGTTGATTTAAAGTCCTTAATATGACACCCAATATGAAATATTAAGGCTAGGACCCAACAAACTATTTTATAACTTAGAAGAGGGATGCCGTAATCCGAGTTATAAAATAGTTGAAGGTAGGTAAATGACGATTTACCAATTTCCACCATGAAAAACGAAATAATGTAATTAGGTTTTTAATTGGATTTGAAACTCCTAGATCTTTTGAGATTCATTGAACTTTTCAATGGCATGTTTCAATCTCGAGTGTGCCCTTCAGGTTTTGTGACTGGGATGTCGAGGATCACAAAACAAGGTGTGAAGTAACCATGCAAATATACTTGGTACCCTTAATATTTACCCCTCAATCGATGTGCCGGTTAACCACACGAGCTCCACCGATACTATGATAAATATTAAGTTACCCTTTGCCTACTTTGTTAAATCCAGGTTAGTGTGCCGGTTAACCACACACGCTCCACTAACGGTTTAAACAAAGTGCAAAGTGTAATTTCATGGATTAGCACCTTATTCACATTTTCCTAAGTAACTAAGATTGGGAATTTATAAGTGTTTAGTTACTTAGTATTTATCATTAATACTTTTAATGAAGGGAGAATTATAGTCCTTGTCTTACCCGTTCGGCTAACGACCCTCCACCAGTCAAGGAAGCGGTGGGTGAGAGTGGACACCCATTAAACTGCCATTTTATAGGCAGTAACCTTATACCCCCCCTTATAGACCGACTTCGTGAATGAGGCCTACTAACGGTAAGACTGACTTGCTCTTATACATATATTTATTATTAACTTACAATACTATAAAGTATAAGGGTTGAATTTTAACTTTTAAAATTCTAAGGGCTAACTTGGAATTAAAGCATTCATGGGGAAAACTTTACAAATTCCAAAACTTGAGGGCAAGTTTTGAAAATATTCAAAACTAATTAATTCCATAACTTATGTGTTTAAAGTAGTTTTAATTAAAAAAAAAAACCCTTCAAGTTCCATAACTTGAGGACAAGTTATGGAAGACTTTAAACTAATAAAAGAATGTAACTTTTCTTTATTTTTGTAACTTATGGAACTAATTAAGGTTACACATTTTATCATTTAATGAGGTGACTCTTGAACCTCCATAACTTGAGGACAAGTTATGGAGTCATAAAACCATTTAATGAGGACAAGACTCTTCATTTTTGTAACCATTGCCAACTTTTTATGAGTTTTATGAAACTTAAATGTGACTTTTCATATAACTTGAGGACAAGTTACAAAAACACATTTTAGATTCAACTCTTAGATTAAAATGGATTGAAAACACATAATCAATTAACTTTTTCTATTAATCTAATAAACTCATATGAACAAAGATAATTCACATCAAATTTTTTTCAAGTAATTAGCATAACTTTTAAACTAATACAATTCGATTTTTCAGCTAATTTTGCAAGTATAACAAGAAAACAAACCTGGCTCTGATACCACTGATGGGTTTTGAGCATTCTAACACTCCTAAGTGTACATGCAACCCTAAATACCTTGGATCTATGTTTTCTCTAAGATACATGCAAATATGAATATCCAAGGTATTATACTAACTAGCATACCAAAACTTTGATTCATATGAAATATAACATGATAGAATACATACCTCTTTGATGTAGAATGACCTCATGAAGCTTGAGTGCCTAGTGCCCCAAGTGTGACACCTCAAATGGTTCACACAACACCAAATGCACATGGAATGACTTGAGAGAAATGGAACACTCCTTGAAATCGTCTAGCCCTCATATTCACACATTAGTGCACGATTTCTTGAGCCATAGGATTCTTTTATATGGTGGCTATTAGGGTTACACCATGTAACTCATAACTTTACCCATTCCTTATGCTCCATGGATTTTAACCTCCATGGAGTATCCATGGGTCACCCCATGGACTTAGTCCAACATAAGGAATCTTGGATCACAAGCCCACATATATAAGAATGAATGATTTACACAATCAACCCATATATTTAATTAGTCTCCTTTTGATCACTTAATTAATTCCAAATTAATTCTTGATCAATACTAATTAAATAACCTTATTAATATATTAGAACTTATAATATATTAACCAACCTTAAGTCTTATTTCTCTCATTATAGTCTATCCAAATGCATGATGCCATGCAACCCAAATGGACCATGCCGGGTCGGGTCAAGTCTTACCAATTATAGTTATGGACTTAGACATTAATCCAACACTAACGCCATGGGCTGGGATACACTGAAAGACCTGATGACAAGGGAGTACTGCCCGAGGGGCGAAATTCAGAAACTCGAGGAGGAACTGTGGAACCTCAAAATGAAGGGTTCCGACATAGTGGCTTATACAGCTAGGGTCTGGTACCCCCATATCGAGGGAACGTTCTAGCATCACACCCTGTGACCTTTGAATGTGCCAAGGAATTGGCCGAAAGACTCATCGATCACGAGACTCCTTCTACTCCAACAACAACCACAATGACTGCCCCTGCACCAACCAAAACAACTGACAACAAGAGGAAGCGTTGGGACCGGAAGAAGGGCAAATCAGCTCAACCCTCTTCCAAGAACCAACAGGCGGTGGCTGTCCATGCTGCCACTACTCCTGCTGCCCCTGTACCAGCCAAACCATATGTAGGGAACCTACCCAAGTACACCAAGTGCTCCTTTCATCATAACGCCCCCTGCCGGGAAATGCACTGCATAAATTGCGACCGGAAGGGCCATACCTCCCGGTTTTGCAGAACACCACCCAAACCCATCACCCAGGTCCCCGGTGTAGGAGTCAGCCAGACCTGCTACAGGTGCGGCGAGATAGGGCACTTCAAAAGAAACTGTCCGAAAGCTGGGAATGCGGGAGGAGCAGGAAGATTACTTGCTATTGGCCACAATGAAGCTGTGGCAGACCCCACAGTAGTCACAGGTACGTTCCTTCTCGATAACTCTTATGCTTGTATCCTATTCGATAGTGGGGCAGAAAGGAGCTTCGTAAACCAAAAATTTAAACACTTACTTAAACAATCACCGCAAACACTAAAAGAAACCTTCGTCGTAGAAATGGCTAATGGCAAGACAGAGAGTTCTAACGAGATTTACATAGGTTGTACCCTCACGCTAGATAACTATTCATTCCCAATCGACCTCATACCCGTATCGATCAAGAGTTTCGATGCCATTGTGGGCATGGACTGGTTGAGTCTCCATCGTACCGATATTCTGTGCTTCTAAAAGGTAGTTCGCCTGAACCTACCGAATAACGAAACCTTGTTGATCTACGGAGGCAAGCCCAGTACGAGCCTTCACATCATCTCAAGTATTCAAGCCCAAAAGTACTTGCGTAAGGAATATCGTGCATTCCTGGCGCACGTTGTCGATACGAACCGGAAAACAAAAGACCTAAAAGACCTCCCCGTAGTATGTGATTTTCCTGACGTCTTTCCTGAAGAACTCCCAGGATTACCCCCGCAACGTCAAATCGAGTTCCGAATCGACTTAATTCCAGGAGCGACTCCCGTAGCCAAATCGCCCTATCGTCTAGCACCTGCTGAGATGCAAGAACTGTCCGGTCAACTTAACGAACTGCTCAGCAAGGGCTTTATAAGACCAAGCTTCTCACCCCGGGGAGCACCAGTCTTATTCGTGAAGAAGAAAGACGGATCGTTCCGTATGTGCATCGATTACAGGGAGCTCAACAAGCTTACAGTCAAGAATCGTTACCCTCTTCCTCGCATAGACGATTTATTTGACCAGCTAAAGGGGCGAGCTACTTTTCTAAGATTGATCTAAGATCCGGGTATCACCAGTTACGAGTGCTTGAGGAGGACGTTCCGAAGACAGCCTTCCGAACTCGTTACGGACACTACGAGTTCGTAGTGATGCCATTCGGATTGACCAATGCGCCCGCAGTATTCATGGACTTAATGAATAGGGTATGTCGTCCTTATTTAGATCAGTTCGTTATCGTTTTCATCGATGACATACTTATCTACTCCCGAAGTAAGGAGGAACATAGCGATCATTTACGACAAGTCCTAGGAACCTTACGATCAGAGAAGCTTTATGCGAAGTTCTCTAAATGCGAATTTTGGATCCGAAGAGTCGAATTCTTAGGACACGTGGTTAGCGAAAAAGGAATCCACGTGGACCCTTACAAAATTAAAGCCATCGAGAACTGGTCAGCACCAAAGACGCCTACAGAAATTCATCAATTTCTAGGCCTCGCTGGCTACTACCGCAGATTCATACAGAACTTCTCTCGAATTGCGAAACCCCTCACTACGTTGACCCAGAAAGGCGTGGCCTTTGACTGGGAAGAGAAACAAGAGAAGGCGTTCCAAACGCTGAAGCGAGCCTTATGCACCGCACCGATACTATCCCTCCCCTAAGGGATAGAAGACTTCGTGGTATACTGCGATGCATCCAACTAGGGGCTCGGCTGTGTTCTGATGCAACGAGGTAAGGTCATCGCCTATGCCTCAAGACAGCTGAAGACACACGAGGTCAACTACACCACACACGATCTCGAATTAGGAGCGGTTGTGTTCGCCCTAAAAATCTGGAGACACTACCTGTATGGTACAAAGAGCACTATCTTCACAGACCACAAAAGCCTACAACACATATTCAACCAGAAGGAGCTCAATATGAGACAACGACGGTGGGTAGAGCTACTCAATGACTACGGATGCGAAATTCGTTATCACCCGGGTAAAGCCAACGTGGTAGCAGACGCCCTAAGTCG
Organism: Lactuca virosa; assembly: GCF_052849685.1. Classification (NCBI taxonomy): domain Eukaryota; kingdom Viridiplantae; phylum Streptophyta; class Magnoliopsida; order Asterales; family Asteraceae; genus Lactuca; species Lactuca virosa. Next base: position 278,477,697 of record NC_136434.1, on the reverse strand, counting down.
GAAAGAATATTCTGGCCAAAGAGTCAAGTCATTGACCATGACTATCCATTCGCATATTTCCGCACAGATTAAGGAGGCTCAATTCGAAGCCTTAAAACCTGAAAATGTGGCGGGAGAATCCCTGCGTGGAATGGATAAGAACTTGGAAGCCAAGGGTGATGGAGCCTTATATCTCATGGATCGGATCTGGACACCGAGACACGGTGGCTTCAGAGACTTGGTCATGAAGGAAGCGCACAACACTCGATATTTCGTCCACCCAGGTTCAGATAAGATGTATCTGGATCTTAAAAAGTTATACTGGTGGCCTAACATGAAAGCGAAGATCGCTACCTTCGTAAGTAAATGCCTTACTTGCGCCAAGGTCAAGGTCGAATACCAGAAACCATCAGGTCTACTCCACCAACCGGAGATACCTGAATGGAAGTGGGAGCGGATCACTATGGACTTCATAACCAAGTTGCCCAAGACAACGGGTGGACTTGATACCATTTGGGTCATCGTCGACAGATTGACCAAATCCGCACACTTCCTGCCTATCAAGGAAACTGACAAGATGGAAAAACTCACAAGAACATACATTAGGGAGATCGTACGACTGCATGGTGTTCCTATATCTATTATCTCAGATAGAGATAATAGATTCACTTCGAGGTTCTGGCAGTCACTACAAAGCTCCTTAGGAACGAGGCTGGACATGAGTACAGCCTACCATCCACAGACCGACGGACAAAGTGAGAGAACTATCCAAACCTTAGAAGATATGTTGCAAGCCTGTGTGATCGACTTTGGAAGGACATGGGATACTCATTTACCCCTTGTCGAATTTCCCTACAACAACAGTTATCACACGAGCATCAAGGTTGCTCCATTTGAAGCCCTCTATGGCCGGAAGTGCAGGTCCCCTCTGTGCTGGGCCGAGGTGGGTGACACCCAGTTAGCTAAAGAACGAGTTCCTGACAGCACTCTCACGGGTCCGGAGATCATTCGGGAAACGACAGAGAAAATCGTTCAGATTCGTGAACGATTGAAAGCCTCTAGGGACCGACAGAAAAGCTATGCGGACAAACGGAGGAAACCTTTGAAATTCCAGGTGGGAGACCGAGTCCTTTTGAAAGTCTCACCCTGGAAGGGCTTGATACGCTTCGGAAAGCGTGGAAAGCTAAACCCAAGATACATAGGGCCTTTCGAGATTCTCGCTAGAATCGGCCCCGTAGTTTACAAACTCAACTTACCCCGCGAGCTTAGTAATGTACATCCTACCTTCCACGTCTCGAACTTGAAAAAGTGTCTATCCGACGAGACTATTGTAATCCCACTCGACAAGATTGTGATCAACGAAAGCCTCAACTTTGTGGAAGAACCTGTCGAGATTATGGACCGAGAGGTCAAGCGAACGAAACAAAGCCGCATTCCAATCGTGAAGGTTCGCTGGAACGCCAAGCGAGGACCGGCATTCGCATGGGAACGCGAGGATCAAATGAAACTTAAATATCCTCATCTTTTTACTTAGTTATTTGTAATAACTTAGTTGCTTGAACTCTAATTTCGGGACGAAATTCCCTCTAACGGGGGGATGATGTGACAACCCGAAATTTCTATTTTTACAAACCCTGCAGTCAAGCAATACAAATATTAGTCAAGTTCATTTCTGCTAAATTTTAGCCGGTTTAAAGTCCGTTTGGGTGTTTGTTTTTTAAATAAATTCGTCAAACGAACAAATAAAAGGAAGTATCTTCTAGGAGTGATGCGTAGCAAATAAACATTTCACACCATAACAAGGTGTTTACGGCCAAACTTTGGGAGTTTGGGCCGTAAACTCCTATTGGCCGTGAACCCATGCTTAAGGCATGAGTTTACTCCTCATTTCCTCACTTCTCACTTCCAAGTTCAAGAACACCCACATTTCTCTCTCAAGTATCATAACATATTTCTTCCAAACTTCCAAAAATGTAAGTGTTTCTTCTCTTGATTTGTTGTTATAACACTTCATCTAGTAGTTATACATGATTTCATCCATGAAATCTTGTCTTTTTCATAGATCTTCAAGTGTTCTTCAAAACACCAAGAACACACACTAGTGTTTTTGGACCTTAAACACTCTTACAAGCTTCCTATAAGTAAGTACACTCCTCCTAACTAGTTATTTACTTAGAATGCTTGTTAAACCATTGAAAAACATCAAGAATACCCAAGAACACATGGGTTTACGGCCAAGGCAATCTCCTTGGACCGTAAACACCATAAGGTGGTGCATATGTGTCACCATTACCTTCTAGGGCTTGGATATTGGACTAGAACCTTGCATGTATGAGCTAAAGACCTTAAACCACGAAATGGTAGGAGTTACCATGGGTTTACGGCCGTAAACTCACTTGGACCGTAAACCCAAAACCGTAAACTCCATGGGAGTTGGTCCATGAACCGTAAACCCTAATAAGGGGGCCATTGTGAGCCCTAGTCCCTTCTAAAGCCTTGGAACCAAGTCTAGATCACTTCTTTGAGGAGTATAGCACCTTAAACAAGCAAAGGAAGCAAGCACACATGAGTTTACGGCCGTAAACTCATGGGGTTATGACCATGGGCCGTAAACTCTAAAAGTTGGTGCCAATTGTGCCACTATTACTTCCTAAGGCTTGGACTTGATCATAGGATGCTTAACCTTGACTTGTAAGACCCTAAAACACAATGGTACTAATTACCATGAGTTTACGGCCGTAAACTCATGGGGGAAATGACCATAAACCGTAAACTCATGTGGTGTTACCATATGAGCAGTAAACTCCAATGTGAGGCCATACTCTCTTTAGATGCAACCCCTTAATACTCCTAGCACTTGAATCAAAGTGTTATCCATGTTTTAGGGTGTCCTTACTTGATTAATTAGTTGTTAAATGACTAATTAGATACATATATGTGTCATTACATGTTAAATAGGATCCGTGTGTGTGTTCAAGTCTTCACTTGACACTTAGCATCCTGTCCGGCACTTCCATCCAAACCATTCACTACAGGTGAGTTCATACCCCTTAATCAACCTTTGAAATGATTTTAAATGCTTTTATGGGGGGAAATACAAGTTGAAATATTCTAGTTATTGCTTTAATCACATGTGATTAATGACTAGAACAAACAGAAAGATTTACTACTACTTTCAAGTTACTATCAAAATTATGGTTTTCAAGCGTTTCAAACCTTTTATTAAACTTTTAGATACTAAAACTGTTTCCAAACTCATATCTACACTAATATATTTATATAAGTAAGACTTGAAGGACTTAGGACTGATAGCTCACCTTACTTCCTGTTCCTTGTTTGGTTGTGGACTTAGGGTATTCCGTTATTTGTCCGAATGTCGTTGAACTCTTAGTTATATATCATATATATATATATATATATATATATATATATATATGTGTGTGTGTGTGTGTGTGTGTGTTAGATATAAAAGCTTTCACTTCAGTTCAATGCCTTTGTGTAACAAAGGCATACAAACCACATTACTATTTAACTATAATAGGTATAGTTAAGGGATTACTACTCGCTACTACTATTACAAAGATACATACAAGAGTCGGTACATTTACGAGTCGCTACATGAGTACTACAGTGAGAAACAAAACATACTATACACTATACAAGAGAACATACTATACACTATACAGAAACATATTATATACTAGTAAAGAGAAAACATCACTACACTATGACATAATATACAACCTTTTGAATACTATAAACCGAATGTGACATACTACTTCTCGATACGACACTTCATCGTGGTATCACTTTGTAACCAGAGTCTCCTGGAGGGAGAGCGGGCATTATGTGTATAGATCTATACGGGACAGACACTCCTACATCCCGACTGCTAGCTACAGTCCCAGCCGAAAGGCCAAAGGGTGACAGAATGTTACCTCACTACACATGACCTGGAGGGTCATCAGTTATCCAGCCGTCGATCAGCATGGTTACATACGAGTTCACATTCAAACCTTTAATGAACCAATTAAGAATTAAAGGCAAAATAGACTCTCCGAGGTGTATTGTTCATTTAATACTACCTGGAGTCTACATTTTCATTACCTTAGACTCCCCGAGGTGTACTGTACATTTAGTACTACCTGGAGTCTGTATTTTATCACTTTATGACCAGCAGTGTCACTGCTGAGGAAAAAAAATTATTTTCCCTTAATACACTTATTTTGTAATCACCTTTCATGAGTGAAGACTAAAACTATATTTTCATACTGATAGTTTCACTGGGGAAAACTCTTATTATTACGAAAGAACAAACATACAAACAATCGGGTCTTGGAAAAAGACTACATTTTTATTGGAAAATATAGGATTTTCTAGGGAGTATACTATTTACAAACATTTGAAATCAGTTACTACATTAAGTTGTTACAAACATTTTCATACAAGCAATGACACTGAATACTTATGAACTCACCAGCTTTATGCTGATAAACTCTTTCAAAATAATTTGTATTCTCAGGTCATCAGTAGACAGGTACCGATGAAGCTTTTGAGAAGATGGAGCACATACAAGACTCATCTTTTATTTTGATTATACTTGTGGGTGTCTTACAAACTATACAGAACACGCTTGTATTACAATTATTATATTAATGCAATGGATGTTGTTGCTTGTCTTTACTATTATGCATTGTTATGATACTGTACATGACGTCCTCCACCCCAGAACGTTTCCGCCGTTCCGGTTTTGGGGTGTGACAGCAGGTTGGTAGGTCACATGTTGGTGAGTTGGAAACCTCAACCCAACCCAACCCATATAACTTGTTTAAGTATATGGGTTCGTAGGTACAAGTTAGTGGGTCAAACCCAATCCATATAACCCGTTTAATAAATAAGCAACGCATTTTAAAAATTAAGGTCTTTTCAACATAAAGTCATAAAGTGATTATAATAATTAACATAAAAAAAGAGGTTTTCAACATAAATTCATAAAGTCATTAACATCCAAATAAAATTGAAAAATGAAAACATTCATATAAAGTGGATGCGTTCTTCGTTCGTGACTCGTGCGTATCTAAAAATGACAACATGTGTTTTTTTTCTTATTTTATTAGGACACCGCAAACACAGATTAGCAACATACGAATACGTAAGGAAATCATATTCCATTAATAACTAACTAACTAAGTAACTACCTCTATATATATATATATATATATATATATATATATATATATATATATATATATATATATATATATATATATATATATATATAGATTGGGGGTTGACCCGCGAACCCAAACAAGTAACCCAACCCAACCCATGAGATAAACGGGTTGGCGGGTCAAAAATCTCAACCCAAACCCGTCTATTTTCGGATTGGGTCAGTGTCGAGTTACGGGTTGGGTCGAGAATTGTCAACCCTAGTTTGATGTCACCTTACATATCACATCACCAATGGTATTATAACATTAATTAAAAAAATGGACATCATATTATAACATGTTATAACACCCATTAATTTTCATGTCATCATTTTTTTCGAAATTCTTTTTTTGTAATTATAAATCCAAATATATTTTTATAAAGCATAATATTTAAGTAAAACATAATATTTAAAAAAAAACATAATATTTAAAAACTAAAAAAACATAACATTTAAAAACTAAAAATAAAACAGAACATTTAAATTAAACCTAAAATAACCATAGACCTAATCATCCAAATAAGTTTTCCTAATCTGCTCTTTAATCACTTGTAGCACTATGAGATCTCGGAGCGCCAAATCCTCACACCTATCTCGAAGAATTGATAACTGATTTGTCATTTGTTCTCCCTCTCTTTTCTCCTTCTCCTCCCGCACTTTCCTTTCAAGGAACTCCAAGTGCTGACGTTTCAACTCATTTTTTTTTCTTTTATTAGTTTGTCTTCATCGAACTTTGCTTTCATTTCTGCCATGTCTCTGGATTTTGTCTCCAGTTCCTCCGCTGCAGCGCGCCTCGCTTTGTCACGTCCTTCCGGTCGTCGCGGCGGGGAGATATCTTCGATGTAATCCAAATGTCATCAGTGTCGACATTGAGGTCAATGTGAGTTTGTGCGTCCGAAACATCGAACGAACTCCAATTACGAGACTTCTTTGATTTTACCTATGATGGATGATGAGTTTTAATCCACTTTGGATCTACTCGCACCAATTCCTATGTTTTCTTGAGCTTGAACACATGTCCCATTTCGACCAGATATTGTTCTTTTGCAGATCTGAACAAATCAAACTTGTTGGTCCGTTATGTTGTTGCGCCTGAAGTTGGGTGTAATACCATTGAATTTTGTGCATCACTTACTTATTTGACTCCATTTGCTACCAAGTTGTTGGTATTGTGATACATTTTTTTCTTCAACATAACGTGGATGTAACGACCCATCCTAACATCAAAATTTTCGTTTTTAATTAAGATAAAACTACTCATTTTTAGAGTACAACTTAGGAAAAACCAATAGTTCCATGATACATTGTTTGAAATCAGATTATTATAGCAAACACGAAGTCTTCATGTCTGCTGATGAATGTGTACAGTTACGCCTTCGCATTCCCATGATAACCGATAATACCTGAAAAACAATAACAGATGGGTAAGCACAAAGCTTAGTGAGCCCCCCCCCCCCCACAAAAAAAAATACCCCACACAAAAAACATATAAGCATGCATATTGGGTCCTCAGTCATCGGACTGGAATACCCTGACCCACAATCCCCCGAGTGGAATGCCTCGGGTTTGTTAGCCTGCAGCCTCAACCTAATCGCTCCTCCCAAGCCTCCATGCATGTTGCTTACAGTCGTCACACACCTGGTATTTTCGCCTACATCACACAACATGACCACCTTAACCTCACCTGACACCATATCTTGACATATAAACAATCAAGGATCAAGTAGGCACATAAATACAGACCACTTATCCGCCTTAACCTCTCACAGCACACTGCTCCGCTACTGGAAAACCTCCATGGAATGCATAACCATAAGTAACCAGATGTGAGATAGCCATCCGGACAGATGATCATACTCTAGAGCCACAACTAAACGCGGAACAGTGAAGAAAGCCTAGATCAAGAGTTCTCAGACTATCTTACAAGACTACATACAACCCCTAGGGTACTCTACATGATGATAACCAGCCTACTAGTACTCTAACCAGCATACCATTATTGTTGCATCCTTTCACACAAGAAGGTTAGAGTATCGAGGTGGATAATTTAGGAGGTAGAGGCTGAGCATGAAGAGGGCCTCAAGGGGTTAGACCCTTTAAATAGGGCTCATAACCCCAAAAATTAAGGTTTTGGTTATGGGCCATTACCCCTCGCATAGCTCTATCTACTCCCTACGTAGATCATTTATGTCTCACATCCATGTTTCCTCCTACATGACGTGTAGGAGACTATCATGTACCCCGCTTAGGATCAAACTTCCCAACACTTAACTTTACAATAATGAAATGAAATATTCCTACAAGGACCGGGTGTTACAGTGTCTGTATAAGATAACTGATGCATAGTGCCATCAGATGCCAATAAATGTTTAAATCAGTGGAGGTAAACTCCCCTCCTAAATCACACCGAAAATATTTAATGACAGCAGAGTGTTGAGTCTTGAAAAGAGCTCTGAAGTCACTATATATGGTGAAAAAGTCAGACATGCGCTTTCTAAATAAACCTACGTATAACGAGTGTAATCATCAATGAATGAAACATAATAGTTAGTTCCCGATTTAGAGGTTATCGAAGATGGACCCCACACATTAGAATGCATAATATCAAAAGGAGCAACAAAACGAGTGACACTTTTATTAAACGGTAAAGCAAAAAAATTTCCTAGTTTACAACCACAAAAATCAGAAATATTATCAGTTTTCAAAGAACCCAACACACCAATGGAAACCAAAAACTGTAAACGAGATGCTGACACATGTCCCAAATGAGAATGCGAAAGATAAACAATAGACGATGAAGGGTTTAAAAGAAAAGACGAAAAATCGAAATTAGGTGCAACAACATCATCAACATGTAGATTCTCCAAAACATAAAGCTCCCTAAGTCTACGGATATGCCAATCAACCACTGAGACCGAATTTCCTATACACAACAAAATGAATACGAAAAGAAGACCTAACTACCAAACTTACACAAATGACTGACCAAAGAAAGATTCAAAGCAAGTGTGAGAATGTAATAGACATCTGTTGAAGATATATAAGGAGTGACAATAGAACCAACACCCTCTATTGACAAAGGAGTACAAGATGATAACAAAGCAAAAGATGAAAAATATGGTGACATGTGATGAAATGCATCAGAATCCAATATCCACAAGGATGAGGAGTACTTGAAGTGTTGGATGAAGACAGAACTGAATGAGAAATGGAAGCTGACATGGCATTTGGTGTGGCAACAATGAACTTTCTGAACTGCTCAACAATTTGGGGATCCAGGGCAGATCGTGGTGTAAAATCTGTCTCATTCTCAACTGAAGGTGCAATAGCAACATATTGTGGTGGCCTAAAAGATGGATACGAGGTACGTAATTGAGACTGTCCAGAAGATTTGTTATGTAGTGAAGGCTGGGACTGTGCAGGTGATCTTGTTTGTTGTTGTTGCTGATTTCCCTTGCTTATCAACAAACGACAATTTGCCTTCCAACGGTTCCTCTTATCACAGAAAGCAGACTCATTAAATGCAAATTTGGAGCGATTATGGTTTGAAGACTGAGGTTGTTGTGGAACAGCAAAGACAACATCATTGGCTGTCATGGGACCTTTGTCAGCATGGGACTTGATACCAAATTTCTTCAACAATGAACTCGTGAACAGCCGAATCAACAGTGGAAAGAGGTGTGTGATGTAAGATTGATCCGCTTAAGCCTTTAAAATCTAAATGTAATACCATCAAGAACTGAACCAAACGTTGCACTTCCCTTCTATCAACATAAGGCTTAAAAGCCTTCAACACATCAGGTTCTGTAAGAGCCGACTGATCCCACAAATCCGACATAGCTGGACAATATTCTTGGACACTGATATTGCTCTGTTGGAGGGATTGAATATCAAACTCTAACTGATATTGCTTTGCAATATTAGACTGAGTATACATCCTAGCCAAGTGTCTCAAACCTCCTTTACTGTGTCATACTTCGCCAACTGAGTACCAATAGACTGGATAACAAAATTATTAATCCAAGTAATGAACTTGGAGTTAACAGTCTCCTATTAATCAAGTAAGGTTACATAACTTGCAGCCTTGTTATCTGTTGGTTTCTTTTTGTCACCTGTAACAATCTCTCACATAGTGTGGCCTCGCATGAAATTCTTCATAACATAATTCCAATAGGTATAGTTCTTGCCCTCGAGTTGGATATTAATAGACAGAAGATAATCATTTCTCGGGGTCATATTTCCAATATCAATCAAACGAGAATAACAAAAACAAAGGTAAATATGATTAGCAGCAGCAACAATCAAGATCTCGAAATCAACAAAAACAACAAGCAAAACGAAACCCACGAAATTGATGAAACGAACAAATCAAATCAAGCGAAATATAGAAACAAACAAGAAAACCATACCCAAGTTTTAACGGTTCGATGACTACGAATATTCTTAAAAGTCCACTTAAACTATATACATAAAAGATATTATATGATTACTTTATATTTTCTATTTTAAAATCTTTATATATATATATATATATATATATATATATATATATATATATATATATATATATATATATATATAATTAATAGTACACTATCTCCATAAATTCCTATACAAAAGCAAGTAGTACAAGAGAATATATTTAAATTAATACTTAAACCAAAAGTTGGTTGAACATCATATTATGTTACAATATAATATATGCAAAAAGCAAAAGCACAATAAGAATGACAGCCTGGGAATAATATAACTCTGACCCAGGAAACCGCTGATGGTTTCATCACCTTTTACGCATTTTGTTTGATTCCTTCCAACATCACACTCGACTACATCCCTCCTGATATTATATCTTTCCAAAAATGCCTTGTTTGTAATTACCAAAAAGTCCTTCCCGCTCAAATGATTACAAGCCACGTTTAGTACATTGAGTATAACCTCCCTTACGTACAACGCCACCCCTCCTTTACCAGCGCCCAACTTCACCTCTATTCTACATTCAACCGTTTCATTTGAGCCGCACCCGGGTAGAACGACGACGTATCGGAGATAGATGCTGTCAGTTATCCATGCAAGAACAGGTTTAATACTGGATAGGTTTACAGCTCGTTTCAGGGTCGGATCAATTAAGATCCAGTTTAGCGTTATCGACTCTTGAAGGTGTGATATTGTTGCGTCGTCGGAGTCTACCACGTCTTCGACATTAAAGTCAATGGATCGAGGCATTCCGGTGACTTCAGGATCATCCTTTAATACAATCTTAAACGCGGATGATAGAAATTCGGTTGTGGTGTCGGTGAATTCGGCTCTGGAGTAAATGATGTCGTCATGGTAGCGTATATCCACAGCCGAAATAAGTTCAGATGGAAAAGGTTGATGAGTTAAGGAGCAATCTGGGTGGGAGATAGACCGGGAACGATGGTGGTTACGATGTTTAACGACGGTGATTGGTGGCTGAAAAGAGTCTTGGAAGAAAGAGCGATGACCGGCGGGGAAGGTGGAGATGAGGTTGTGAATACGTGGGTGGGTTATCGACGGCCATGTGGACTTGCAGATGTCAGCCCAGAGCATGTCATCGGCGCATAGGGCTCGTATATAAGATGATGCAGTTGCGGCGGAGGAGAGAGATTGACCGTCGAGTCTTGGTAAGATTTGGGTCTGGATGATGAGTGGGTGGAGATCGGTGAAAGGTGATGGAGAAGAAGCAGATGCCATCGCCAACAGAAGTAAAGGTTGTCGGATTGGTATGGGCAGTGACGAGGTATAATTATAGCTGGGGTTTGAAAATGATGTCGATTAAAGTCCAAATCTACATAATAAAGTCGGTCGTAAAAACAAAAATCGAAATTAAACAAGAAGACCACATGAGAATGTGTATATTTAAATACTATTATGTAAAGCAGGTTTAGAAGACAGTGAACTTAACATAATTTAGAGTAAATTACAGGAATGGTCTATGTGCTTTAGGTTAATTTATGTGTTTGGCCGCTGCCTTTTTTTATAACTCGGAAGGTGTTTAAAATCTATTTTTTTTGCGTATTTGGTCCCTGTCAGACCTAAAAAGACTATATTGTCTTTTTTATTTTATTTTTAATTTTCTGTTATTTATTTGTAATTAATCTAATAATAAAATAGTTTGATTACACATATGGGACCCACAACCCACATCCATCACCCATACTTCTCTTTCTCCATTGACCATCGACACCACCACCTGTATATTTATCAACTTCGGTAAACATCAAAACTCTGGCGAACTCCCCTGCAATCGTTCCCACTCTGTTTCTTCTTATTTCTCATTTCTCCCCTTTCTCTTTTTTTTCCCTTACCCTTTTTGCTCTCTTCTCATGTGATCCATCAACAAAATATTGAAGTATTGAATTGAAAACGCTCCAAAAAATTAAGCTCATGCTGATATCAAAATCTCAAATTAAACCTGAACTCAAGATGAAAACAAACCCAAAATCAAAATTAAACCTAAATATAAATTCAAATTCTGAAATCTAAACCTGAAATCTATTTTAACCGATTTCTCCTTTGACTGAAATCAAATTCATGGCTTTCAACAAAATGTAATCAAAATTAGCACAAAATCATGGATGAAACCAAAAAAAATATGGATGAATCAAAGTTGGAAATAGTTAGGTCTTTCAACTAGATGTCTTGGTACCGATTTTGTTCATGTTGATGAAGCTCCGCCTACCAACACCACCGAACCGAGAATAGCTAAATGAAATTGATGGATGACGGTCACGACTTGTGAGGAACTGAATAAAAAAGACAGTATGGTGGTTGATCGTGGGTTCTAAAATTTGTCCTACCACTCTGGAAGCTCGAGGTGTGGATGCGACGGTGGTCAAGGGTGGTTGTTTTATCGATTTAGGGCTAGAACTGAAGCTACATGAGATAAGGGCGTCAACGAGGTTGAAGGGAACCGCCAAGGTTACGGGCATCGGTTGTGGGTGGTTGTTTCATCGACACCTATTGCTTCATGTTTAGTGGCTGTTGGTTGTTTTCAAGCAAGGATTTCAGCACCCTGGAAACTACCTTCATGTAACAATTGGTAATTTTAGGTCGAAAAACGTCGACCAAACCACTGCAATAAAAATAGTTACATTATAACCAAAGAATAAAAAGGTGGAATAATATATATATTGTTATGAATTAAGCGTAATTAATGTAACTATAAATCAAACCAAACTAGTAAACTTTGATAAGAACTTTAATTGAGAAGAAAGAATATTTAGAGAGAATATGAAAGTTATATCTCTTATAACTTTTGGTGTGTTTCAGTCTTTACAATGGAGGGGTATTTATACTACAAATTTTACTAACATATAATTGTAACTATTTAGAAACGTTGACAAATTTGTCATGCACCAATTATTATGTCATCCACCAATTATTTACAACACCACCAATTATTTACAACACTCCCCCTTGGATGACATTATTTTAGCATTCAACTTTGACGTACTGCCTCATTAAAAACCTTGCTAAAGAAAACCCAGTGGGAAAAAAACTTTAGCGAAGGGAAAAAGAGTGCAGTGTATAGTTGACTCCCCCTTATTTAGACATCCGTCACATTATGTTCTATGCACATGTCGCATTCCGATGCCATGGACATGTTTCCTGAAGATTGCAGTAGGAAGTGCCTTCGTAAAAAGGTCTGCTGCATTGTTACTGGATTGAACATATTTGATTTCAACTTGATGGTTCTTTATAAGCTCTTCAGTGTACTCAAAAAACTTTGGAGGTATATGTTTTGTCCTGTCGCTCTTGATATATCCCTCTTTCATTTGAGTGACACATGCTGAGTTATCTTCATAAATTAAAGTTGGACATATATCCTTTTCAAGTCCACATGAAGTTAAAACTAGTTGTGTCATCGATCTTAACCATGTACATTCTGTTGGGTTTTGAGCATTCTAACACTCCTATGGTGTACATGCAACCCTATAAACCTTGGATCTATGTTTTCTCTATTATACATGCAAATATTAACTATTCCAAGGTTTCATCCTAACTAGCATATTATGAAGCACCTATACTACAAAGTTCTAGTTAGATGACATACCTTTTGATGTAGCTTGATGTCTTCAAGCTTTAAGAGCTTAGCCCCAATAGTGTGGAAGCCTCAAATGGAATCACAAATCACCAAAACACCTTGGAAGAACTTGAGAGAATATGTATGCACACTAAAATCGGCCCACTCTTATTTTCACACACTTGTGCCAATTTTGTGAGCCAAGGACCCCTTTATATATTATGGAGGATTAGGGTTACATCCATGTAAACCCTAATACCCATGACCTTTCATTTACATAGGATCCATGGGTTAAAAGCTCCATGGACCATCCATGAAAGCTTAGCCCAACCTAAATGAACTTGGCCCATTCCATATATATAAGAGTCCATATTTAATTAGTTCTTTTTGATCACTTAATTAATTCTAAATTAATTCTTGATCGATACTAATTAAATAATATGATTCCATATTAATATATTAGAACTTATAATATATTAATATAAATCATAAATATACTATTCTCAAAAGACTATCCATATAAATTGTGCCGGTGAAGTGCAACCCAAATGGACCATGCCGGGTCGGGTCAAGTACATACCAAATATAGTTATGGACTTAGACATTAATCCAACAGTCTCCCACTTGGATAAGTCTAAAACTATTATTGAGTATGACTTCAAAACCTAACTGGCAATCGTAGCTCTTAAAGCCGCTGTCGAACTCTGACCTTGTCAATAACTTGTCCATTAGATAAGGGATCATATATTCCTCCATTCTAGATATCATATGGACTGAGACATGGATTATAATCATTCTCTCTGTCCATTTGTTGTTTCCCGATTTTCGATTTATGATGACTGACTGATTGAACAAATCAAATCAGTCCTGGCTTGGCCAAGCACTCACATGTGTCATCGCTAAATCATCGAGGGGCCCACAGATATCGCTTTTATCCCGAAGGTAAAAGGAATGGATAAACTTCGACTCATATGGCTTGTCCTACTACTTGTTGAATCATACACAAAGGCACGTTTTATAACATCGAGTTACCAATGTGTTTTCGTGCAATCAATGTATAACCAACTCATAGTAACAACTCATATCTCTAGGTTTGAAGAATATAAGATATTATCGTCTCATGATCACTCATGATAAAATCCATGAAGTGATTCAAATGAGCGTCGGTTGAATCCAATACTCAGAACTTATGAGCACTCATGAGTGTTGTAGCACCACTTTGTCCACCAACTTGGACCTCTACAAGCCAACTCATGACAGTCTTGATTCATATCTACTTCCAACATATGACCGACTGTGGATGGTTTGAATAACTTAATCATTCAGGAAGAGCGACTTAGTTATTCTGGAAGTCAAAACATGCAAAGAGAAACACAAGAATAAATGAATCAAAAATATGGTATCAAAATCTATGAATATAAATAAACACTTTTATTTATCACCATACTGATTACTCATTATTCATTGTTTCGGTTTTATCAACTTTATTCTTGAATTAAAAAACACTAGTTGTCCCATGCTCCAAGCATGTACACTATGTTTTTTCTTAAACAATAGATTTGCCATACACCAAGTATGCACTTTATGTTTGTCTATGATCCTTACTTTGTGAACTAGATCGATTGAACATACTTTCAATGATTCTATTTTCACACTCCCAAATCCTTATCAAAAAATGTAAGAATTCCAAATTCCTATCATTTATTGAAATTTGTTTAGATTTTAAACTTATATGCACTGACCTCTTGTAATGAAAGTGTACAAAGTTACAAAGACTTGTCAACAATCATTATAAGGTATTCCAATGGAGTTCAACCCCATGGAAACTAAGTCTCATATTCAAAGTACATTGCTTTGGACATGCTTCTTGCATTAAGTTTTCTAATCTTACACAGATAACTTCCACCTATGGAGACAACTCCATATTCTCATTTTGACTATCATTTCTGAATAAGAGATGCCTCTTTTCAGAATATGTCAATATGGTCCTTCCAAAATTAGCACTATACTTCCAACTGTCCCTGAGCAACCAATCTTTGGTAAACCTCAGATTGTCCTCGACAATTGCTTAATCATTTTAGTCATATCCAATTATAGACATTTTCCCTTCTTAATGCCTCTGGGCATTTGGAAAAATTTAGAAATGACAAATATTATAGCACATGCAATCGATCCTGTACCCAAAGCAAATGGTACACGATTCATGATGTCTCACATAAAGACATGATTCTAGACCAGTCTTTTGCTACAATATTTTTATTTGCCATGTTTTCAAAATTTGACTATGAAGAGGGATGCCGTAATCATAATCGAATTTTGAGAACGCAATATATAGAATTTCCTTAAGTTGAACCAATCCAACATGAAATTCATATATATATTCTTGACTAAAGATGATTAAGGTCTCAATCTAAGCCTTTAGAACTGAAATGAAGTATATCATCTCCCTTAATTATAGCAAAACAACTTTTTCAATCCCTGCAGCCTCACGAATTGAAACTTTTGTTTTCTATAATTAACATTGCTAACTTGCAACACTAACAATAATTATCATGCTCCCACTAACATGATGATTATTAGCATAACACTTATGCTCCCACTAGCTTTGACATGTACTCAAAAATCAGTTGGACTTCTAGAAATCAATACTTTATTGACTTTCTTACCAAAGTTCAGATTTCTGATACGAGATGCTTTGATAAAACTTTATCAAAATCATACACCTTTCCTTAGATAGCATGCATGTGTGTCTAAACAATTTCAGAACTATGAAAAGGGATGCCGTAATCATAGTCTCAATTGTTTAGACCTTTTGCCATCTGCTTCAAATCTACTTGGTGGAAGTGTTTCCTCACCATCATTTTCATGAATCGGAGAGAAACCTTATGACCCTTAGATTTTATGGTGTATGTGTTCTTATCCATGTGAATCGTCAAAACCATAGTCACAAGACAAGGATAATGACAAATCCAAACTCATATGGACTGAACTTATGCAATCTTAACTTCTTGCCACCTGGCAGTACAGGGCCTGCCATTGCTTCCAAGTTGTTATGCAACCAATTAAGAACTTTCAGAACTCCTATGGAAAGCCAACTTTAACTGGAATGGGCACGGAATATGTCAACACGATAGGTTATAAACCTCAAGTCGTGTGCTAGTGAAGAACCTCAGGTTTTATTCTTGATTAGTTCTTGAAATTATTTTTAGGATCTTTAAGACTCCCACTATCCTCTTGACATATAAGACTATCTTGCCAAATATTCAAGAGATAGTGCGGATTCTTTATCAAGACAAACACTTCACACAATTGGCCTTAGTTGGTCTTTGTTTTATCCAAAACATCATAACTTACCAATTTCAAAAGTACAAGAGTAGGACACTTTTACTCTTACATTTGACAAGTGTTTTAAACATTTCTTTAAGATATGTCACTCAAGTTACAATCTTGGAGTATGACTCTAAGAATTGTTTTGGAACGAAGTATGACTCATCTTCCTGATCTAACCATTTCAACAATTCATGACTCCTCTTCTTAGTCATAAGAATGCACTAAGATGACCTTTAGAGGACTAATTGTGATATGATTTCTAAATCATTAAGATGATCACAAACATGATACTAAAGTACTCTCCCATCTTTTCAGATGGGAGAAACTTTTATCTTTTTGCCTAATATGATTCTTCCCATTCGTTCTGCCATACATTGAGATTTTTCCAATGTTTCAGAATTATACTTAAACTTGTAAGTATAACTATATTTACTAAACTTTAGTAAATCAAATAGTCTTAACGAGCTTTGTGGTGGACATGACCAGTGCACAAGAATGTGTACTCGATCCCTTTAGTCCTTCACTTGACTCACACATCCATGTGAACAAGTAATTAGTCTTGATTTTCCAATGCTTGAAAGTTCTCATTCATCATACTATTCAACTTGCATGATTCCAAGTTTCGGTCCAATTGAAACTTGGGTGATGAGGAACTTTCCTGATTTGGTAAATTTAGACACTACCACAAATGAAAGAATCAAATCCATTTTCCAATATTGCTGTCAGTGGAATCATATAAGCAACAATTTTCCACAAATGTCATTGTAAGGATACTTCAAATAAATAAAATTAAACAATTCTCTTTTATTTTAAAACTTTGCGGAAAAACTCACCCTTACAATCCATATGGAAAATTGTTGTTATCTATTCCTTAGCAATATATCATAACTTCTAAGCAACTGCTCAAAATTCTATTGCGATCGAAATCCACCTTCGCGATCAGAATCAGCATATACTTCCTTTAAGATTTATCTCTATTATTTGATTCTTAAAACATCAACATGTGACCCAGTCACATCATGTAATGAGGATCTCAGAATATAACTTAACAGAGTTAGATAATGGGCTCTACCTGATGTAGAGTCAAACTTATTGACTTTAACATCCTTAAGTAAATTTGGCAGCTTTGCAATCAACGCCCCTTCCTTTGGCAAAATAAACATATGGACCCTTTGGTAATGGGACTATCTCAGACTTAGCCTTTCTCTTTACCATTTGGTCAACCGGGTTGACTATGGCCAATCCCTTTCCATTGGGAAGAGAATGCTTTTCTGGATTTCCAGTGTCACCATTGTCACTGTCCATAAAGTTTTTGGGAAGTTTATCTTCTAATCAAATTTGTTTTACTATCGTTCCAAATCATTGCTGATTCAGTAGCACCAAGCAAATAGATATGATCATTAAGGTTCATGTCATAGTCTATTTCATAGTAGTCCCAAAGGAACTCACTATGTGACTTAGAAAGTGATTGAACATCCAACTTTCTCAAGACTTTGACACCCAACTCTCCCGGCTTGTCAATATGTGACTTCATCTCTAAGATGTGATCACATATAGACCTTGCTTGCCATTACGGCTTGAGTGACCTTGAACTTGTGGGTTAGGGAGAATAATTGGAGGAGGTGGAGGAAGAGAAGTATGACTTCCATGAGCCAAACTCGGGAAGTCATATTCATTAGGAAAGCTTGGTTTGGGAAGATCATTGTTGTCTAAACCAGACATCAACAATGGGAGAAATTCACGTAAAGTTGATTTAAGTCCTTAATATAACACCCAATATGATATATTAAGGCTAGGACCCAACAAACTATTTTATAACTTGGAAGAGGGATGCCGTAATCCAAGCTATAAAATACTTGAAGGTAGGTGAATGACGATTCACCAATTTCCACCAAGATAAACGAAATGTATTATTAGGTTTTAATTGGTTTTGAAACTCCTAGATTCTTTTGAGATTCATTGAACTTTTCAATGGCATGTTTCAATCTCGAGTGTGCCCTTCAGGTTTTGTGACTGGGATGCCGAGGATCACAAAACAAGGTGTGAAGTAACCATGCAAATATACTTGGTACCCTTAATATTTACCCCTCAATCGATGTGCCGGTTAACCACATACGCTCCAACGATACTATGATAAACATTAAGTTACCCTTTGCCTACCTTGTTAAGTCCAGGTTAGTGTGCCGGTTAACCACACACGCTCCACTAACAGCTTAAACAAAGTGCAAAGTGTAATTTCATGGATTAGCACCTTATTCACATTTTCCTAAGTAACTAAGATTGGGAATTTATAAGTGTTTAGTTACTTAGTATTTATCATTATACTTATAATGAAGGGAGAATTATAGTCATTGTCCTACCTGTTCGGCTAACGACCCTCCACCGGTCAAGGAAGCGGTGAGTGAGAGTGGACACCCATTAAACTGCCATTTTATAGGCAGTAACCTTATACCCCCTTATAGACCGGCTTCGTGAATGAGGCCTACTAATGGTAAGACGACTTGCTCTTATACATATAATATATTAAACTTTTAATATTATAATAGTATAAGGGTGTATTTTAGACATTTAAAATACTTGGTGGTTTAATCTATTAATTAAACTATACTCTTAATTTAATTAAACTTAAACCATGTCATTATGGAATTATTAATTCTCTTTTAATTAAACACTTTAATTATCTATTAATAAAGTCCATAAAAGTTAATTGAATTATTCAATAAAAACATCATAATTCCAATTATTAAACTCAAAATTAAAACCATTTAATTAATTGTTTAAGTTATGAACCCAAGAGTTTTGGAATTCAATTTTTTTTTTCATAAAAAACTTTTCTCAAATTCCAAAACTTGAGGGCAAGTTTTGTAATTCTTGAAAACCTTTGGATTCCATAACTTATGGAATTAATGGTGTTTTATGATGAAACTTTCCATGTTCCATAACTTAAGAACAAGTTATGGAATTCTTTAAAACATTAACACCAAATTTTGTAACTCCATAAAAACTTTGAATCAATTTTTTTTTAAAAAAAAACTTTCATATCCATAACTTATGGAAGTTTCAAAAACCCTTAAGATCACAACTTAAAAAAAAAAACTTTTGAGCTCCAAAATTTTATGACAAAATATGTAACTCCTTAAAACATTTAGATCAAACTTTTAAAACTAATAAAATAATCATATCATTTTATCTTTTACTAAATTTGACCTAATTCAACTCATATAAAAAATGATTCAAATTTTACAAATAATTCGTTTTTCACAAAACAAGTAATTATCTTAAAATTTGATAAACGTCATGTTTTTTTTCCTTTTTTTTTTCAACTTGAAAATAAAACATTTGCATCAATATAACATAAAACAGCCCATGGCTCTGATACCACTGTTGGGTTTTGAGCATTCTAACACTCCTACGGTGTACATGCAACCCTATAAACCTTGGATCTATGTTTTCTCTATTATACATGCAAATATTAACTATTCCAAGGTTTCATCCTAACTAGCATATTATGAAGCACCTATACTACAAAGTTCTAGTTAGATGACATACCTTTTGATGTAGCTTGATGTCTTCAAGCTTTAAGAGCTTAGCCCCAATAGTGTGGAAGCCTCAAATGGAATCACAAATCACCAAAACACCTTGGAAGAACTTGAGAGAATATGTATGCACACTAAAATCGGCCCACTCTTATTTTCACACACTTGTGCCAATTTTGTGAGCCAAGGACCCCTTTATATATTATGGAGGATTAGGGTTACATCCATGTAAACCCTAATACCCATGACCTTTCATTTACATAGGATCCATGGGTTAAAAGCTCCATGGACCATCCATGAAAGCTTAGCCCAACCTAAATGAACTTGACCCATTCCATATATATAAGAGTCCATATTTAATTAGTTCTTTTTGATCACTTAATTAATTCTAAATTAATTCTTGATCAATACTAATTAAATAATATGATTTCATATTAATATATTAGAACTTATAATATATTAATATAAATCATAAATATCCTATTCTCAAAAGACTATCCATATAAATTGTGCCGGTGAAGTGCAACCCAAATGGACCATGCCGGGTCGGGTCAAGTACATACCAAATATAGTTATGGACTTAGACATTAATCCAACACATTCTCTACTAGCTTCATTTAGTGCAATTACTTCAGCATGATTTGAGGATGTGGCAACAAGTGTTTGCTTTTGAGAACGCCAGGAAATTGCAGTACCTCCATTCATGAATACATATCCAGTTTGAGATCTAGCTTTATGAGGATCAGACAAATAACCTGCATCTGCATAACCAATCAAGCCTTGTTTTGAATTGTTAGGGTAAAATAACCCTAAATCACTAGTTCCTCGAAGGTATCAAAAAATATGTTTGATTCCATTCCAATGTCTTTTTGTTGGGGCTGAACTAAATCTTGCTAGCAAGTTTGCAGCGAAAGAAATGTCAGGTCTAGTACAATTGGTAATATACATAAGAGCTCCAATTGCATTTAGATATGGTACTTCTGAACCAAGGACTTCTTCATTTTCTTCGCATGGACGAAATGGATCCTTGTCAATATTTAATGATCTAACAACCATTGGAGTGCTTAAAGGATTTGCATTTTCCATATTGAAACGTTTCAAGACTCTTTCTGTGTAATTTGATTGATGCACAAGTATTCCGTTAGGCATATGCTCAATCTGTAAACCAAGACAATATTTGGTTTTTCCAAGATCTTTCATTTCAAATTCTTTCTTTAAAAGTTCAATCACTTCAAGGATTTCTTTATTCGTTCCAATGATGTTTAGATCATCAACATAGACTGCTATGATCACATATCCAGATGTTGTTTTCTTAATAAATACACATGGACAAATAGTGTTATTTTTATAACCTTTACTTGTCAAATAATCGCTTAAACGATTGTACCACATGCGCCCAGATTGCTTTAACCCATACAAAGATCTTTGTAATTTTATAGAATACATTTCTTTGGGTTTTGCACTTAACGCTTCAGGCATTTTAAATCCTTCAGGGATTTTCATATAGATATCACTATCAAGTGATCCATACAAGTAAGCTGTAACAACATCCATAAGACGCATCTCTAAATTTTTAGATACTGCCAAGCTGATTAAATATCTGAAAGTGGTTGCATCCATTACCGGTGAATAAGTTTCTTCATAATCAATTCCAGGTCTTTAAGAGAAACCTTGAGCAACAAGCCTGGCCTTGTATCTTACAATTTCGTCTTTCTCATTTCTTTTTCGTACGAAGATCCATCTATATCCTAATGGTTTCACAACTTCAGGTGTGAGGATAATGTTCCCAAAAACCTTTCTCTTGTTAAGAGAATTTAATTCAACTTGCATAGCTTCCTTCCATTTAGCCCAATCATTTCTTCTTTGACATTCAATGACAGATTGTGGTTCGGGATCATCATTCATAATATCACATGCAACTGAATAAGAAAATATTGCACCTATATTGTCAGTTTCATTTTGGTCACATATTCTATTTGTCTGACCATAATTTAATGCATCATCCTCCTTTCCTGGGGGAATTTGAATAATTCGTGTTTCTCCAGGAACACTTTCATCGTGATCTAGTGCATTTTCTGCTCCTCTTCTTTTTCGTGGGTTCTTATCCTTAGAACCAAATGGCCTTCCACGCTTCAGGCGTGTTTTAGACTCTTGAGTGACTTTATCATCAGATTGTCCATGTGGAATGTCAATTCGAGCTGGAACATTGACAGCTGGTATATATGATTTAGTCACCCTTTTTGTGTCAGTAAATGCATCAGGTAATTGATTTGCCATTTCTTGGAAATGCATTATCTTTTGAACTTCCATGTCACATTGCTTTGTGCGAGGGTCAAGATATGATAAAGTAGGCTCATGCCATGACACATCCTTTTCCAGAATCTTCTTTTCTCCACCTAATGATGGGAAATTTGCCTCATCAAATTGACAATCTGCTAGGCGTGCTGTGAAAACATCACCTGTTAATGGTTCAAGATATCTTATAATAGAGACTGACTCATAACCAACATATATTCCCAACCTTCTTTGAGGACCCGTTTTTGTCCGTTGAGGTGGTGCAATAGGGACATATACTGCACACCCAAAAATTCTCAAATGGGATATATTCGGCTCTTGACCGAAAGCAAGTTGTAGTGGAGAATATACATGATATGAACTTGGTCTCATGCGTATCAATGATCCAACATGTAAGATTGCATGGCCCCAAACAGAAACAGGAAGTTTGGTCCTCATTATCAATGGTCTAGCTATTAGCTGGAGACGTTTAATCAGTGATTCAGCTAAACCATTTTGTGTGTGTGCATGAGCAACTGGATGCTCAACAACAATTCCTACAGACATACAATAGTCATTAAATGCTTGTGAAGTAAATTCACCAGCATTATCAAGTCTCACTCTTTTGATAGTATAATCAGGGAAATGTGCCCTTAATTTAATAATTTGGGCAAGAAACTTTGCAAATGCCATATTACGAGTTGATAATAGGCAAACATGAGACCATTTTCTGGATGCATCTATTAAGACCATAAAGTATCTAAATGGTCCAGATGGTGGGTGAATCGGTCCACATATATCACCTTGAATTCTTTCTAGAAATCTAGGTGACTCCCTTTCAACTTTCATTGGAGAATGTTTTATAATTAACTTTCCAAGGGAACAAGATGCACATAGTTTTATGCTATTGGATTGAGGAAACTTTTGGTCCTTCAATGGATGCCCGTGTGTATTCTCAATTATCCTTCGCATCATTGTTAATCCTGGGTGGCCCAACCTATCATGCCATAAACTGAATGTCCCAAGATCACAATGTTTTCCTTCTACTACCATATTTGATTCAATCATATGTATATATGTATAATGCGTACCAGAATCAAGTGTTGGTAGTTTTTCAAGCACATGGTTTTTGTCTATAATATACATATATTTCTTATTTTCAATGGTCACAAATTTTGTGTCATAACCTTTGAAATATATGTCATTGAAACTTAATAAGTTTCTATTAGACTTTGGAGAAAATAAGGCATTTTCTATACAGAAGCTTGTACCATTTGGTAATATAAAATGGGCTTTCCCGGTTCCCTCTATCAAGTCTGCAGGACCTGATATTGTATGTATGACTGTTTTTGTTGGTACTAATTCTGAAAAATATTTCTTTGATTTCAGAATAGTATGTGTACTACCACTATCTGCTATACAAAGATCTCCAATCTTTTGTGCTCCAGTTGGACTCATATTAAACTTCACATATAAAAGGAATAATAAGTAAATAAACATAATCATAATTATTATTAAAAAGAAAGCTCATTTATTGTAGGAAAGACATTACATGAAAAACAAACGAAGGAAAAATAGTTTTACTAGAAAAATAATAGATTTTTTTTTAGTTTATGTCTTCCATGTCATTGCAGAAATCATCAACATTTAGTGGAGTGAATTCAACATTATCAATGAGGTTTGCTTCTTTTCCTTTTCCTTTAATGGACTCTTGATAAAGTTGACAAAGATGTGCAGGTGTGCGACAGGTCCTTGACCAATGGCCTGTGCTACCACATCTATAACATGAACCATCAGATTTTTGTGATGTCCCAGTATCATGCCTTGCCACTTTGGCCTTATCTTGTGTGTGGACATTGTTTCTTTGTGAATATTGGTAATTATTTCTTTTCTGGCCACGACCACGATTATTACCTTGTCCACGACCAGAATTATGGTTCTGATTATGGCTTTGGTTTCGATTAAAATAGCCACGGCCTCGCCCTCGACCACGACATCGCCCTCGTCCACGTGTATTGTTTCGATGACAATCAATATTTGTAGCATTTGCTTCAAGAAGTGCTACTGATCCCGTTGGACGAGATTCATGGTTTTTCATTAAGAGTTCATTGTTTTGTTCTGCAACGAGCAGACATGCATTCAGTTCAGAATATCTTGTGAACTTTTGCATCCGATATTGTTGCATCAAAGTAATGTTTGTTGCATGAAATGTTGAGTAAGTTTTCTCCAACATATCTTCATCAGTAACCTCTTGTCCACAATACTTGAGTTGTGAACATATTCTGAACAAAGCTGAGTTGTATTCATTTACTTTCTTGAAGTCTTGAAACCTTAGTGTTCTCCATTCATCTCTAGCATTTGGAAGTATAACTTCCTTTTGATGATCAAATCTTTCTTTCAAAAGATTCCAGAGAATACTTGGATCAGTAACATCAAGATATTCAAATCTCAACATTTCATCAATATGCTTACGAAGGAAAACTTGTGCTTTTGCTTTGTCTTGTGCCAAGCAATTATTAAATTCATATATAGTATTTGAGATACCCATGGATTCAAGATGCATTTTTACATCTATCATCCATGGCACATAGTTTTTCCCACTAACTTCAAGTGCTGCAAACTCGAGCTTTGCAATGTTGGATATAATGTAACTATAAATTTTAAACAAAATAAAAATTAAAATTAAAATCCATTTATTTCAATAAATATTACACAAAAAAGAAGCGGTAAAGCTAACATTGCATACAAGCCTAAAAGTAGATGAAATTCCATATTATCTTCGATGTTAAGGATTGGGATGAAAAGTAACATGACTATTATAGTCATGATTATCACAAAAGGATGAATCATCTTGAAGCTTGATTTCTTGAAATTGATTTATTTGATAGAAGAGAGAAATATTTGTTGTGGGTAAAATAAGCAGGGTAAAGATGTTTATTTATGGTAAAAAAAATATAGCCGTTGTTTTTGCTGTTTATAACCGTTGCATATATATTCCCGTTGTGTATATATGTATATGTATTTTATAAATCATATAATAAGACTTATAACTAATACATAACTTTACTAATTAGAAACATAAATAAATATTAGTAAATGTTTAAATAAAATTATGAAGAGTATCTAAAATATAAATAAACATTGACATGTATAAATAAATATAATTTAAATGTTAGTATGCACAAATAAAAGTTAGTAGCATAATATAAATGTTAGTATGCATAAATAAAAGTTAGTTGCATAATGTAAATGTTAGTTTGCATAAATAAAAATTAGTTGCATAATGTAAATGTTAGTTTGCATAAATAAAAATTAGTTGCATAATGTAAATGTTAGTATAAAAATTAGAATACATAAAGAAATGTTAGTATAAGAAATAAAAATTGTTAGTAGTCCATAATGTTCATAATGTATAAGTTTCATTAATTCATTAGTATTATTATTTTAATATGATTGAGGTTTTTATAATTAATAGTGTTTTTACTAAGTAATACATACCTTGATTAAGATAGATGTGATTTTCCACTTGTTTAGTAACCTTGATTAGAGCTTTCGTGCTGATAACGTGTTATGAATTAAGCGTAATTAATGTAACTATAAATCAAACCAAACTAGTAAACTTTGATAAGAACTTTAATTGAGAAGAAAGAATATTTAGAGAGAATATGAAAGTTATATCTCTTATAACTTTTGGTGTGTTTCATTCTTTACAATGGAGGGGTATTTATACTACAAATTTTACTAACATATAACTGTAATTAGTTAGAAATGTTGACAAATTTGCCATGCACCAATTATTATGTCATCCACCAATTATTTACAACACCACCAATTATTTACAACATATATATATATATATATATATATATATATATATATATATGACAAAAGAATTTATAGTCACTTGCCAAATATCCCAAATTATTAAAAATCTTGTCTAACGATAAGAAAACTAACAGATATCGTAACATAACATGTGAAGTGAGGATTTATTTTGAGTGGGTTAAACATCACTAATGTGTCACCACTAACCACTTGCTTAATTAAATCACCTTCGTTTGTTTAGAATGATTTATATTCTTTAACATACATGGTACCATATATATATATATATATATATATATATATATATATATTAACCCCATATGTACCTATTCTCCATAAAAGGCTCGTAAGGCAACTTTCCTAAATTGAAGGAAACATTGTACAAGTGCTAGGAAAAGTAATTATGGGAATATTGAATTATTCACCACCCTCTAATCATCTACATACCTCCCTTCCATCTATAGTCACATTCATATGCAGAGATACATAGTATAACACATGACAATACTATTTTGATAATTATATGAAATAAACACCCTTGTCCTCAAATGTGGCAGCCTTCATAAGAAATAATTTCAAACATCATAGTCATACTACTCACTACGTGCCTCATTCATTGCCCCCACACATGATGAATATGTTTTACTCCAACCTACTGGTGAAGACTATGTAAATAAATACCCATGCATGTTTCCTCAATTGAGACACCCACAAACTCTTAAAAACTTCCAACTCACCTCATCATCTTTGTTTTAAAAATTACCCAAAGAAGACCTCATTTAGAGGAGTAAGAATTTGGTTTTCCTCTAGCTAAAGAAGGAGGCAACAATCTTATTCTTTCTCTTCTTGTTGTCGAAATAAACAACCCAAATATCATCAAGATTCGCTACCACCACCACCGAGTTCCTCTATTTTTGTTGGTGAAACAACCCATTGATGTTCTCGGTTTCTTCTCCTTCGACCAAGCTGAAAAACGGGAAGCATTCCTCTCGTTAAAAAGTCACCAAAACAGCCCCGGATCATCCCTTGCGGTTTACTACGAAAAACTTCTCAAAAACGAACCAAAACACGCAATGAAAGTGACTCGTTATGGCCCCTTTTCTTTGAGTTTTACAAATTTTGGGGGGAGATTGTTTTTTTGGAACGGCAAATACAATATTATACTAAACTAGTCCTAAATTATTCCACCTATGTCTACAGTGGGACTTGAACCCTCAACCTCAAGGAGGGAGGGCAACACCGGAATTTTTTTTTTGGGATAGACATTTTGCATGCTAGACAAGAAAGTATAATA
This sequence comes from Lactuca virosa, assembly GCF_052849685.1. NCBI lineage: Eukaryota > Viridiplantae > Streptophyta > Magnoliopsida > Asterales > Asteraceae > Lactuca > Lactuca virosa. Next base: position 278,450,203 of record NC_136434.1, on the reverse strand, counting down.
CCACAATATGTCATATACTCTTAACATTTTTTCTAACGTGTTACCACACAACATCTTTTCTATATCAAAACAAACATGCAACGAGTATACAAAAATATTTCATACATGATAAACTAGCCTTCTTTGTTGTTCATGTAGAATTAAAACAATTATATGAAATATTAGATGCCAATATAAATATATAAGTTTGTATTATGTTTGTGACATAAGTCCATGCAAGTGTTTTTGGTTGATAATCAAAACTAATCATTAGTGTTAGAATGGTCATTAATAAAACAAACAAAGAAAAGTCTATGTTTATGACCTACTTTGTTAATTTATTTACAAGCAATGTCTAAAGTGTAAATATAATATGAGATAACTAGACCTATATATACATAAGTGTTCTATGGGATTTATGTTATAAAACATGATTATTTTTATATAAAATTGTTATTTTATATAAAAATGAAGTTTATAAAAAGACCTTGTAACATTTTATAAAATAAGTAGTTTTTTTTATAAAATATGATTGTTTTATATAAAATTGTTATTTAATATAAAATATGGAGATTAAAAAAAGATATTGTAACATTTTATAAAGTAATTAGTTTTTATAAAACATGATTATTTTTATATAAAATTGTTATTTTATATAAAAACGAAGCTTATAAAAAGATCTTGTAACATTTATAAAATAAGTAGTATTTATAAAATATGATAATTTTTATATAAAAATGATATTTTATATAAAAATGTAGTTTATAAGGAGATCTTGTTATATTTTATAAAAATATGTAGTTTATATAATATGATTGTTTATATAAAATAGATATTTTATATAAAAAGAAAACTTATGAAGAGACTATTAACGTTTCAAGAAAACAAAGAATTGAAATAATATTTTTATGCCTTCAATGATATATACATACATATTTACATTACTCTTAAAGTATATGTATAATAGTGCATGTATAAATATATATTTGAATGTGACGACAAATAAATTGCAAACATTGTTAAGGCTCGGAATACAAATGACGACAAAAATACTAGACTTAACAATTTAAGAATATTCTGTATGAGAAACACTTTATCACTAATAACTCAAAACCTTAGCATAAAGCTCTCTGACCGTTAATCTGAAAGGAACGTTGAACATTGGTATAGATCTATACGGGTTGACAGCCCCGCCTGCGGTTGCTAGCAACAACCATCGTCTGACGAGTCAAAACGGACGTAATCGTTCAGTCACTTATATATTTCACGACGTCGATGAAGCGTTGTGATGGTCACAGTACATCTGCTCACCGTACTACTTTATAGAGGCTTGCGCGTCCATAGTTCGGTTATAGGCTCATATTAGAACCCCTAAATTTTAATGTAGAAGTTTTATCGTTAAAAATGAACTTTTGAACAAAATGGAAATGTGTTGAAACCATTATTATATATAATTCGTATTTATAATATTTTCAACATGATACTTTGGACTCATGATTTCTTGGTTATAAACAATGAACCAAACTATTTTACTTGTATGAGATTACAAGTGTGGACTAAATACATATTTATAATCTTAAAAGGTCACAAATGTATTTTCGATTATAAACCGTTTGAGTCTAAACCTATAAAGCTCACCAACATTTTTGTTGACGTATTTTTAAAACGTACGTATATTCAGGATCTTAAAAGCTGGAAGAATGTCTGCACGTTAAGGAGGATATTTCTCCTTATAAACCGGTCCACTTGTTATATGCTTTATAGAACTTGAATTATGTATTAGTCGTCGTTTGGGATTTACTAAACAATGTATTTCTTCTTTTTCATACTTTGGAAGAATGTAATGTTATTTTAATCCTGTAATATTCGATGTATGTTGTTAACTATGAACCAAACATTTCACGTCGCAACCCCGATGATTCCGCCATCGGTCGGGGTGTGACAGTTTGGTATCAGAGCTAAACGACTATAGCGGATAGTATTTTCCTTAGACGAGGACAAATATAGTCTAAGGGCTTACTCTTGTAGGTCTAGTCATTCTTAAAACTAAAATCCTTAAGTCTATCCCCATAGATCTATAATACTTAATAATTATGTTCTTAATGATAAAGACCCCATGCTTAGATTTATTTCAAATAAATCTATGAATAATAAGTATTATTAATTATACCTCCCGACGTAAACAAATGATAATTTATAATACACACACATAAACAATATATAGATTTATATAAAAACTCAGTTCCTCGATGAGAAAACACTAATCCAAGATAAGAAAAATACAAGGAATTAAAAATAAAATATTCAACTAGGTTCCTTAGTACATGATTCGTACCACAACTAAACCTAGTTGCGCACCTAAGTTTTATTATGGTCATATTTATGCACTACCTAACCTAAGAGAAATAGTTGATTTGTTAAAAATCTTGTAAAAATCTTAGTTAAAATTAAAAGAAAAAAATGACAATAGTGGTACGAAATACTAAGAAAACCTTAATATATGATGAAATCACAGAGATGAGATCCGAAACCTAGAAAATGAACTCTGGAACCTAAAAATGAAATGTTCGGACATTAAAGCTTACACTATGAGGTTCATCTACCTTTCCCTGTTGTGCCCGACGCTTGTAACGCTGGAGCACAAAAAGATTGAACGCTATATTTGGGGGTTGGCACCTCAAATCAAGGGAATGGTCATTTCTTCAAGAGTTACAAGCTAAGAAAGTGTTAAGAACCTAATCAAACGTTTGACCAACAACGAGGTCAGTCGAGTATCCTTGGAGGCAAAAGTTGAAACTCCTAGGGTTGAACCCGACAAACGGAAAGCGGATGGAGGATATACACACGCAGCGAAAAGAAAAAAGGTCTATGTTGCAACAGCAATCCTAACACCCACACCCCAGAAAAACTATGCAGGAGAACACCCCTTGTGTGTCACCTGAAACCGAAACCACATCGGGGAGTGTTTTCAATGCACTAACTGCAAACGAAAGGGACATACCGCCCCCTTTTGTAAGATCCCGGCAGGAGCAGCGAGAAATCAGAAGATTGGCACTGGGGCAGGAGGAAGAGGAGGAGTAAGGACATGTTATGAGTGTGGCGAAAAGGGACACTTCAAACGATATTGCCCAAAGCTGAAGGGAAAGACGGGAAATGATCACGGAAGAGCATTTGTTATTGGACACAAGGACACCATTCAAGACCCATCAGTGGTCACTGGTACGTTTATCGTCAATAACTTGTATGCTACAATACTTTTTGACTCAAGTTCCGATAAAATTTTTGTAACTCCAAAATTTAAACAACTTTTAAGCCATGAGATTAGGAATTTAGAAGTAGCATACGAAGTAGAAGTAGCAAACGGTCAGATAGAGAGCACTACTGAAATATTGATAGATTGCACACTAACTCTAAATGACCACATATTTCATATAAACCTTATGCAGATGCCTATCGGAAGCTTCGACATTATTGTAGGAATGGATTGGCTTTCCCCTCATCATACTGAGATCCAATGCTACGAGAAGATTGTACGGTTGACCCTACCCAATGGGGAGATCATGACGATTTATAGGGATAAATCGGGACAAAACCTAAAGTTAGTCTCTTGCACAAAGGCTCACAAATATCTACACAAGAAATATTACGCCTTTTTGGCTCACATAGTAGATAAAAAGAACAAGGAAAAGGAGATAAAATACATACAACAAGTATGTGACTACCCCGATGTGTTTCCAGAAGATCTACCTGGATTGCCGCCAAACCGACAAGTTGAGCTCAGGATTGATCTAACCCTCGTCGCGGCCCTGGTAGCCAAATCACCTTACAGACTGGCTCCATCAGAGTGGTGGATTAGGTGTCTAAGTTCATAACTATTTCTGGAATGTACTTGACCCGATTAGCATGGTCCATTTGGGTTGGATGGCATCATGCATTTGGATAGACTAAAATGAGAGAAATAACACTTAAGGTTTATTAATATATTATAAGTTCTAATATATTAATAGTATTATTTAGTTAGTATTGATCAAGAATTAATTTGGAATTAATTAAGTGATCAAAAGAAGACTAATTAAATATATGGGTTGATTGTGTATATCATCCATACTTATATATTGGGCTAATGCTTCATGGATTATCAAGTTGGGCTAAAACCCATAGGATGCTCCATGGTGGTTATAGAACCCATGGGTCATGGAAATGAAAAGTCATGACAATTAGGGTTTACATGGTGTAACCCTAATTGTAATACACTATATAAGCTTCACTTTGTTCACCAAAATCGGCCACTAAGCATACAAGTGAGGGCTAGCCAATTTCTAAGTGTTCTTCATTTCTCTCTAAGTTATTCCAAGTGCATTTGGTGTTGTGTGAGACATTTTAGGCATCACACTTGAGGTGCTAGGCTCACAAGGTTTTCAAGGAATCCAAACTACTACAAGGTATGTATTTCCTACTAACTTTTATGTATTAAAAGTTCCCCATGTATGCTAGATAGGTTATGAACCTTGGAAAAACAATTTTGCATGTATCATAGACAAAACATAGATCCAAGGTTTCTAGGGTTGCATGTACACCATAGGAGTGTTAGAATGCTCAAAACCCTTAAGTGGTATTAGAGACTAGGCTTGTTTATTTGATACTTGATGCAAATTGTTGAAAAAACTCAGTTTTTCTGCACTCTGAAGCATGAACTCGCCGAGTCCATGGGGGGACTCGACGAGTCCATGACCAAATTCATCCTACTCGACGAGTAGGATCTTGCACTCGACGAGTAGGAGCCCCTGAATGCAAATTTTCGAGTTTTGCTATTGGAAATGGTCTAGAAACATTACCCTAAACTGTTTTGGTGTTATAAAACTTGTTTTAGATGGTGTAATGGTTGTTCTAATCCATTTACAATGGCTAATATCAAAATTCCATGTTTATATGTGTTCATATGTTCTTGAAATTTTGATATGAATATTCATGTTCTTATGAGTTCTTGATAGATCATAGGAGTTACTTGTTAAAATTGTTTAATGTTTAATTCATGATCATTATGTGTTTTAATGGAATCCATAATTTGTTCTCAAGTTATGGATTACCAAAAGTCATTCTTTTAAAGTCCATTATTAAACACATAGGTTACATAAAATGAAAAGTCACTCATTTTATTACATCATTAACTCATAAGTTATGAAAGATGAAAAGTTTTGAAATTTAAAAAAATTGCCCTCAAGTTTTGGAACATGTAAAGTCACTTTAAAAAAAACTTTAGTTCCAACCCCTAGAATTTTAAAAGTTAAAATTCAACCCTTATACTTTATATTATTATAAGTTTAATAATAATTATATATGTATAAAAACAAGTCGTTTTACCGTTAGTAGGCCTCATTCACGAAGTCGGTCTATAAGGGAGGTATAAGGTTGTTGCCTATAAAATGGCAGGTTAATGGGTGTCCACTCTCACCCACCGTTTCCTTGACTGGTGGAGGGTCGTTAGCCGAATGGGTAGGACAAGGACTTTTAAATCTTCATTAAAAGTATGATGAATATAAAGTAACTAAATGTTTTTTTTATAAATTCCCAATCTCAGTTACTTTAGGAAAATGTGAATAAGGTGCTAACCCATGAAATTACACTTTGCACTTTGATTAAGTCGTTAGTGGAGTGTGTGTGGTTAACCGGCACACTAACCTGGACTTAACAAGGTAGGCAAAGGGTAACTTAATATTTATCATAGTATCGGTGGAGCGCGTGTGGTTAACCGGAACATCGATTGAGGGGTAAATATTAAGGGTACCAAGTAATTTGCATGGTTACTTCACACCTTGTTTTGTGATCCTCGGCATCCCAGTCACAAAACCTGAAGGGCACACTCGAGATTGAAACATTCCATTGAAAATTTCAATGAATCTCAAAGAATCTAGGAGTTTCAAAACCAATTAAAACCTAATAATTTATTTCGTTTTTCATGGTGGAAATTGGTGAATCGTCATTCACCTACCTTCAAATATTTTATAGCTTGGATTACGGCATCCCTCTTCTAAGTTATAAAATATTGTGTTGGGTCCTAGCCTTAATATTACATTTGGGTGTTTTATTAAGGACTATCTTTATATCTAATCTAAACTTGTCTTTCTTCTTTTCATATGTCTTCCAACAATGCTGCTTCTGGCTCAAACCCTACCGGCTCCTTCTCTCTCATGAACCTTTATGGGAGAGTCATCTTTGATGGTTCCAACTTTATGGATTGGATCCGGAACATCAGGATGGTCACTCGTTATGAGGACAAGGAATATGTCCTCGACAAGGAGCTTAAGGAACTCGAGCCGATTGCTACTCCTGAGGAGATCGCTGAATATCAGGCCCATGAAAGGGATGCTACCAAAGTGGCATGCATCATGTTGGCCACTATGACAGCCGAGCTCCAAAAGTCCTATGAGGACCACTATCCTTTTGAGATGCACCAGGATTTGATGGACCGCTACCATCAGAGTGCTCGTCAAGAGCGATATGAAATCATCTCCTCCATGATAACAACCAGAATGAAGGATGGTGAACCCATCACGGGCCACATGCAGAAAATGCAAAGGTATGTGGACCGTTTGCTGAAACTGAATGCGAACTTCCCAGAGGAGTTGGCAATAGATATCATTTTGCACTCCTTACCTTCATGTTATGATCAATTCCGCATGACATACCACATGAACAAGGAGGAAGTTACACCCAGCAAACTTCAAGGACTTTTGAAGACCGCGGAAAGTGGTCTTAAAGGTAAGTCGGTTGTTACTACTTCTACTCCTACCGCGGCCCCTGTCTTGGCAATCGGGCAAGGCAAAGGAAAGAAGAGGAAGATCCCTTCGAAGGGTACCAAGGGAAATTCCTTTGATGACTCCTCTTCAAGTGGAACCAAGAAAGGTTTTGTCACTCCTTCTGCGAACCCTAAAGAGGCTGAATGCTTCTATTGTCATGAAAAGTCGCATTGGAAGTGAAACTGCCCAAAGTACCAGCAAGATGTTAAGGATGGGAAAGTAAAACCCAACCATGCAGGTATTTACACTATATTGTCTAATAACTCACCCTATTCTAACTCTTGGGTCCTTGATACCGGTTGTGGTATTCATATTTTTTTTTATTTGCAGGGTCTAAGAAGAAGTGAGAATGTGGAGCATGGAAAGATAAACTTGATCAAGGGGAATAAGAAAGCTTCATCTGTCACCAAGATTGGAGTTTATTCTTTGTTGCTAAGTAGTGGGTTTACAGTAGATTTGAATAAATGTTGTTACTCGCCTGAAATGGAAAGAAATATTATTTCCTTTCATGCTTTGTACAAACAAGGTTTTACCTTTTCATTTGATAATGATAGTGGTGGTATTTATGCTTTCTTTAATAATGTTCTTTATTTTAAAGCATTACCTTGTGATGGTGTGTATGAAGTTGTGTCGGTTGTAGACAATCTAGGAAATAATGTGTTGTGTATTGATTCTTGTAATAATAACTTGGATAAAGCATCATTATGGCATTGTCGTCTTGGACATGTAAGCAAGAAACGCATAGGCCAACTCCAAAAGGATGGGGTCTTGGAGTCATTTGATTTAAAGTCAGATGATAGTTGTGAATCATGCTTACTTGGGAAAATGACAAAGTCACCCTTCACTGGTACCTGTGCTAGGGGTGAAGGTTTGTTGGATCTTGTACACACTGATGTGTGTGGACCCTTCAAAACTGCCACAAGGGACGCTAATCGTTATTATGTGACTTTTATTGATGATTTTAGTAGATATGGATATGTCTACTTAATCAAGCATAAGTCAGAGACCTTTGAAAAGTTCAAAGAGTTTAAACAGGAAGTGGAGAATCAATTGGGCAGGAACATTAAGATGCTTCGATCCGATCGAGGTGGTGAGTATCTTAGTATAGAGTTCCTTGACTATCTTAAGGAATGTGGGATTATCTCACAATTGACACCTCCCAGGACACCGCAGTTGAATGGTGTGGCTGAGAGGCACAATTGAACCTTGTTGGATATGGTTCGTTCCATGATGAGTCGAGCTTTGCTACCAATCTCATTCTGGGGGTATGCCTTAGAGACTGTCGCCCATATGCTTAATCTAGTCCCTAAAAATAAGGTTGCCAAAACACCTCATGAGATGTGGACCGGAAAAGTTCCCAATCTGGACCACACCAAGATTTGGGGTTGCGAGGCTTTTGTGAGGTGCGAGTCTCACGATAAGCTCGAACCTCGAAGTGAGAGGTGTATTTTCATCGGCTACCCACAGGGATCCTTTGGTTACCTCTTCTACAGACCTAGTGACAATGTGGTCTTTGTAGCAAGGAGAAGAGTCTTTCACGAGAGAGAATTCATAAGCCAAGGAAACAGTGGGAGGCAAATTGACCTTGAAGAAATTCAAGAGTCAAGTGGTGAAGGAACCTCAAATCCTAGCAATCAACCTGAGGAGGAAACTCCTGTTGATCCGACAGAAGAGTCTGTACCTCTGAGGCGTTCCACGAGAGTTAGGAATGCATCTAAGCATTACTATGGTTTCCATATTACTGCGGAAGGTGATACACTTATCAGTGATAGCACACTGGTAAGTATGGATGAACCTAACAGCTACACGGAAGCCATGGCAGGCCCTGAGGCTGCTAAATGGAAAGAGGCTATGGACAGCGAGATACAGTTCATGTATGACAATCAAGTTTGGAACTTGGTTGACAATGTACCAGGTCGTAAGACAGTTGGGTGCAAGTGGATCTTCAAGAAGAAGACCGACATGGATGGTAATGTACACACTTATAAGGCGCGACTGGTTGCAAAGTCCTTTTCTCAAACTCCAGAAGTTGATTATGATGAGACCTTTTCACCAGTAGCAAAGATTAAGTCTATTAGGGTTATGCTAGCCATTGTTGCGTTTCATGACTATGAAATATGGCAAATGGATGTCAAAACCGCTTTCCTTAATGGAAAGTTGCCTGAGGATGTTTATATGAGTCAGCCAGAGGGTTTTGTCAGTGCAGAGTACCCTAATAGAGTGTGTAAGCTTGAGAAATCCATCTATGGATTTAAACAAGCACCTCGTAGATGGAATCTTTGTTTCGATGAGAAAGTCAAAGAGTTTGGATTTTCGAGGAGTGAAGATGAGTCCTGTGTATATGTCAAGGCTAGTGGGAGTAGAGTTAGCTTTTTGGTATTGTATGTGGATGACATACTACTCATAGGAAATGACATCCCAACTATGCAGGAAGTGAAGTCCTGGCTTGGGAAGTGTTTCGCTATGAAGGACCTTGGAGAAGCTACCTATATCCTTGGGATAAGGATTCTGAGAGACCGGAGTAAAAGACTAATTGGACTTAGTCAGAGTACCTACTTGGAGAAGGTGCTGAATAGATTCAACATGCATAATTCCAAGAAAGGAGAGTTACCGATCCAGAGTAACGCTAGACTGAGTAAGACTCAGAGCCCGAGTACAGAGGCTGAGATAGCTGAGATGAGTCGAGTACCTTATGCTTCAGCTGTAGGCTTGATCATGTATGCTATGACTTGTACTCGTCCTGACGTGGCCTTTTCATTGAGCATGGTCAGCAGATATCAGGGGAACCCTGGCAAGGCTCACTGGACTGCGGTAAAGAACATTCTCAAGTACCTGCAGAGGACTAAGGACTGGGTCCTTACCCTCGGTGGGAGTGATGACTTGAGAGTAGAAGGGTATAGTAATGCTAGCTTTCAGACTGATAGGGATAATTTCCGCTCTCGGTCAGGCAGGGTCTTTACCTGAAACGGAGGATAATTTCTTGGAAAAGTTCCAAGCAGAAGACAGTGGCTGATTCAACTTGCGAATCAGAGTATATAGCGGCAAGCAAGGCAGCAAAGGAGGCTATATGGCTAAAGAACTTCATTGGAGACCTTGGAGTTGTATCAGCTATAAAGGAGCCCATAGAGATTTTCTGTGATAGTGAAAGTGCAGTTGCCTTAGCCAAGGAACCAAGGGATCATGGGAGATCCAGACACATCGACAGAAAATACCATTTCATCAGACATCGAATAGAAGAAGGACTCCTCGTGGCAAAGAGGGTATCATCGGATGAGAACCTAGCAGATCCCCTCACGAAGGGACTGGGTAGGGTTAAGCATCTCCAACATGCGAGGCGCATAGGGCTGAAGGATGATATTAGTTTTAGTAGTTAGATAGCTTTGAAATGTGTAAAGTGTAATTGACATTTGATGATGAATAAAAGTTGTATTTATTTATGAGTAAAGTGTTGCTATCTTTTGTCAATCGTTTACTATCGTTTCATTTTGCATGTTTTGACTTCCAGAATAATTATGTTTGGTATATCATATTATTCGAATTCTCCACAGTCGGTCATATGTTGGAAGTAGGTATGAATCAATACTGTCATGAGTTGGTTGTAGAGGTCTAAGATGTTGGACATGGCTACAACACTCATGAGTGCTCATAAGTTCTGAGTATTGGATTCAACCCACGCTCGCTGGTATCACTTCATGGAATTGATCTCGAGTGATCGCGAGACGGTAATATCATGTAAGTCTTCAAACCTAGAGATATGACTTGTTGCCTATGAGTTGGTTATGCATTGATTGTACGAAAACGCATTGGTAACTCGATGTTATAAAATGTGCCTTTGTGTATGATTCAACAAGTAGTAGAACAAGCATATGAGTTGAAGTTTATCTGTTCCTTCTTCGATTAGAAGCGATATCTGGGCCCCTCGATGATTTTGTGTTGACCCATGTACCGGGCCCGTTCAGAACTAAGTTGATGTGTTCAATTAAGTTCTATGTCAAACAAATCGGAAATCGGGAAACAAACTGCTGGACAATAAGTAAGACATTGTTCCATGTATTTGTCCGGCTGATATCTAGAACAGAGGAGTATATGATCACTTATCTTAAATGGCATATCATCATCATCTCAGTTCCGAGATACCTTGAAAGAGCTACGATTGCTGATCGGTTCCTGAAGTCATTCTTGCAGTTATAGTTATTAGACTTATCCAAGTGGGAGATTGTTGGATTAGGTGTCTAAGTTCATAACTATTTCTGGAATGTACTTGACCCGATTAGCATGGTCCATTTGGGTTGCATGGCATCATGCATTTGGATAGACTAAAATGAGAGAAATAACACTTAAGGTTTATTAATATATTATAAGTTCTAATATATTAATAGTATTATTTAGTTAGTATTGATCAAGAATTAATTTGGAATTAATTAAGTGATCAAAAGAAGACTAATTAAATATATGGGTTGATTGTGTAAATCATCCATACTTATATAGTGGGCTAATGCTTCATGGATTATCAAGTTGGGCTAAAACCCATAGGATGCTCCATGGATGCTCCATGGTGGTTATAGAACCCATGGGTCATGGAAATGAAAAGTCATGACAATTAGGGTTTACATGGTGTAACCCTAATTGTAACACACTATATAAGCTTCACTTTGTTCACCAAAATCGGCCACTAAGCATACAAGTGAGGGCTAGCTGATTTCTAAGTGTTCTTCATTTCTCTCTAAGTTATTCCAAGTGCATTTGGTGTTGTGTGAGACATTTGAGGCATCACACTTAAGGTGCTAGGCTCACAAGGTTTTCAAGGAATCCAAACTACTACAACGTATGTATTTCCTACTAACTTTTATGTATTAAAAGTTCCCCATGTATGCTAGATAGGTTATGAACCTTGGAAAAACAATTTTGCATGTATCATAGACAAAACATAGATCCAAGGTTTCTAGGGTTGCATGTACACCATAGGAATGTTAGAATGCTCAAAACCATTCACAGAGATACAAGAGCTCTCAAGCCAACTGCAGAAACTTCTTGACAAAGGCTTCATAAGACCAAGTTTCTCACCTTGGGGAGCACCAGTTTTATTTGTCAAGAAGGAAGATGGATCCTTCAGAATGTGTGTCGATTACCGGGAGCTGAAAAAATTAACCATCAAGAACCGTTATCCACTCCCAAGAATCGATGACTTGTTTGACCAATTACAAGGCTCTAGCTACTATTCCAAGATAGATCTGCGTTCAGGATATCACCAACTTGAATTAATGGAATCAGATGTACCAAAAACGGCTTTCAGAACTCGGTACGAACATTACGAGTTTCTAGTTATGCCTTTCGGTTTGACGAATGCCCGTGCGGTATTCATGGACCTCATGAACCGTGTTTGCAAGCCTTATTCAGATGATTTTGTGATTTTATTTATTGACGATATCCTGATATACTCACACACAAAGGAAGAACACGTCAAACATCTACGATTAATATTGTAACTGCTAAGAAAAGAGAAACTGTATGCAAAATTCTCCACTTGCGAATTTTGGATCAAATAAGTACACTTCTTAGGACACGTCGTAAGTAACAAAGGAATACATGTGGACCCCGCAAAAATTGAAGCAATCAGGAACTGGGAAGCACCAAGAACACCAACCGCAGTGCGCCAGTTTTTAGGCCTTGCCGACTACTACCGGAGATTTATCGAGAACTTCTCTAAGACTGCCAAACCTCTAACTGCATTGACATAGAAGGATGTGAAGTTTATCTGGGAATACAAGAAGGAGGATGCATTCCAGAAGTTAAAACAAATGTTGTGTTGTGCACCATTCCTATCACTCCCAGAGGGAACTGAAGACTTCGTCGTCTACTGCGACGTGTCTCATGAAAAAGTGACTTTTAAGGCCAATTACACAACTCGTGACCTTGAATTAGGCAACTCAAGGTGCATGAGGCCAATTACACAACTCGTGACCTTGAATTAGGAGATTTATCGTGACCTTGAATTACACAACTCATGAGGCCAGTTTTTAGGCCTTGCCGACTACTACCGGAGATTTATCGAGAACTTCTCTAAGACTGCCAAACCTCTAACTGCATTGACATAGAAGGATGTGAAGTTTATCTGGGAATACAAGAAGGAGGATGCATTCCAGAAGTTAAAACAAATGTTGTGTTGTGCACCATTCCTATCACTCCCAGAGGGAACTGAAGACTTCGTCGTCTACTGCGACGTGTCTCATGAAAAAGTGACTTTTAAGGCCAATTACACAACTCGTGACCTTGAATTAGGCAACTCAAGGTGCATGAGGCCAATTACACAACTCGTGACCTTGAATTAGGAGCAGTGACTTTTGCACTCAAAATATGGAGACACTACCTGTATGGTACAAATTGTACTATCTTTACCGACCATAAGAGTCTCCAACACATCTTGATCAAAAGGAGCTAAATATGAGACAACGAAAATGGGTTGAATTACTAAATGATTACGAGTGTGAAATTCGCTATCATCCCAGGAAGGAAAATGTTATGGCAGATGCACTAAGTTGTAAGGAACACGTCAAACCCAGATGCATACGAGCACTAACCATGACTATCAATTCTAACCTCAGTACACAGATAAGAGAAGCCAAATTTGAAGCTGTAAAGGAAGAAAACATTTCGGACGAGGCCTTGCGAGGAATGGATAAGCAATTCAATCTTAGAAACAACGGAACGCGATACTTCATGAACTGAATCTGGACACCCAAATTCGGAAACGTCAGGAGCCTAGTCATGGACGAAGCTCATAAGACGAAATATTCCGTTCACCCAGACTCCGATAAGATGTATCACGACTTAAAGATGTTGTACTGGTGGCCAAACATGAAAGCTGAGATTGCCACACACGTGAGCAAGTGTCTAACTTGTTCTAAAGTTAAGGAAGAACATCAAAAACCTTCGGGTTTGCTACAACAACCAGAGATACCTGAATGGAAGTGGGAACCAATCACTATGGACTTCATTACCAAGTTACCCAGAACACCATGTGGTTACAACACAATATGGGTGGTGGTCGATAGATTTACAAAGTCTGCCCATTTCCTACCAATTAAGGAGACAGACAAGATGGAAAAGTTAACCAGAACATACCTGAAGGAAATTTTTAGACTACACGAAGTCCCAATATCTATTATATCTGACAGAGACATTAGATTCACCTCCCGATTTTGGCAATCATTGCAAAAGTCCTTAGGTACCCGTCTAGACATGAGCACGACTTACCATCCTCAGACAGATGGTCAGAGTGAACAGACCATCTAAACTCCGGAAGACATGCTCCGAGCCTGTGTGATAGACTTTGGGAATTCATGGGACACTCATTTTCCCTTGATTGATTTTTCCTATAACAATATCTATCACACCAGCATAAAGGCCGCACCATTTGAAGCATTGTATGGAAGGAAATGTCGATCGCCACTATGTTGGGCAGAGGTTGGAGACACCCAATTGGCCAAGGTAAATTCAGGAGATACTCTACGGACTGGACCCGAGATAATTCACGAGACAACCGAGAAGATAGTGCAAATCAGGGATAGACTGAGGAATGTACGCGATCGTCAGAAGAGTTATTCTGACGTAAGGCGTAGACCCTTAGAATTTCAGGTAGGGGACAGAGTCATGTTGAGGGTATCACCTTGGAATGGAATGATCAGGTTCGGAAAGAGAGGAAAACTGAACCCACGATATATAGGACCATTTAAGGTCCTGGAAAGGATTGGTCCTGTTGTGTATCGACTCGAACTACCTCAATAGTTAGAAAGGGTACATGATGTTTTCCATGTATCGAACTTGAAAAAGTGTCTGTCTGACGACACACTCAAAATACCTCTTGAGGAAATCCAATTGAACACAAAACTTCATTTCATTGAAGAGCCCATAGAGATAATGGACCGAGAAATAAAACGATTGAGACAGAGCCGCATACTTATTGTGAAGGTATGTTGGAACTCTCAGAGAGGACCAGTGTTCACTTGGGAACGGGAAAATCAGATGATGTAGAAATATCCTAAATTGTTCAAAGATGCCCCGATAACAAGTTAAATTTCAAGACGAAATTCTTTTAACGGGGGGAGAATGTAACAAATGGTAATTTTAGGTCAAAAAACGTCGACCAAACCGCTGCAATAAAAATTGTTATATTATAACCAAGGAATAAAACGGTGGAATTATATATATATATATATATATATATATATATATATATATATATATATATATATATATATATATATATATATATATATATATATATATATATATATATATATATGACACAAAAATTTATAGTCATTTGCCAAATATCCCAACTTATTAAAAATCTTGTCTAACGATAAGAAAACTAACGAATATCGTAACAGAACACATGAAGTGAGGATTTATTTTGAATGGGTTAAATATCACTGATGGGATGCCACTAACCACTTGCTTAATTAAATCACTTTCATTTGTTTAGAATGATTTATATTCATTAACATACATGGCACCATATATATATATATATATATATATATATATATATATATATATATATATATATATATATATATATATAATATTAACCCAATATGTACCTATTCTCCATAAAAGGCTTGTATGACAACTTTTCTAAATTGAAGGAAACATTGTACAAAGTGCTAGGAAAAGTAATTATGAGAATATTGAATTATTCACCACCCTCTATTCATCTACATACTTCCCTTCCATCTATAGTCACCTTCATATGCAGAGATGCATAGTATGACACATGAAAATACTATTTGAATAATTATAAGAAATAAAAAACCTTGTCCTCAAATGTGGCAGCCTTCATCAGGAATAGTTTCAAACATCATAGTCATACTACTCACTATGTGCCTCATTCATTGCCCCTACACATGATGAATATGTTTAACTCCAGCCTACTGGTGAAGACTAGGTAAATAAATACCCATGCATGTTTCCTCAATTGAGACACCCACAAACTCTTAAATACTTCCAACTCACCTCATCATCTTTGTTTTAAAAATTACCCAAAGAAGACCTCATTTAGAGGAGTAAGAATTCGGTTTTCCTCTAGCAAAAGAAGGAGGAAACAATCTTATTCTTTTTCTTCTTCTTGTTTTCGAAATAAACAACCCAAATATCCTCAAGATTCGCTGCCACCACCACCGAGTTCCTTTATTTTCGTTGGTGAAACAACCCATTGATGTTCTCGGTTTCTTCTCCTTCGACCAAGCTGAAAAACGGGAAGCATTCCTCTCGTTAAAAAGTCACCAAAACAGCCCCGGATCATCCCTTGCGGTTTACTACGAAAAACTTCTAAAAAACGAACTAAAACACGCAATGAAAGTGAGTCTTTATGGCCCTTTTTCTTTGAGCTTTACAAATTTTTTGGGGAGATACATAGACACTTTGCATGCTAGACAAGAAAGTATAATACCATAATATGTCATATACTCTTAACATTTTCTCTAACATGTTACCACCCAACATCTTATCTATATCAAAATAAACATGCAACGAGTATACAGAAATATTTCATACATGATAAACTAGCCTCCTTTGTTATTCATGTAGCGTTAATACAAGTATATGAAATATTAGATGTCAATATAAATATATGTGTTGGTATTATGCTTGTGACATAAGTCCATGCAAGTATTTTTGGCTGATAATCAAAACTAACCATTAATGATAGAATGGTCATTAATAAAACAAACAAAGAAAAGTATAGGCTTAGGACCTACGTTGTTAATTTATTTACAAGCAATGTCTAATGTGTAAATATAATATGAGATAACTAGACCTATATATACGTAAGTGTTCCATTGGATTTATGTTATAAAACATGATTATTTTTATAAATTTAATATTTTATATAAAAATGGAGTTTATAAAAAGACCTTGTAACATTTTATAAAATAAGTACTTTTTGTAAAATTTGATTATTTCTATATATAAAATTGTTATTTTATATAAAAAATGGAGTTTATAAAAAGATCTTGTAACATTTTATAAAATAAGTATTTTTTATAAAACATGATTATTTTAATATAAAATTATTATTTTATATAAAAATGAAGTTTATAAAAAGATCTTGTAACATTTTATAAAATAAGTAGTATTTATAAAATATGATAATTTTTATATAAAAATGATATGTTATATAAAAATGGAGTTTATAAGGTGATCTTGTAATATTTTATAAAAATATGTAGTTTTATAGAATATGATTGTTTCTATAAAATAGATATCTTATATAACAAGAAAACTTATAAAAGACTATTAACGCTTCAAGAAAACAAAGAATTGAAATAATATTTTTATGCCTTCAATGATATATACATACATATTTACATACTCTTAAAAATATATGTATAATAGTGTATGTACAACTATATATTTGAATGTGACGACAAAGAAATTGCAAACATTGTTAAGGCTCAGAATACAAATGACGACAAAAATACTAGATCTAACAATTTAAGGATATTCTCTATGAGAAACACTTCATCACTAATAACTCAAAACCTTAGTATAAAACCATCTGTGCTATAACAGTTAATCTGAAAGGTACGTGGAACATTTGTATAGATCTATATGGGTTCACAGCCCCGCCTGCGGTTGCTAGCTACAATCATCGTCTGACGAGTCAAAACGGGTGTAATCGTTCAGTCACTTATATATTTCACGACGTCGATGAAGCATTGTGATGGTCACAGTACATCTGGTCACGGTACTGCTTTATAGAGGCTTGCATAGTCCGGTTATAGGCTCATATTAGAACCCATAAATTTTAATCTAGAAGTTTTATCGTTAAAAAGGAACTTTTGAACAAAATGGATAAGTATTGAAAACATTATTACATATAATTCGTATTTATAATATTTTCAACACGATACTCACGCCTCATGATTTCTTGGTTATAAACATTGAACCAAACTATTTTACTTGTATGGGATTACAAGTGTGGACTAAATACATATTTATAATCTTAAAAGGTCACAAATGTATTTTCGATTATAAACCATTCGAGTCTAAACCTATAAAGTTCATCAACATTTTTGTTGACGTATTTTTAAAACGTATGTATCTTCATGATCTTAAAAGCTGGAAGAATACCTGCAGGTTAAGGAGGATATTTCTCCTTAAATAAACTATTGACCAAGTAACCGGTCCACTTGTTATATGCTTTGTAGAACTTGAATTATGTATTAGTCGTCGTTTGGGATTTACTAAACAATGTATTTCTTCTTTTTCATACTTTGGAAGAATGTAATGTTATTTTAATCCTGTAATATTCGATGTATGTTGTTAACTATGAACCAACGTTTCACGTCGCAACCCTGGTGATTCCGTCATCGGTCGGGGTGTGACACTTCACCTCTCCACTGTTGCCTTTTAGTTGATTTAATAGATGGCTTAGGAGATGGGAAAGTGAAAAGGTCGATTGGTCACCGTAAAACTCTATCGGAATTCACACGCAGAGATAGGGGAGAGATCTGGTTCGCTATTGATTTACACCTCTCTTGAAGATGAACATATTAAGTTTTGATTGTCTTTTCTTTTAGAAGGAGAGTGGGACATATGTTTTGGTGGGGGTGGGCTTATGGATTTTATTATTATTTTAATAATTTAATTATAAATAATAATTAGTTTGTTAAAAAACAAAACCGTAAAGGGAAAGATAGTTATTTTATACGAGACAGGGAGTAAGTGTGCAACAAAAAAAAAACAATTGGAATTGATCAAGTTAAAAAAAAGTTAGGGACCAAACATACAAAATTACCCCAAATCATAGGGACCATCCATATAATTTACTCTCAAATTTTGTTAGAACTACCATAACTAATACAAGAAAACAATCAAATTAAAAAGAATTTTAGCCTAGAGGTATTAATTATTTTCTTATTTTTTGAGGTAGGGTTCATGTTCCATCTTTAATATAAGGTGAAATTAGAAGTAGTGTTTTTTTTTAATGTAAGTTAATCACTAGTACAAAAATGACTTATGGTCATATTTTTCAAAAAAACGGCAAGTGTCACTTTTTATTAAAAGTGTGGCCAAAGGTCACCAAAAAAATTTAGATACTGTTTTTTGGATACATTTAAATTAGTTTGTGTAACATCCCAAAAATACGAAGTAAAAATTTTTGTTTTAAATTAACCAAAACAACCATTCATTTACTCCAAATGCCCATCAAAGTATAGAAAAGTGTCAAATAATTATCAGAGTACAAAACAATGTCATAAAATGCGGAACACCGGTGGATGCGATACAATTACGTTGAGTTCTTCCCTTTGGAACCGAAAGTACCTGAAACATAAACATAAACCCTAAGCACAAAGCTTATTGAGTTCCATAAAATACGAAATATCATGCATAAATCGGGCGCCCGCCCGGTATTCAGCAGGCCCCGCCTCGCATCGGGCCCTGCCTGACATCAGGCCCCACCTGGTATTAAAGAATGGGCCCTGCCCGGAATACATAGAAACAGAAGCAAGAGTCACAAAGATAGCTAGCATCCTACATACATAATCTATTGAGCCTACATTGTTGCCTTCGACCCACAAGCACAGTGAACAAACTCACCTCTCCGACAATAATCAACTTCTATTGCTTCCACTACCGAAATACAGGTGCTATACCCTACCTAGTCATTCATACAAGTTAGTCCCTTAGTTCACCTTCCAAAAACTAATCGTTGATCAAAAGTCAACGGTCAAGACAAAGTCAAATTTTAGTTGAGTTCCACGTCGTGGCCATCCTTGTCTATGTCGTAGCCTACGGGTCTAAACTTGATCTGGGTCTAAGTCAAAGAATTCAAAATTCCATCAGAACCCCCTCCACGTCGTGGCCTTCCTTGGCCACACCACGGGCGCAAGACGACAAAACAGCCGACTGATCTTCGGTCACCATGTCGTGGTGGCCTAGTGTCACACCATGGGGACCAATCTGAATGACAAATTCGAGATAAGCTGCTTGTAACTCATTTTTAAGGGCTCAAAAACCCAGATCTAATTCTTCCCAACACCTTGATGGATAAAGTTTCCAACTTTATCCATTAAGACATTCTCTTAAGACAAGATCTCTAAACCTATGTTCTAAAGGTCATCAAGAAGTACAACTCAACCATTAAGTGCTTAATTAAAAAAGAAAGAAGCCCAAACTTTCCAAAAGGGTTTTTCTTTACCCTAATAGCCATAAAGTTGGTTGCTTTATGGAGATGCATGCCCATTGCACATCTCCTCCATTTTAGGTCTAAAAGAGTGATAAAAGGCTTCAAACTCATACACAGGATAACATTCACCATAGAACACCAGATGTACAACATATTATCTCAAAGGGACCTCTAGGATCCATAAAGTTGCAAACTTTATGGAATCCTTCCATTCCAACTCGGTCACACAAGAAGAAAATGGGACAAACTCTGAGATGTATCATCATATGAGCATAAAGAAAGGAGCTTGGACACTTACAATGGTCCATAGGTATCCAAAAGAGATCTTCACACCAGCCAAGAAGCACCACAATCCTTTCTAAAGTCTCTTCTACCTTCAAAAGCAACCAAAATGGACTCACAACTCACAAATAGGAATTAGGGTTAGGGTTCTGAAGCTTGAGGGTGATGGAGGCTAAGGATGTATAAACCCTACCGTTCATATTCCTATAAATAAGGTGTAAATTTCAAAAATTATGGTTTCATTAAAATCAGCTGCAACGCCATGGCTAGTCTTTAAATCCCGCGATCCTTGAAGATAATGCCACGTCGTGGTGAGGCTCCACCACGTCGTGGCCACCCAAAATGAAGGCTTAAAAATATAATGGATTATTTCATACTTGAAATGGGAGTTACAACTCTCCCCCACTTGAATCAGACTTGGTCCTCAAAGTTCTCTGCTGCAAATAACTCTAGATAATTCTCTTTCATTTCTTCCTTGGGTTCCCATGTCCACTCTGAACCCTTCTGGTGCTGCCATTACACCTTCACTAATCCCACTTCGTTGTTGTGCAGCGTCTTCGTCTTCCGATCGAGGATCGCAACTGGTCTCTCTATACAGTTTAGGCTCTCGTCTATCTGAATATCCTCCAATGACACCACTACAGAATTGTCAACCAAGCATTTAGGCAGTTGAGATACGTGGAACGTGCTATGAATATGACTGAGCTCATCCGGTAACTCTAAATGGTATGCAACACTACCCACCCAGGAAACAACCTTGAACGGACCAATATATCTGGGGCCCAGCTTGACCCACTTCCGAAATCGGGTGACACCCTTCCAAGGTGACACAATCAAAGTACCATGTCGCCAACCTGAAACTCAAGATCGGATCGATGCTGATCCGCATAGCTCTTCTACCGACTATGTGCAGTCTGCAACCTCCCGCATATCTGTTGTATCAACTCGGTAGTCCGGAGAACCACCTCCGTGCTATCCATGAATCGCTAACGGACCTCGCCCCAACAAATTGGGGTCCGACACTTCCTTCCATAGAGCATCTCGAAAGGAGATTGATCGATACTGGCATGGTAGTTGTTGTTGTAAGAAATCTCAACCAATGGGAGGTACGAATCCTAACTACCACCAAAGTCTAAAACACATACCTGAAGCATATCCTCTAGGGTCTGAATAGTCTGCTCACTATGACCATCAGTCTGGCAGTCGAAAGTTGTCCTGAAGTGTAGTTAAGTACCAAAATCCTCGTGAAATCTCTTCCAGAATCTGGAAGTGAAACATACATGTCGATCCGAAACCACTGATACCGGGACTCCGTGACGCGCAACTACTTCACGGATATAGATGTCTTCTAACTTTTATGCGGAGATTCTCTCTTGATTAGGGATAAAATGCGCATTTTTGGTCAATGATCCATGATGACCCAAATCGAATCCACCCCTCGCGCTGTCCGCGATAACTTTGTGATGAAGTCCATCGTGATCTCTTCCCATTTGCAAATGAGGATAGCCAACAACTTCATTTTTCCGTCAGGTCACTGATGCTCGACGTTGACTTTCCTGAAAGTTAGACACATCTCCGCATACCAAGCCACATCCCATTTCATGTTGGGCCACCAATAATCAATTCGAAGGTCTCTGTACATCTTTTCCGCTCCCGGATGGATACAAAATCTCGAATTGTGCGCCTCATCCATCAAAATCTTCCATAAACCACCAAAATACGGAACCCAAACCCTCACATGCAAATTCACCAAAACCCGACTATAATAATCAAAAGAGGACACCTAACCCGCTACATGCTCTCTTTTTCGGTGCTTCTACTTCGAGGCCTCGACCTGAGCCTTGCGAATCTGCTTTATTAATGGAGCAATCACTGTCATCCTCAGATACAGAATGTCAGGATAGGAGTCCACGCCGCATTGCGGCTCAAGGCATCGGCCACCACACTGTCCTTCCAAGGGTGATAGAGGATCTCACAATCATAATCGTTTACCACATCGAGCCACCTCGATGCCTCATGTTCAGATTTGACTGGTCCATCAGATATCTCAAACTCTTGTGCTCCATGTAAATGACACAATGAACACCATATGCTAATTAGTAAAGAAGTTTTTAGAAATTCATCATCATTACAAAAATATGTAAATATGTTATATATATATATATATATATATATATATATATATATATATATATATATATATATATATATATAGGGTGATGTTTAATAGAGAACCGTTATCAACAAGGAACTAATGAACCAATCGTGAGCATCGGAAATTATAATGATCAACAGCCAAAGGTATTGATGTACACTTGTACAATTAGACGCACATATACCGTATAATATCATAAAACTCACATCTTTACCTATAACTCACCTCTTTTTTTTTGTTTAAATATTTTTTAGGCTACATTTTTTATCGAAAAAAAACCCCAATATACCGTTGTTCATGATTTTTTATTTTGTTTCCATAGAGATCCATGTTGATATTTAAAAAACAATTTTTTTTTTCGAAAAAAAAACCTACTTGATTTTGTTGTTTTTTTTTCTATATTTAATTTTATTTTAAAAAAAAACTAATTATATAAAAAATCACAATTTTCTATCATCTATTAATAAACATCAACATCAATTAAAAAAAAATAAAAAACTCGATCAATTCAGATTGACACCGTGACTGTAAATATTTTATTTTTAACATATACAATGTGAATCTGATTTACTATTCCAACTCTTTGATTAGTCACAAATTAAGTAAAATTACATATGAATCGAAATATATTTCCATGTAGTTTTATAATATTTTAACATTTTGATTACTCGTAAATTAGTTTGTAAAATCAATAAATTAATTTATTCACATTGTGAATCTAAACTGTATATAATTTACTTTTGAGAATTCACAATATGAATCTGATTACTATTATTTCTACTGTGAATCTGAGCAGATTCACAATGTAAATCTAAAATGGAAATTTAATTTTTTTTAACATCAATATTAATCTATGTTTAAAGAGTATCAAAAAATATGAATTTTGATATATTTATTAATTTTTTTCGATAAAGAATAGACCGTAACTTTTTAAAAAACAAAGAAAATGAAGTGGATTTTTTTGAAAAAAAAATTCATTTTTATATATTAATATGGATCGTTTTGGAAAGATGACACAAAATCATAAACAACAATATATTTTGTTTTTTTTCGATAAAAAACATGACAAAAAAAATTAAACTAAAAAAAAGGAAGTTAGTTTTTGTTATAATCTGGTGCTTGTGCGTAAATTGTAAAAGTCTACAATCATTCGTTTTGCTGTTGATCGCTTTAAATTTCGTCGTTTTGGATTTGTTTATTGGTTCGTTAATTAATAAAGGTTTTCTATTGAACTTTTCCATATATATATATATATATATATATATATATATATATATATATATATATATATATATATTGAAATATTTACTTTATTCATTATATCCTTTGTATTTATGTAAATATATTCTTAAAAAATATATATAATGCTCACAACTTTTATATTAAATATATATTTTTTTTAAACCCAAAAAGTACACGAATATCACACCTAACATGAAATATTATAGAAGAATAAATTTAGATTTAATTTTCAAAGTTTGTTTAATATTAAAGATTTAACGGCATATATGATGAGTTCAATCATATTTATATTTTAAAGAAAGACTAATATATCGTTTATGTTTTGAAAAGATATGGAATTTTTGGTTTATAATGATATTTCCTATTTCCTTTATGTATGCAGAGATCTAGAGATGAAAATATTTTGTTTTTGTTATTGTTTTGTTTTGAAATGTAAACCTTTTTTGTTATTTTTATGATGATTGTCTTCCTCTGATTTTTTTATTCAACATGAAAGAAAAATTAATATGATTAGAAACTTATGTGATGGTGTTTAAAATATGTCATAAGAAGGCGTAAATATTTAGTTTTTCAAGAAAATTGTGAGTGAGGCCAGTTGGGTCATTGTGGGTCTATACCCATGTGTTTTATCATTCAACAATTTGTTATTTTTAGTTAGAAATAAATCATATATCTACGTAATTATTTTAATTACTAAGTAATATGACGTTTTATATAACTTTTTTAATATCAGTAATACTTATGAGTAAATTTGGAAGATATTATTAATTCATGTTCAAAATGAATACAACTAAGTATTATTTTTATTAAATAATATTTTTATTATAACTCTAGGTCATGAACACTAAAAAGAAGAGTAAATTACACGAATGATCCCTATGGTTTAGGGTAAGTTGCGTGTTTGGTCCCTAACTTATTTTTTTTTAACTAGGTCTTTACTGTTTGTCTTTGTTACGTGTTTGGTCCCTACCTTACCTAAAAAGACTATTTTTCCATTGATTTTTTAATTTATTTAAATAAACACATCCCAACCCCACCCCCTCACTTTACCGTACCTATACCACCATTTTTTTCCTATTTAAATAATAGTCTTTTTAGGTAAGATAGGACTAAGCGCGTAACAGAAACAAATAGTAGGGACCAAGCGCTAACAAAAACAAATGGTAGAGACCTTCCGAGTTAAAAAAATAAGTTAGAAAGCAAACGCGCAAATTACCCAAACCATAGGAACCATTCATATAATTTACTGTAAAAGAATAGAAATCAAATATTCTCATACTTCTTTTCTCCTATCATCTTGTACACTCACAATTATGACATTTGTTATATTTTATAAAATTAAAAAAAAATTATTTGTTATATTTAATAAAGTTAAAAAAAGTTTATTACATTGTCATGCGTCTAAAAGTGAAGTGATACGAAGATACGTTGAAAAAATAAGTAGAATAATATTTAGTTTATTAAAAAATATGTCTAACTAAGTATTTTTTTTTCTAATATATTTATCTTTCACTTTTAATGTTTCATCTAATATAATAAATGTATTATGAATAACTTTGACTAAATATTTAATTTTGGTTGAACTATACAACAAAATAGTGTTAGTTACATACGTAATTATAAAAAAAGTAATAATATTTTTCTTATTTAGTAGATTATGGGATTGTTTGATTAATCGGTTGTTTAACTATGAATATATATATATATATATATATATATATATATATATATATATATATATATATATATATATATATATATATTAAGTTTTTGTTCCTAAAGAAACAGTAAATTAATGTTATTGGACCACTCCAATATTTTTTTCCTTTTTTTTTCTTTTCTGTTATACCTTTTACTCTAAGTCCTTTACACGTGGTGTTTATTTTCTACCCGGTATTGGGAAATGTTATATCCCCTTACGTGACATAATGTAGACTTGCTTACTCATCCTCACCGAATCCTTCCACGTTTATTTATTTATTTATTTATTTTTTTCTTATCTCTCTTCCTCTCCTTCAGGGCGGAATCCCTTGGATATAACGCCACTGTTCAACCGCTACCTTCTCCTTTACACCGACCGGCTTCCTTCTTCAAAGAACCCAATCGCTTCTTAACCCAACGATTGATCCAGTTTCGTCCATTGCTTTTGATTCATCCTTCCAGATCCTCACTATTCCACCAAGTTCTTTTCACCACGTCTTTTTCTTCATCCATCATCTTCACTGCCTCACAGTCCAATACTTCCCCTTCGCTTTCCTTCGAAAGTCTCAGCAACAATTTCTCAATGGTTCGCATTCATTGGCTTGGCGGCTAAAGGGGTGAATCATCGACTCTTCTGTCTACAAGCCGACGTGTTCTTCTCTTGATCCACCGATTTCTTGCTCCTAAGGTGGTGTCACAAACTCAGTTCAATTGTATTCCTTTTCTGATCAATCTCTACATCTTTCTAGAAATCGATTTATCAAAGTGGCATGTCGTCTCCGTTGGGCTACCCAACACCGTCCTCCTCCCGTTCTGCCCCTCCGCCAACAACACCCACTTCCACCGCCGCTCTCCGTCAGCATCCCCCTTGGTAAGTTTCTCTTTTTATTGTCCCCAGTACTTTTATGTGTTGTTATCCTGTCCTTTCACTGATTCCTGTGTGTTGTTTCTTCTTTGTCTGTTTTCCTAGAAAAAGCTCTTAATACCACCGCCTTATACATCGTCGCTATGGTGCACCTCGGTTATTACAGACTCATCTCAAGTTTTGTTTCTATTAAATGTTTGATGAGAAGCAAGTGGTGGTGCAAGAACAATTTTAATATTAGTGAAATTTGTGTAGCCTTATGGGGAAGAAGTGTATACTTAAGCGCTTCAGTTTCAGAGTAAGATTTCAATCCTAATTTTTGGTTTCCAACCTTGCACGCCAAGTGTTTGTGATATTTCCTCAATGAACACCCCAAACTTTTTTTGATCGGTATCATGTTGATTTTATGAAGGTGATCTTACCGCTGACCAATGACCCCTTTTGAGGGATAACATACAATGTTTCAAACCATATGCACCTTACCAACTGTTTATCATCAGGTTAGTACTGCTAATTCAAACGAATCAACTTCCAATGGCCTTTCCATTATCATCCAATTCTCTTGCATAATCAGTGTCTGTAAAATTTTTCTTTTATTTTACAATCTCCCAAGTTCAAAATTACATTTTAAGTACAACTTTTCAACAATCTGTTCTTGGTCCTACTTCTGGTCAAAGATTCTTTCTACTTGGTTGCTCTGTTTTCTTTTTACATTTTTTTGATAGTTTAAGTTCTTCCATTTTAGGTAAACTGATCATTACCATATGATTGTTTGATAATGTCAATTAGTTGATTATCACATTCAAAACTACTATACATCATAAAAGTTTGATCAGATTGTGTGTATTATTCTTGACAAAAAGTTTGATATTCAACTTAAAGATGCCTATTTTTGTTTACCATCAACAAAATATGCAGTTTCTTAGTAATGCCTCTATTTGTTCCGCTTCATGAGTTAACAAACAAATTAAAAGGCTTATCGGACGATTACCCTGACCAATATTGTTTACGTTCAATCATAATATTCCTTAATTATAATCAATTTGAAAGGATGAAAAATATTTGGTTAGCGATGTTGTTACCTGAGAAAGAGTTTCAACAGAGAAAGTGTATATGAAACATAGAGAAGACAAATGTTAACAACTCCCAGTTTTGATGATCTTTGACAGATAAACCAATATGGTTTATCTGGTCATGGTTACTACACAGTTATAATATAGGTAAACTCCACATTTTAGCATTAAATTAAAACTATAACTCAGACATTTGTGATTTTTTTCTTTCTTCTACTACAACATTGTTCCTGCAATGGCAGAAAATGGAACTGGTGCTGATTGAAGATATAAAAATCAAACTTTATGTACGTATATGGTCATTGAGTTTTGTTTCTCTCTCTTTTGAGATTATGTTTAATTACATTTTTATGGTGGTTTGAGGTATTTTGGATTTTAATTGATATGGTTTTGGTGTTGTTTTGGTTTTGATTTGTAGAGGAGTTGGAAATATGGATCCGGTGGATTTGGAAAATGCAAAGACACGGGATCAAAGGAAGAATATCGAGTATATTTGAAGTAGACTCAATTTCACACTTCCTTCAAATAAGTAATGACCATATTAACCTTTTAGAATAAATATCATATTTCATATATAACTAGATTTATAAGTTTATGTTTCTATAATAAGTTCTACCTTTTCTTTGATATCTTTAGGACTATATTTGAAGTGGATATTGATGGGTTTGAGGAAAAGCCATGGAGACTTCAAGATATTGATTTATCATACTTTTCCAACTTTGGTATGAATGAGGAACACTGGAAGGAATATTACAAACAGCTGGTGACTAGTCCTAAAAACATTATTACTTTTATTTGGAAAATTTTGTTTGTATTTTCAAAAAAGAATAAGGTTCGTATAATTGGAACAGCCATCAGGAGAAAAAGGCGAGCTTTCTGCATTACGTATCAATCAAACGAGATAAAAAAGATAATTCCGGAAAGCAGCAAAAGATCCACGTGTTTGCCTTATTCCCATAACAGCAACGTACTTATAGTTTTTAACCATAATAAGAACCTACTTTATAGGTATGAATTTGTTTGTATTTTTCTTCTATATTTAAAGAAACATAGGTAGAATACTATTATTGGCAAAGTACCAATCAAGACAACCTGACCCATGCAGAGCATGGGTATCTTCCCTACTTATAATTAATCAACTTAATGATCAAGGATTGCTCAAGTATTTAGAATATTAAATACTTATATAAAAGTATCTTATTCTTACACCGAATTTTAAGTCGTCTTTGGTTATAAATCAAAATGCATAAATCGAACTAAGGAAATCATACCGATAATTAAGAACCACGCTTGTTTACCGCCACCGCCTCTTACCACCGACGAACCACCACCATCAGATCCATACGCTCTGGTTGGCTCTAGATCCACAATTTCATCTTCAGATCTACGATTTTCCTCTTCAGATCTACAATTTATGCTTCAGATCTACGATTTTTCTCTTTAGATTTATGATTTTCGTCTTCAGATCTACTATTTTCGACTTTAAATCTTCGATTTTCTCCTACATATTATGAGCTCCGACGAGCGATGAGAACCACACCTTCCTCCATCACTGTCGCCACAAATTCCTTTTCCCCGTCGTTACCCTACCACCAACAGAAACATAGATCTGACAAGATCTTATGAAAATACTTCTATATCCACCGTCGGTCGCCACCTGGTTTCAGATCTGGAGCCAAGAAATTGTTTCAGCTTCATTTTCTCTCTCTAAAAGGCAAAACATATTAGATCTGGTGCAATTTGGTCAAGATCTAATAGTCGAACTTATCACCACCGACTACCGCCTAACATCGGCTACTGTGCTTCGTCGTCGGAACACCAAAAACATCACACTCTACTCCAAAGTCCATATCAAGTTTGTTTCCAGATCTTCGACGTGCGATTTGGTGTTTTCTCAAATAATGTGAATTTAGGTTTTTTATGTTGTGAATTGTGCGAGTGTGTGAACTGCTATCTAATACAACCTCCAAGGCTCCAAACATCATCATATGTAAGTTTTATCCTGTAAATATATTTTATTAAACTGTAAATTTTTGTATTAAATTGTGAATTAAATGTATTAAGCTGTGCAGTGAGTATATTAAGCTGTTATTTTTATTTTATGAAATTTATGTTTGCTTCTAAAATATGAGATGAAAGAAGCATTATACATAGATTTTATTTTCTCTAATTTTGAATAAAATATGTTAAATTTAAATTGTAAATATTATGTAAATTAAAATTTGAAAGAAACACTAGCCCACATATCTAAATGTATAAGTGTAAGTTTTAAGTAGAGAGTATGCATGTGAATATATTGTTTTTGTGTATTAAACTGTGCATTTAATATATTAAGCTGTTAATTTTGTGTATTAAATTGTGAATTCACTGTATTAAACCGTGAATTGATTGTATTAATTTGTGATTTTTTATGAACTTTATGTTCAAATATGAATATTTGTATTAATTTTCTTGTGAGTATTTTTTATGGAGTAATATGTAAGAATGTATTATTTTTTATAATTGTTGTATTAAACTCTAAATTACTGAATTAATAGGCTTATTAAACAATGAATATAGTATTTAAACTGACAATACATGATTTTATATACAGATTTGGTTTGAAAGGAACGATGGTTGTGACGTTGACGTAGATGGTTGGTGCTGACATGTGGTAGTTGGTGGTGGTGGAGTTCGAGTTTGACTCTCCTAAGTTAATGAATTGGTGATATTATGATTGTATTAAATTGTGAATAACTATAAATGAACTCTACTAAATTTTATAGTTTATATAAGTTGTGTCAAAATGTGAATCATTGTATGAATGAAAATATTAGATGAAAATATTAGACTGTAAAAATTATAATTTTACCCTTTTCGTACCAAAAAGACAAAAAAAAAAAATCAGGATTTTAACATGTTTAATAAGTATTGTGTAAATATTTACTTATAAAATGGGGTTTTTATGATTCTTAATCTTTTGTGGTTCTCATTTAAACCACTCCATATATATATATATATATATATATATATATATATATATATATATATATATATATATATGCTCATTTTGGAGATTAAAAAAATATTTTTAAAATTCAAAATAATTGAAATTTTTGAAATTTTTTTTAAATATTATTTTCGTCATTTATATTTTCCAAAAAAATAATGTTTTTTAAAAAATAATAAAAATAAAAAAAATTACCGTTTTTCTGAAATATCTGTGAAGTATTCTAATACAATATTATAGTATAAAAATTACAGCAAAATTGTTAGAATATTCACATATTCTATTAGAATATTAGACTACAAATATTCGAACAGTTCTAATAGAATATTAGAATATTCTACAAATTTTAACAATTTTAGTAGAATATTAGAATCTTTTAACATATATAACAACTCTAGTAGAATATCAGAATATTCTAACATTCTAAAAATTACATTTGAATATTAGAGTTTAATATAGTATTAGATTATTTCACATATATTAAAAAAGACGGTAATTTTTTTTATTAATTTGTTTTTTATTGGGTAAATAAAATTACTAAAATAACATGGTCTTATTTTTTTTTATTTTTTATTTTAGATTTTTTTTTATTTTGCATTTTAGAGTTATTTGTTTTTCCATTTTTTGATCTCCAAGATGAGTGGCTAGGATCGCGTCACAATGTCTCAGAAAATTCACATGGTCTTAAAAGAACCTCTCTCTCTCTCTCTCCCTCTCTCTCTCTCTCTCTCTCTATATATATATATATATATATATATATATATATATATATATATATATATATATATATATATATATATATATATATATATATATATATATGCGACGGATCACTTGAGACTCAAAAAAAAGAAAAAAATCTTGAGATTCAACCTCAACCACATATTTCTCATTTGCTGATCTAACGCTCCAGCATACCGGCATCAGCGGGGTATACCTAATCATAAATGATTATACTGTAGAGAGGTATAAGCATATATGATTATACATGTTTATACATATATGCCTAATCATAAATGATTATACCTATGTGTCTGTTCATATATTGAATAATCATATATGATTATAACGGTTGGTGGCATAAAATATGGTAGTGGCATAGGTGACGGTGGTGTAAGTGACGGAGGTGGCAATGATGGGGTCGGCTGGTGGCAGAGGTGGTGGTAGCGGTGGACCTGTCAGTTGTGGTGGTGGGGAAGGTGCGGGATTGAAAGGAATATGTGGCGCTACCTAATCATTTATAAGTATAACTGACCCGTCGTGCCGGTACATCGAAAGGTTAGAGTGTCAGATGCGAATTATGTGGCTGAGGTTGAATATCAAGATATCTGTTTTATTTAAAACTTGTTACTCGGTACCTGTTCGGTCGACTGTCGAGTAGTGACTATTCTGAGAATATTCGGATTTAGTAATTCATGTAGAAATATTTTTTGGGAAATTATATATGTCAAAATCATAAGTTGATTGAAATATATAACAAAATTAGATACATATTAATACACCAACATTGAAAAACACACAATGGTCTCACTTCGTGAATAATTACTGAAAATTTATATATATATGTAGTAATAATTACACGTGTGTCTGTTAGATAATAAATCATTAACTATTATATATATATATATATATATATATATATATATATATATATATATATATATATATATATATATATATATATATATATATATAAATCACTGAATTGGCCGAGTTTTACAACACTGCTCACTTCAGTAAGTGGGTGATCGCGGAGTACTCGACAGTAATCGACCGACTCGGCAAGTTTTACAACACTATATATATATATATATATATATATATATATATATATATATATATATATATTTCCTTAATTATAGTTGTTTTATTGTTATCTTTACCATTTTTTTATTTGAGCTATCCATTTTATGCAGGTAAAATGTCTTTTATATATATATATATATATATATATATATATATATATATATATATATATATATATATATATATATATATATATATATATATATATATATATATATGTAAAAGTAGGTTCATGTAAAAATATAAGTAATTTGTGAAAATAAAAATAACCAATAAGGAGAAGACAAGTGTAATATTAGAATAAAAGTAATTGTTATATTATGGTAATTTAAAAGTTTACACGGAAGGATAAAATTGAGATTTTACATGTTGGTTTTATGGACGGTTATAATCCTTTGTTTCCACTATCTTTGCTATTCAATCTCCTTCTCTCTCCAGTGATTTGTCCCTCCGACCTCCCACCCACCCTCTCCATCGGCTTCTTCTGCCTGTTGCCGCGAACTCAATACCAATTGTAACATTGAAAGAAAAATGGGGAAGCAAACAAAATCTAAAAGATCAGACTGGTCAATCGGCAAAAGAAAGATAAACCATTTTGGTGAAATCGGTCCAATTTTGGATCTAAAGCTTCACATTTTCTCACCAAATCACCGGTTGATGTGGTACCCATTTCACTTTTTTCTTCTTATCTTTTTCGTAGTTATTGATTTCCCTTTCGTGGATTTGGATTTTGATATTGAAGGTTCTTTGTAGGTCTCGGAGGATTTATTGACTTTCATTTAAAATAATAGAAGGTGATGTTTGTCGACCCAACCTTCGCCGAAAATGCAAAGGTGTGGATGGTAATGGTAGCGGTTTTGTGACACACAGGAACATGACAGACTTTGATTACACATGCACCAGGTTTTTTTACTTGATGGTACCTCTCTTTCCTTCTCTCAATAACTCAACGATTGTGGTATCTCAAGAACCCTAACCCAAAATCGGTTTCATTCAAGATATCTCAATCTTTTTAAATTATTAGTTGTCACCCTTATCTACGACACAAGTGAGTTAGTCTACTAACACGATTCGATTTTGTGTTAATCGGTATCATAAATTTATTTTCCTGATCTACTCTTACATCTTCATCTTTTTTTTTCAAAATTAGTGATTTATAAGAACAACTATGACAAGTAAGTGTGAACTATTACACGTCTACATGAAGAGGATAAAATGATGTATGAAGTTGTTGGAGTGTTTTCTGGAAATGAGAAACCTAGTATTTTTGTTCCAACAAATTATTTGAATTCATTTCAATGGTTGTATGTTGATGTTGGTGGGATTGTTTTATGTTGATGATACAAGTAGTCTTTCAAGTGCCTTTGCGTCATTTACAAAACTTGAAAACTTTAAAGATGAAGAAATGAAGTTTACATGTACAACTGTAAGGAAAAAGTGTCTGCTGATAAACAACTTATGTTTTTCATTTAAAAAGATTAAGAAATTATGGCTCTAATGTGGAGAAAATAGATACACATGTTTAATTTCCTCCTGAGTTGGACTTGCAGCTAGGGGTGTTGAAAAAACCAATGCCTGAATAAATCAGCTGAACCATTTATGATTCGGGTAGACTGGGTTGTATTAATCGAGTTTTGGGTAAGCTATATTGGGTAATCTCTTAACCCGTTGTAATTATAATTTGGGTTTCGGGTAGGAAAGTTTAGAAGCGAGTATACCCGAATACCTGATGTACTTCACTACTCCAGGGACTAATTATGGAACATTGAAGAATTGAAGGTCTATTACTCTATGTACTCCAATTGCTTCAGCCAATGCTCATTCATGGTAAGTTTTTGGTGTCATGTTTGTCTCTTTTACCTCACTTTGGTATTTTAGTTTCTTCCAAACTCATATGGGTTTCTTATAAATTGGTTACCAATGTTATAATGCTTTTAGAATTTGTTAATAGCTTAAGTTGTATGGTTTTCTTTAAAAAATTTAAAATTATGTCCTGAAAATTTTAAATGTTGCAATGTAATTTATATAGACATGGCTTTGGTTTTAAAATTGACATTTAACTCTTCAACTTTTGCTTTCTAAATTGATATATACCATTTTAGTTTGTAAATTAGTGAATGTTGGAAAGAACTTGTGGAATTAGGCTCTGTAACAATTTTTGTTAATTAAATAATAATCTATATGTGCTACTAGTGCTTCAAGTAGGTTAATTTAAAATTAATGATGTGGATCACTAATAGTCATTTAAAGCGCTCAAGTTAAGTTATCTTTATCATTAGGCGTAAGTTAATTTATACTACAAAACTGAATTTAATGGTCTAAATATGTGATTTCAATACCATTGAATATAGTTTTCCTTTTTGATTTAAAATAGTAGGGATAAATTAAGTAAGATGCATCTTGGAGTACCTGATGTTTAGAGGTTTCCCTTGCTGAAATGGTTTGATTTTTTCTTAGCTCTGTTCAGGTATCTGTCTAAATAACCGAGCCTACCCAAAATCCTAATAACTGATATGTAATTCACGTTGGGTATCAGTTACATATTCAAACATAAATTACCCGATTAACTTGAAACCCAAAAAATATACGTGATCAATAGCTCTACTTGCAGCCTTGCACATGTGGATTGGAATGTTGCAGGTTTGCAGACGTAACAACGATGGCTTCTGGGTTAAAGATGAATGGAGCGATGGTGGTGGCTTGACGTGTTGCATGTTTGGAGACGAGATAGGAAGGAAATTTATGGTAGCAAAGTCGTATTTGGTGATCGGTGACCCAAAGGAGATGGAAGTTAGTGAGAGAAAGATGATATGGGATCTTAACTTTTTAAACAAAAAACAATTGTTTTTGTAGATTGAAAATATGAAAGTCATTGTTTCATCTACGTTTCAGTTTTCTATGGTGAAATTCAGAATTTTCTTTACACTAATATAAAGAGATTGTTATATTTTAATTTTAATTTTTGGTGCATCATAATCTTTCTAATTTATTTTGTTAGAATATTGAAGTCGTGATTGATACAAATTTTGGTCTTAAAGTAGCCTTTTCACTTTGCAAAAAAATAAAAATGATGATGTGCATAAAAAAAAGTTAAATTTTGGTACCAAATGTCTTTGAGCTAATTCTGTGAAATAAAATATATGTTAAAGTTTGATTTTATAGTAAAAAAGAAAAAAAAAGTTTTAATTTCTTCCCAGTCGTATTATGTAATTTAGGTGTGTGTAAGTTATGTGTTAAAAGTGGGGTGGAATGGAAGTTATAATGGATTTAATATGAATTACGAAAATGTCCTTGAAGATAACAGTTTTATTTTCGAATATGATTTATATTAAAACATATGATTAATAATGTGTTATTTTCTGATTGGTTCTTTTCATTTTCGCAAATTAATTGTATTTTTGCATGAGCCTTCCCTTATATATATATATATATATATATATATATATATATATATCATCTTATCTTTTTTTCTTACATATCTTTCTATCCATATGAAATAATGACAAATGTCATATTTTGATTAAATTAATTATATTTTTGGATACTCGTCATCATTTTAAATAGGTAGGAATGTAACTAGGAAAAAAAGTAAGAGGATATTTAATTTCTCATATATATATATATATATATATATATATATATATATATATATATATATATATATATATATATATATATATATATATATATATATATAGACACACACACAAAAGTTTGTTGGGTTATTTAATGTGTTGTGTCAAATTCTTATGTAATTATTTAGTCTTTTATTAACGGATTGGGCCTGCCCATCCGTGTATTTATGATGCCAGGATTAGACTATTTAAGATGCATGCATGTATCGTTTAGGGTGAATCGATTGTATTGCCCTATTTAGCTTTTACAGAAAAGTTGACGTTGAACTCTTCTAAAGCTTTGATAATATTAAGCATTCGAAACATCTTTGATCATTGTGCTTGTTATTTGATTCACTTTACTGTTTAGAATCTATCGATCTTAAGGTTTATTGTTCCTACAATTGGTATCGGAGCTAAATATTGTGTAACACATACGCAAATCTTATGTTGTGTTTTATTAGGGATTTGAGTTTCAGTTAGATCCATTCTTGTCTTCTTCATCATTTTCATCGATTGTAGACGTTAGATCTGGTTTCTTGTTTAGCCCTAAACTCGATCATTGTTTTACACATCTGATTCTATTCAGGTTTTCGTGAATCAACATCATGCAGCACGAAGATCCACATACTCTTTCTTTCAATCTTTCAAGCGGTATCGGATCTACTACTAGGATCCCTATTCTCTTCCCGTAGGATTATGAAGTTTAGGCCCTACACTTTGATAGACTATATTCTTGGTCTTGAAGAACATGGAACCCTAATATGGGAAGCCATGACACAACAAACTTTCGCTCGTACTGCTACTAGGCAAATCATCAAGGCTCAAGCTGAATACAATACTCTTCTTCTCAACACTAAAGAAGTTGCTCAAGATGAAAAGATAAGTTGCTAAGTAACATCAAGGCGATGAGGATTATAAGGTTTGCTCTTCCTTCAGACACTTTTCGTCTGTTGAGTGCTTGTGAGATTGCGAAGGAAATCTAGGACAGGTTAAAAGAGCTTTATTCAAGTGATGCAGATTTGGAACACTCAGTTCAAACATTGCTTCTATCGGAATTTGGTGCTTTTGTTCAAAAGACAGAGGAAAAACTTGATCAAACATTCAATTGTTTTAATCATCTTTTAAGTAGGATGATTAAACACAATCTCAAGCGTGAAAAGATAGAGCAACAAGTTACGTTCATGAATGGGTTAAGGTCTGAATGGAAAGCGGTTGTGTCTATAGTGAAAGCTCATGAAAATTTCAAGAGCTACACTCTGGCAAAGCTTGTGGGTATCCTAAGATCCCACGAAGAAGAATGTAACAAAGGATATAAAGCTTATCTCCAGCATGGGTTCATTGGATTTGGTTGCAAAAGGCAAAAAGGTTGCTGAAGAAGATTCCGAATCCGACTTTTCAGATAGCAAACTTACCAAAGAGGAGCATGCTCTTATGGTATCTAATCCCAAAAAGTTCATCAAAAAGAACTTTGGTCGGTTTAAGAGAAGGAACATGCAAGGAAACTTCAGTTCAGAAAGGTCAAGAGAAAAAAGCTTCAAGAACTCTCAAAAGGAAGAGGATAAGCAGGAAAGGAAGTTGTTAGGAGATTCTGGCTATGATTGCAATTACTTCAATGGCAAGAATCATTTTGCTAAGGAGTGTATGTTAAGAAAGATGAATGAGAAGAAGGAGGATGAGAAAGACGAAGCCTACTATCTTCAAAAGATAGAGGATTTGAGGAAAAAGAGTGATGCGAATGCAAAGCCTGCTTTGATAGTGCAGGAAGGTGATGACGAATTTGGACGTGTTGAGGTTTGGAAGCCGCACGGGGGATGTTTCGTTGCAAAGC
This sequence comes from Lactuca virosa, assembly GCF_052849685.1. Lineage (NCBI taxonomy): Eukaryota > Viridiplantae > Streptophyta > Magnoliopsida > Asterales > Asteraceae > Lactuca > Lactuca virosa. Next base: position 278,412,677 of record NC_136434.1, on the reverse strand, counting down.
CTGGAGTTCAAGAGTACGAAGGAAGATGTCTGATGGTTCAGAGCGGGGTTTCGGAGCAGAGGGGATACATGACTGATGGCGGACAACCCTCTGAAAATTGTTTTGCTGCGAGACTTGTTTCGGAACAGGTGAGTGAATGCGAGAAGGTTATCAACAAGGTACACTCTATACTCCACTCTCTTAATATTCCTGTTGCACGCTAGGAATCTGAATTAGACGATTTAAATTACACTTTCACTAATTTTAGCGATAGTTTAAAGAGAACATGTCTAAGTAATTCTAACCTAAGTGATCAAATCAGTAGGGTAACGAATAAAAGTGAAGAGAGAAGGATGTGGATAGAGAAGTTGGAATTAGAGCTTAATAGACCCAAGGATGATGTCATTTATCTTAAGAGAGACAATTTAGCACTTTTAAAACAAAGGAATATTTTCTGCTTAATTGCGAAGCGTTTATATTTTAACATTACTCAACTGCATCTTGATTGTAAAATAGGTAAAAACATACACAAATTGATTTTACCCTTTCTTGAATTGAAAGAGAATGAAATCGATGCAGAGTGCTACAAGTGTGAATCCATTGTTTCTTCTGATGATGTTTCCGATTCGTACAAAATTGGGCTTGACCAAATTGAAGCATACATTCAGTCCAAGGAACATAAGAACATATTAAAACAAATGTTGAATGATAAGGATAAAGACCAAACTAAATATGATACTATGCAAAAATTTGACTTGTTGTGCACAAAATTGAGTTCAGAAAATACTTTTGATACTGAAAACGTTTATGAATTCGACGAGAGCGACATGAGTGAAAATTCTGTAGAGGATGAGACTGATTGTTTAGCATTTCTGGAAAAAGAAACTGAACCAAAGAAAAAGTTAATTTCTGAGAATTCAATTGAATATGTTCATGTTGTTAAAGATAAAGGTTGAAATGGTTTAAAAGCAAAAGCCACAGTTTTTGTGAAGGTAAAAACTGTTCCAAATCAAGTTTTCGTAAAAACCGGACTGGACAAAAATGACACTTCAGAACTAACGTCCATTCTTAATAATGATAATGTTGATGGTTGTGATGAATTTTTCTGGTCTGGACTAATAGACAATTCAGACGAATCAAAAAGTCTTTCCGAAATAACCTCATGGAAAACGAAAGGAAAATACGTTTCGGAACCACTGAATCGTGTTGACCTTTGTTGCGATTAGGCAGGACCAAGTGGCACAAAGGATGTCCCTAGTGAAACATATTCTGAACAGACCTGTAAGCCAATCTGAAAAAGAGAAATCTAGGTCTAATGTTCATTTGTATGCTGAAGAAATTGTTGCAAAGAAAAGGGAGATAAATGCGAGATATATGAAAAATTTAGAAAAAAGAAAGCATTTTTGGAAAAACAAGAATTCCAAACAAAATTCTGTTAATTCAGAAAGATCTTCAGTCTGAAATACAAATTCTTCTCCTACTCTGAAACCAACTTCAAAATCTTTTTCAAAGCCACAGTCTTCGACTCCACAAGTTTCAGAGCCAAAGAATTTTTCAAGACCTCAAATTTCAAAACCTTTTGAAAAACCAAAAACTAATTGTCCTCTAAAACCAAGTTTTTCAAAATCACTCAACATATCAAAAGATGCAAAGGGCAAAGGGAAAATTGTTTCGGAACCTGAGATAAGTCTCAAGGAATACGAAGCAATTTGAAAAGAAAGGCTAAGGAATTTGCGAAAAAGGTGGCTAAGCAACACAAGGAAACTAAAAAAAGAAAAACTCCTTTAGTTGAAATTAATCTTGGTGAAAATAAAATGAAGGTTTTCAAAATCTTTAAAGGAAAGAACATTGTTTTTTTTAAAAGAACTTTTTGGGTTGATAAGAATACTATTTTTCCAATTCTAAAGAAATCCTCACAAGGACCCAAGAAGGTTTGGGTTCCTAAATCTCTCTGAATTTTGTAGGTAATGCATGACAAACAGTACGATGCTGAATGATATATCGACAGTGGCTGTTCGCGTCACATGACAGGAAGGAGAGAAGAACTGAGGGAATTCCGATCATTGAAGGATGGTGGCAGAGTAAAGTATGGAAACAACGCCACAAGAGAAATTAAAGGCTACGACCTGATTACGAATGGCGAATTCTCCATTCGGAAGGTAGCTTATGTAGAAGGCCTACAACATAACCTAATTGAAAGGGAAACCAAACAAGCACTTCCGAGTCTCTCTTGACTCCGAAGGAAGAGATCGTTGCCCGGGATCCAACTGCTTTTTTTTTTCAATTTTTAATTGACATCACAACAATCCCATAAATATATTTTGATTTATTTCTTTATCTTTGGCACACTCTTGCACGAAAATATTTTTGATTTTTCAAAAGTCTAGTTTCACAATTCCGAATGGTTACTTTCTCTTACGAACACAGGTTATGGTGATTGGTTATTACTTCCGAAAGAGCGTAACTGAAATGACGGTTTATTAGGAGAGAAGGATTCAAAATTGGGCGCGTGATTTTTGAATTCCTGACATGACGCATGTCAGTTACGCCGACTGACATCATCCAACTGTCACGATATTTCAGGCACCATTTCTGGAATATGGAAACGTCCACAAGGATTTTCTCTCTCCACTTATGACATAAAAATTGGTCATCGATGCTTGATTTTCTCTTACCACTATCACATTATTCAAAATTTCTAGACGAAAAACCCTTTTCTCTGCACTATTCATCATCTCCTCCAATTGTTTCTATGGCTGCTTCATCTGACACCACTTCTCATGCTGGTCAAACCGCTTCCACTATCCTGCTGAACATCAGGCCAAACAAGAATCTGACCTTGGATCTAGATTCATCTCGATACACAGACGTACTCAAGCCGATTATTGAATGTCTGCGATACTCTCCTCTGGCTCACGCTTTAACAATGACTTAATCCGTTCCATTGATTCATCTATCCAAGGCGTACTCCGCCAACTACAAACAGAATGAAGGGGTGATTACCTTCCAAATCGATTCTAACAAAACCTCCATCTCCAAGAATCAATTATGCAGGATACTAGGGTTTTCTTCAATGAAGGGTCTTGTCGATCCTGAATCGATTACTTCCTCTGCCATTATAGAGATGTTTTTACCAAATTGGGTATCTCGGTGATATCACTTTACTGTCCAAGTTCAGGAAGCCCAACCTTCCACCTATGTGGAATGGGCTTTTCACTTTATTGTTCAAAGGCTTTTCTAAAAGGGTTGCTGGTTCAAACAACGCCATCAAGCTATTTTGCACAATTATTTATGGTCTCTACTTTGGGATTAACCTCAACCATGGTTCATTCCTATGGGATGAACTGGTTCAAAGCACACTCTCGACTACCAAGCACTCAGAAATATCCTGCACTTGTTTTTTGTCGATAATCATTAAACATGCCCTTGTTCAAGTTACAGATGACTCTGTGATTTCTGTGATTCCCATCTTCCATTCTTCAAACTTCATAGTATCTGATCCTACCAAGTTCAACTTTGTTGGATCCATTCCGGAAGCCATGCTACTCAACGTTCTAGCAGATAATGTCGTTATCAATGAATACCGAAGGAAGCCTGCCTATGGTGTTCGCCCAATGTCTGATGAAATGCGAACAGAGATTGTGGAATCCAACAAACCAAAGAGGGGTGCTAAACGAAAGGGAAAGGCTGGTCCTTCTGTCACACCCCCAAACCTGAACGGCGGAAACGTTCGGGGGCGGAGGACGTCATGTACAATATCATAACAAATGAATAGTAAAGAAAGTACACACCACCATAACATATATTTGAAAAGTTTACATGATTGTTGTATTACATGTTTCAAAAGTCAAATACAATATGATGTTACAAAAGATATTACTAACGCCAGAGCATTAGTCCCCAAAAGCAGTTGCTAACCTGGTTTAGCGATTTTCTGAGAATACAAGTCATTTCAAAGAAAAAGTGTCAACAATTAAGTTGGTGAGTTCGTAAGTATATATTTGTATGCCATTTGAAAGTTTCGTGTTTGTTTTCCAGAAAATCCGATATTTTCTCATAAAAGGAGTTATGAATCTTTGTTTGTATAATAAGGATGTATTGAACCAGGAAAAACCTATATTTTCCTAACAGCGGAGAGTAGTCTCAAATGTCCAAGACTATGGTTTTGTAAGTAAATATGTCATACTTAAAATAATGATGCATAGTTTTATTAGTAAACAAAACTATAAGAAGTTTGTAATTGGGCGCAGGAAAAACCTATATTTTCCTAAACATGAGGAGTAGTCTCAAATGTCCAAGACTATGATTTGTAAGTAAATATGTCATACTTAAAATAATGATGCATAGTTTTATTAGTAAACAAAACTATAAGAAGTTTGTAATTTGGCGTAAAAGTAATTGTAATATTACTTTTCCCGCAAAAACATAAATACCATAATAATTGTCTATCCTGTGAGTTTTCATAACCGTACTATGATGGGTTTGCCTGCGGCGACGTTCTTCAGGCGTCGAAGCGATATGATATTTGTCACCCCGCGGACTATAGCTAACAGTCAGGGCTCGGGATCATCAGTCCCGTATAGATCTATACAAACGTATCACGTTCTCACAACAGAGACCCTGGTTATAAAACCGGGCTTTCTAGTGGTACCTTGACAGGTATGGTGAAGATGATTGACTCACATATTCTCAATTAAGTCACGTATTTGGAAAGATATATGAATGATTTCTGAAATGATTACCCTTTCTACAGTGTTAACAAAGGCATAATAATGAGTTGCATTTTCTTATATAAACATGATGTTATAGTTGAAATGGTTACTCTTGGTATGATGTAGTATGCATATATATAAATAAAACATATTTATATTTATAAAACATATTGTACCCCATGAGGGTAAAGTTGCGATGCATGATGTTTTGCATGATAATAATTTCATAAGATAGTTAAAACAACAGTATGAAAAGTATAGCAAAAGATTTTTGTTGCACACGAGTTTAACCGTGTGTTTACTTGTATTCCCCCCCTTAAAAGCGTTTAAAAGCATTTAAAAATCATTTGAAAACTTAGTGATAGGGGTATGAACTCACTTGATAGATTGAAGAAAGTGAGACGAAAACCGAGCAGAACTTTGACAGGAGAAAGCGGATTTCTCGGGATTCTTGGGAATCTCGGGAGTGTAAAACCTTCCTTCAGAACTTGGATGTGAAGACCGGGGCTTCGGGGGGTTAAAATAGGGCTTAGAGAGAGTATCGAGAGTGGGAGAGTAAGAGATGAGCAACCCAACTCGGCTGACCCTCGATTTCTATTTATAGGGTGAATTTTCTGAGTTCACGTCGTGAGTTTCTAAAATTCACCTCGTGAACTGGATCACCTCGTGAGTTTCTAATATTCACCTCGTGAGCTCGATACGTCATTGCGTTCGTCATGGCCACTTGCCCTGGCAGACGTCCATCATCTGTTCACGTCGTGAGTTTCTAAAATTCACCTCGTGAACTGACACAGCCTTGGGGTTTGCGCCCCAAACTTCAGAAATTCATATCTCTCGCATATTAGCTCCGATTTTGACATTCTCTATATGCACGCGTAGGTGAGATTATGCTCTACAACTTTCATTTAGACTTCATCAGCTAATTTTGAATTTATTTTTAATATTATATTTTTAACAGGCCGGGATAGGAAAAGTCCGTTAAAAATCCATAACTTCTTCATCTGATGTCCGTTTTCGTCAGACTTCTTACCGTTGTAATACCATTTATGAGATCTTCGATTCTCGTTTAGGTCATGTTGGCAAAAAGTCGCTCGATCTCTATTTCGAGTTTTTAGCTGTCTACTGCTACGTCCGAAACTTCGAAAAATCCTAACTTTCTCATACAAAGTCAGATTTGGACGTTCTTTTCACGTACGTTTACGGTTTAATGAAATCTATAACTTTCATTTAGATACCTAAGGCTGAAAAGTATTTTATTGAAATTTCGTATTCTACGCTTAACAGTGTTTTGCCGGGTTTGTTGCACATTTTCGATTGGTCATAACTTTTTCGTTATAACTCGGATTTTTGTGTTCTTTATATTTTTGGAAACCTTGTTACGATATCTACCACTAGTATACTCAAACTGAGCTTTTTGAACATTTCATTTTTGACGTTATTCCTATTATATTAAGATAGGTTACCAAACTCGACTTTGGATCGTTACATTGATTCGAATTATCGGGTTGTTACATCATCCCACCGTTAGAGGGAATTTCGTCCCGAAATTATTTACAAGGTAAGTGTCTATGGACTAGGGAAGAGATGCGGGAACTTTGTAGCATCTGATCTTCTCGCTCCCAAGTGAATTTAGGTCCCCGCTTAGCATTCCAGCGAACCTTCACTATTGGTATGCGACTTTGCTTTGTTCGACAGGTTCTTCCACAAAGTTAAGATTTTCGTTCAATTCGATTTCCTCGAGTGGAATTACAAGGGTTTCATCAGATAGACACTTCTTTAGATTAGACATGTGAAACACAGGATATACGTTGTTAATTTCGAGTGGTAGTTGGAGTCTATAAGCTACTGGACCAATCCTCGCAGTAACTTCGAAGGGTCCAATGTAACTTGGGTTTAGTTTTTCACGCTTCCCAAAGCGTATCATGCCCTTCCAGGGTGAGACCTTTAGTAAGGCGCGGTCACCAACCTGAAATTCCAAGGGTTTTCGTCTTTTGTCGGCGTAGCTCTTTTGTCTATCTCTTGAGGCTTTCAGTTGTTCACGGATTTGGACAATCTTTTCAGTTGTCTCTCTAATGATTTCCGAGCCAGTGAGAGTGCTATCAGGGACTAGGCCTCTCGCCAACTGCGTGTCACCCACTTCCGCCCAGCACAGAGGTGATCTACACTTGTGGCCATAGAGGGCTTCAAAAAGGAACAGTCGTGATGCTAGTGTGATAACTGTTGTTATACGAGAATTTCAACTAACGGTAAGTGGATGTCCCATGCTTTACCGAAGTCTATTACACAAGCTCGTAACATGTCTTCTAGGGTTTGGATAGTTCTCTCACTCTGTCCGTCAGTTTGTGGGTGATAGGCTGTACTCATATCTAGCCTAGTTCCCAAGGCTTTTTGCAGTGATTGCTAGAATCGTGATGTGAATCGGCTATCTCCATCCGAGATAATAGATATCGGCACTCCATGAATTCGCACGATTTCATGGATATAAGTCCTTGTCAGTGTTTCCATCTTATCGGTCTCCTTGATTGGTAAGAAGTGGACAGACTTGGTTAACCTGTTGACGGTTAAAGCAAAAGGTCTTTCCATAGCATATGGAGCTGGTATAGTGAGGACCAAGCCAATCCATTTCTAATAGCTACTTGGGAACTTCTTATCGTAATGTGCGTTACATCGATTGTTTAGAGTGATGGCATCTTCTATGTATGTGTCTTTAGCGCCTTCTGTTTTATTCTTGTTATTACTGTTGCGAATATTTGTACCACTTTTATAGCTAGTATAGGTAGTAGGACTACTTTGGTAAATACTGGTGGAATATCGCAATATGATCCCTACAAAGTCCCTCTACCCTCGTTTAGTGTAAACAAATCGTATATAGTTAAGATTGAGACGATAGTTGACTGAGCAGCTCTGCCCTAAGTCCAAAATCAACCAATAAACAGGAAGTAAAGCGGAATTACTTACTCTAAGTCTACAAAATCTTAATAATGTATGACCCTAATGTTATACTAAGCCATCCTAGCTCACCCGTATGGATCCTAAGTTTTTATACGACTGATGTGTTAATTTATGATTTTGATTTAATTGACTAAAACTTTTATGAAAATTTGATGCTTAATTATTGTTATTTGGAAAACGTACCAAAATTCAAGTAGGTTCTCTGTCGTTTCCTTATGACTCATCGTTAAACTCCTCTTGTTCCTCCATCATTCCTCTCTGTCGGGCAATCTCTCTTAAAGTGCCCCTTTTTACCGCATAAATAACATATTGGATCTACTACAACATTGGGGATCGGAGCCCTACAGTGATTGTTGGTGTGCCCTTTCTTTTTGCACCTATCACAATACATCTCTCGACAGGCTCCGTAATGATGGTAGTTGCACCTTTTGCATTGTAGGAGGTTTCCTAAATATGGTGTTGTCGATGTTGAGGGAGTAGGGCCAGTGGGGGTCGGGATTGCTACCTCTTGTTGCCTTTTGATAGGCCCTTGAGTCGAACTGCTCCCCTTTTCGTTCCAGAACTTTCGTTTCATGTTTTTAGGTTTGTGGGTTGGAGTATTCTTGTAGGTAGACACACGTTGGTTTCCTTGGTTGTTACTAAGATTTGAATTGTCGACACCATTCCATTTTTACTAGCGTTACTTGCATTGTGATGTGCCATGATGACTGTCACGGCGGCTGTGACCGCAGCTTGAAAAGTAGCTGAGTCTATATGCAGGAGTGGTGTTTCGTTGCTTGGTTGGTTAATTCCATGTGAAGACATGATTCTGCTACATGATGTGAAACGAGTTGGTTAGATAACTATGATCGTTGTTAGCTGGATTCTATATGTATAATTTCCCCATCCTGTTATTCGGTTTCTAATGTTTCGACTTACATCCCTATGATGTATTTATGAATGAGGGTTGAAATAGGTATCGTATTTACGTTAAGTTTTAGCAAATTTAGGTATAGATGTTGAAATCTTAGGTCGATCTAGTTTCATGGGTTTTGGAAGAGGGTATCCCTCTTACTATTTTTAGTTATGAAGAAGGATGTCATACACCTATCTCATAGCACGAGTAATATAATTACCAAATCACTAGGTAATATTAATTATTAATTATTCGTTTGACGCATTAGGTCCTCTACCACTTTGCATGCTTCACGAGTGGTTCCCTCTGTTCTCTGTCCTATTTTTAGTGGAAATGATTTGTTATCTCCTGGTATCTTTATAGGGTGTCCCTCTCAGGTGTGTTGAATCTTTGTCATTGTTTTGATTGCCCTAGTTGAGGTTGTAGAGATTTGATATCCTATGGTAACTGTCTCTTTCTCTAAAGGGTGTAGGTGATAGGAAAATTGGGCTTATCGAAGGATTTGGTTTGTTTGGTTAGCGAGACGGCATTTTCGCGCTATAGGGTTAAAGATGAAATGGTGGAAAGACTTCAACAAAGTTTCCAAGTTCAATAACATTGAACTTCCATAGATTAGGTCAACAAGGATAGTGTAGTGAGTTGCTAAAACAGTTTATGACATGAATTGTTTACATAGCCAAAGCATGGATTGATAGTGATGATCTTTAAAGGAAACAAGAAGTCTGTCATAATAGTTGGTGTAGAAGTTACATAGAATTCGGAAAACTTGACCTTGGAGTAGGTCTACAATACACCACACATGGAAAACTTGACAGCATAGAGATCTAGTGAAACAACACTAGCTAGACAGGAAAGTTTACATGACAAGAGTACTATTCGGAGTACATACGAAGGTTATTCGATAACCCAAAAGAAAGAGTGAGTAGAGTGCCCTCTACTCGTGATGGGAACTGCTTGGATGAGCCTTTGGTTCTGCCAACTGACGCTCCATCTCGAGCATACACATTTCATACCTTGCCTGGCGTGCTCTAAGTTCCTTGACTTCAGTTTGAGTTGTAGTTACTTCTCTCTGCCAGGCCTCATTTTGATTTACGATTCTTCTATGAGCTAATCCTAATTGTCGGATGCGAACTGTATTGAGTCCAGTGTTCGCATCATTCTCCTCAGTTCGATGGATGGTTGTCCTTCCTTGTTCATGAATGCGAGAAATTCGGCGAACCAATATAGGAAGGACTCTGTCTGCTGCTGAGCCTCCCTCGCTCAGATTGTAGAAGCTTCGGTCTCCATTGTATGGAAGGGGTTGACCCTGTTCGCGACTCCACTTATTCAGGTTGGTTGCCCATATAGGTGTCGAGCCATGAAATTCCGGTCGAGGATTAGGATTTTGGATTGAAGCCACTAAGGGTAGGTTATTGTCTTCGGGATCTGAGTCGGAGTCTTCGTGAATTTCTTCCTTGACTTCTTCTTCCGGATCATTCTCTATCCTTCCTCCACTGTCTTGGTTCGGGTAGTAGGGGTCCCCTGGTAGATGGAATCCGACCATTGCGTCTGTACGAGAATAGGGATATAAGAATTGTCTAGAACTAAGGCACATAAGGTTGAAAATCAAAGTTAAACTATTGTATGGATAAAATAGTCCTATAGTATTCTAAATGTTATGTTTGATTCTAAGGTTTATAAGTTTGGTAAGTTTTAGACATGTTGTCCACTGTAGCTATCCCCTGTCATATGCTGGTCGGCTCTCGGACAAATATAGTTGATCAGGCTATATTCATCCCAGTCCCGATTACATATTCCAAGGCATACCTATATTGCACAACTCATCTATAATACTTCTATATTGTTTTCATTATGATACTGACCCTGTTATATGATGTATGCATGTATACTTTATAAAAATTTCATTTTAAAAGTATAACTCTTAGTCAGAGTGTTTTTGCCCAGTTGTGTTTATAGTTGTATATCAAAAATAAATGGTTTTGATATACTTAATTCACTATAAACAATGCTCTGATACCAATCTGTCACACCCCCAAACCTGAACGGCGGAAACGTTCGGGGGCGGAGGACGTCATGTACAGTATCATAACAAATGAATAGTAAAGAAAGTACACACCACCATAACATATATTTGAAAAGTTTACATGATTGTTGTATTACATGTTTCAAAAGTCAAATACAATATGATGTTACAAAAGATATTACTAACGCCAGAGCATTAGTCCCCAAAAGCAGTTGCTAACCTGGTTTAGCGATTTCCTGAGAATACAAGTCATTTCAAAGAAAAAGTGTCAACACTTAAGTTGGTGAGTTCATAAGTATATATTTGTATGCCATTTGAAAGTTTCGTGTTTGTTTTCCAGAAAATCCGATATTTTCTCATAAAAGGAGTTATGAATCTTTGTTTGTATAATAAGGATGTATTGAACCAGGGAAAACCTATATTTTCCTAACAGCGGAGAGTAGTCTCAAATGTCCAAGACTATGGTTTTGTAAGTAAATATGTCATACTTAAAATAATGATTCATAGTTTTATTAGTAAACAAAACTATAAGAAGTTTGTAATTTGGCGCAGGAAAAACCTATATTTTCCTAAACATGAGGAGTAGTCTCAAATGTCCAAGACTATGATTTGTAAGTAAATATGTCATACTTAAAATAATGATGCATAGTTTTATTAGTAAACAAAACTATAAGAAGTTTGTAATTTGGCGTAAAAGTAATTGTAATATTACTTTTCCCGCAAAAACATAAATACCATAATAATTGTCTATCCTGTGAGTTTTCATAACCATACTATGTTGGGTTTGCCTGCGGCGACGTTCTTCAGGCGTCGAAGCGATATTATATTTGTCACCCCGCAGACTGTAGGTAAAAGTCAGGGCTCGGGATCATCAGTCCCGTATAGATCTATACACACGTATCACGTTCTCACAACAGAGACTCTGGTTATAAAACAGGGCTTTCTAGTGGTACCTTGACATGTATGGTGAAGACGATTGACTAACATATTCTCAATTAAGTCACGTATTTGGAAAGATATATGAATGATTTCTGAAATGATTACCCTTTCTACAGTGTTAACAAAGGCATAATAATGAGTTGCATTTTCTTATATAAACATGATGTTATAGTTGAAATGGTTACTCTTGGTATGATGTAGTATGCATATATATAAATAAAACATATTTATATTTATAAAACATATTGTACCCCATGAGGGTAAAGTTGCGATGCATGATGTTTTGCATGATAATAATTTCATAAGATAGTTAAAACAACAGTATGAAAAGTATAGCAAAAGATTTGTGTTTCACACGAGTTTAACCGTGTGTTTAGTTGTATTCTCCCCCTTAAAAGCGTTTAAAAGCATTTAAAAAGCATTTGAAAACTTAGTGATAGGGGTATGAACTCACTTGATAGATTGAAGAAAGTGAGACGAAAACCGAGCAGAACTTTGACGGGAGAAAGCGGATTTCTCGGGATTCTTGGGAATCTCGGGAGTGTAAAACCTTCCTTCAGAACTTGGATGTGAAGACCGGGGCTTCGGGGGGTTAAAATAGGGCTTAGAGAGAGTATAGGGAGTGGGAGAGTAAGAGATGAGCAACCCAACTCGGCTGACCCTCGATTTCTATTTATAGGGTGAATTTTCTGAGTTCACCTCGTGAGTTTCTAAAATTCACCTCGTGAACTGGCTCACCTCGTGAGTTTCTACTATTCACCTCGTAAGCTCGATACGTCATTGCGTTCGTCATGGCCACTTGCCCTGGAAGACGTCCATCATCTATTCACCTCGTGAGTTTCTAAAATTCACCTCGTGAACTGACACAGCCTTGGGGTTTGCGCCCCGAACTTCAGAAATTCATATCTGTCGCATATGAGCTCCGATTTTGACATTCTTTATATGCACGCGTAGGTGAGATTATGCTCTACAACTTTCGTTTAGACTTCATCGGCTAATTTTGACTTTATTTTTAATATTATATTTTTAACAGGCCGGGATAGGAAAAGTCCGTTAAAAATCCATAACTTCTTCATCTGATGTCCGTTTTCGTCAGACTTCTTACCGTTGTAATACCATTGATGAGATCTTCGATACTCGTTTAGGTCATGTTGGCAAAAAGTCGCTCGATCTTTATTTCGAGTTTTTAGCTGTCTACTGCTACGTCCGAAACTTCGAAAAATCCTAACTTTCTCATACGAAGTCAGATTTGGACGTTCTTTTCACGTACGTTCACGGTTTAATGAAATCTATAACTTTCATTTAGATACCTAAGGCTGAAAAGTATTTTATTGAAATTTCGTATTCTACGCTTAACAGTGTTTTGCCGGTTTTGTTGCGCATTTTCGATTGGTCATAACTTCTTCGTTATAACTCGGATTTTTGTGTTCTTTATATTTTTGGAAACCTTGTTACTATATCTACCACCTAGTATACTCAAACTAAGCTTTTTGAACATTTCATTTTTGACGTTATTCCTATTATATTAAGATAGGTTACCAAACTCGACTTTGGATCGTTACATTGATTCGAATTATCGGGTTGTTACACCTTCCGAAGTTGTCAAAACTCTGAAGAAGAAGGTCAAGAAAATGGCTCGCAAACCAAAGTTTCCTTCTCCTGTTACTCAAGAGGATTCAGACTCTCAGACCATTTATGATTTACGAAGGGATGCAACCGTTCAACATGAAACTGAAGATACAGGCGCTACCTTGGTACCACCAACTTCTACTCCCGTTACGAAGGTATCTTCTCCACCCACTACTTCTATGCCATTTTCGGATTCTTTCCAGATGCATACCCCACCTCCATCTCCGAACACTACTTCATCTCCTATCACCTCTACTATTCTTATATCCATTGCACCATTACCACCAAAGACTTCTGTGGGTGTTTCTCAACCACAGATTTCTGTTCCTCTATCAACTTTATTCTTCACTGATTCCACTACTACACCAACAACCACCTTTTACAGTTGGTCCAAACACCTCCACCACTTCACCTTTGAGGGAAGATGATCCGGATGTTATGTATGGGGATGATCAAGACGATTTTCAAAATTTTGTCTTTAGTCCCTTTACATTTCATCAAACCAGTGATGACAACGATGCCCCTATGACGAAAGGGCAGTTCAAAGCACTCAATGAAAAATTGGATTCTCTACTGGAGTCTTCAAAATCTTCGTCCAATTATGAGTATTTTCTTCAATCTCATAAAGCATTAATCGCGACGTTAACCAAGGAGCATGCTAAAAGCCTGGCCAAATCTACAAAAACAATTGAGAATTCTGAGAAAACTTTTAAGGAAACAACTAAAAGAGTTGAACAACTACATGCTGAAGTCCAACAATTTATGGCTGATTTCCGAAGCTCATCTGATAAAAACACTGTAGCGGTTAATAAAGTCCTTATGAGTCTCGGAACGACTTTACAAACTGAAAGAGAAGCCTTTTCTCGTGTTCAGGGTGAACTACAAACTGATTCCTATGAGATGATAGCTTCTATTGTTTCAAAGATCGAGCAGCTTCAGAAAGATCTTGCTGCTGAAAATGAAATCAAGGACCAACTGGCTCAGAAGACTGAAAAAGACAAAGTTCTATCTGTCAAGCTGAATTACGAAACCACGCGTCTGGATCATCTGGAATCCGAAAAGGATGTATACCAAATTTATATTTCTGAGATTAATTAGTTCTTGCAAATCCTTATTGGGTCTCGCGATTCAATGCTCACTATTTCAGTCCGTCAGTACCTCTCTGACAAACTCAAGCCTGTCTTCGCACTGATCAATCATTTATAGGGTGTTTCGGGAAGCTCTGCTATTCCGAAACAAGGGGTAGATAATGTTACCAAAGAAACTCGCAAAGAAGGACCCAAACCCCAGCCTAAGCCAAAATCCGATGAGCATCATGAAGACAAACCGAAAGTTGACCAGAAGGGTAATGAAGTTTCTGGGTCAAAAGGAAAAGAAAAGATTGATGATGATGATGATGACGAAGAAGAGTTATCTGAAGGAGAAAATCTTGTTAGGAAAGAGAGGAATAAAGTGCTTGATGAAATTTTGTGTGTGGGTAAAGAATTAGAAGCTCAAGAAAGTGAAGCTATGGCTTCGAAAGTTACTTTGAAAACACAAGAATCCCTTTTTCCTCCTTGGACAATGGAAAGGGTTCTGAATGAGGTTGTCGATAATCCAAGCTTACATTGGTTGGAGCCTAAGGTATCCTTCGAACTTGTGAATTCTGATGATTCTCAGTTTAATTTTTCAGTTACTCCGAGGGCATTCTTATTTAGAGGCTTTGAACATATTGAAAGAGCTCCACTTTCGGACTACGATGTCAATAATAAGATCTTCTCATTTTATCTCAACTATGGCCAACCTTAGTACAAAGTATGGAGCTTACAGAAGATGGTCGCTGTGAAAGTCTACACTCCGTTTCCTACTGAACATTTCACTAATGTCAAACTTAAGGGATTTCGAGAAGCAAGTCGCATTGAAGTTGATTTCACACTTCCTGATCTGCCATATATGAATCCGAATGAATGGATTTCCTTGTTTCTGATTTTGTCAAAAGATGAAGCGAAGTATGAGCCTATCGTCTCTCATCTTAAAAGATTGCTTATTTGCTATATTCACGATGTTGCCAAAGTAGACAAAGAAATCGCTGTTGTTTTAAAGAAAAAGCCTGTTGTAAATCCAGAACCAGAACCGAACAACTTCCGAAAGCTGAAGCTGGGTAAAATCAATAAGGACAACTGGAGTGTTGTGTGCCTGCGAAGGGATAACGAAAAGGTTGTAAAAAGCATATTCTTCCTGCTCGACAAACATTTATACTCCACGTCTGCTTTGAACCACATTCCGCGTCTGGTTGAAGCTACAAAGTCAAACAATGCTGATGATTTGAAGTGCTTTAACGACATGATCAGTTGGTATCTCACAATCCGACATACCCTTCTGAGTATGATGACTCGAATGTTCAAGACTGAAAAGAGACAAACATGAAGATTCTTATTTCCATATTTGACACAAAGGGGGACATTGTTGGTTTATTTAATGTGTTGTGTCAAATTGTTATGTACTTATTTAGTCTTTTATTAACAGATTGGGCCTGTCCATCCGTGTATTTATGATGCTAGGGATAAACTATTTAAGATGCATGCATGTATTGTTTAGGGTGAATCGATTGTATTGACCTACTTAGCTTTTACAAAAAAAGTTCATGTTGAACTCTTCTAAAGCTTTGATAATATTAAGCATTCGGCATATCTTTGATCATTGTTCTTGTTATTTGATTCACTTTACTATTTAGAATCTATCGATCTTAAGGTTTATTGTTCCTACAAAGTTCAATAAGGAACCATTTTAAACCATAGAACAAAGGAACTAATCTCATCCATATATTTTAATAGCTTAGGGTGGATGTGTATGCGTAAAATAAGAACAAAAAACCGTAAGGGTCGAAGACCTGTTGTAATATGTCGAAGACCTACGTTTATTTTACAAGGCATTTTTGTAACGAAGCGTACTTGTTTAGTCCTTGTATTTTTTTGTGTGCTTTCATGTTTCCTATAAATAGGGACATTACTTAGAGTTAGATAAGAGTCTTTGTATGAACTTGTCTATTTTCTCTCTGTAACACTGAAAGCATTATAGAGCTGAAACCAGATCATATTTACATCGTGTGTTCAATCTACATTCTGATTACTCTGATTTGATTCATACTTGATTCCTCACTTCATCAATTGGTATCAGAGCAAGAATCATGATCTGAGATCTAATTTTCACTCTGTTTCAAAAGGTTTTTGAATCAAATTTCTGGTTCAAAAAGTTCCGCATCTTTTGACGTGAAAAAGCTTTCTAGATCTTCAGTTGTGATTTGATTCTACAACTGATTTGTTGAATCGAGTATTCTACTTCATTTTTCTGATCAATTCAACAATTTGCTTTCAAATTCTCTATGATTTCTCAAAAATTCTCAAAAATTTTCTTCCGTACATAAATGGCGAACTTCAATCTCAACTCGATGACTTCATACTCTCATCTACTAGGATCTTCAACTAAGATTCCTATTCTCATTCCTGAATACTATGATCAGTGATCTGATCGTATGCAGGATTACTTGAATGGAATCGATGAAGAGCTTTGGTCTTGCATCTTAGGGAATGTTACTCTTCCGACGAATCTTCAACCAATTGGATCGTCGTCTGGTACTACGAGTGTGGAAGATCAAAATGTTCGAATGAAGAAACTTGAAAAACGATGCATTAGGGAGTTACGTGGTGCATTGCCTCCAGTGGTGTATAACTATTTCGGAAGTTGTACAACTGCAAAGGAAATCTTGAATAATCTGAAAGAAAAGTTTCAAGGCAGCGCGAAGACGAAAATCAATTCAGTTAAGCAATGTTTGATTGAATTGAAGGATTTCAAGCAAAAAGATGGTGAAACGATTGAAAGTTACTATGATAGGCTGAACGAACTGATTTACAAATGCAATCGTTATGGAATCACGCGGTCTGACATGGAATTCAATCTCACCTTTGTTATGGGATTCCGTAAAGAATGGAGGAGTGTTAGCATGATGGTGAAAAATCAACAGAGTTTCGACACATCTTCTTTGAATGATTTGTACAATCAACTGAAAACTCACGAAAGTGAAGTGAACGAAATGGCAGAAGAGTCGAAGCTTAGTCTGGGAGCTCCATTAGCACTTGTCTCGAAAGTGTCTGAAAAGGAAACAGTCGAAAAAGGTGATTCTGATGATGAAGAGGGATTTCTCATGAATTCAGATGATGAGGCAATTGCTATTTACTCAAACAATCGAGTCAAAAAGTTTTTCAAGAAACCGTTTAATTTGAAAATAAAGCAAAGTGAGGGAAAAGGAAGTTTCGTGAACAAAGCTGCAGGAGAAGAAAAGAAGAAGTATGAGAAGAATGATGCGAAGGGTGCTGAGGAGAAGAAAACAAAGAAATTGAAAGGAGATTCTGGTATGGATTGTCATTATTGCAATGGAGCCAATCATCTAGCAAATGATTGCATGCTTCGAAAGAAAGATGAGAAAAAGAATAGAGTGAAGGATGAGGCGTATTATGTGGAGAGGTTGGAAGAGGTGCGTACAAAGGCGAAAAATTTGTCTTTGGTGGCTCAAGGTGAACAGGAGAATGATGGCACATATCAAATCTGGTCTTCGGGCTCCGATGATGAGGTAATGTGTAATCCTACGCATGGGGCAATGTATGCGAAGCTGGAGGAAGATTCAGACGAAGAGGTCAAGGGACGTTTCTTTGTGTCAAAATCTGCTGATAAGTCTCCAATGACAACAAAGGTACGTAATATTCTTCAATCTTTCAATATTCCTTTAAGTGCATATGATTCTGAAAATGTTGCTTTTGATGATACTGTTGCTTATTTCGATAATTTGGTTGTTTCTGCTAGCAATGAAGCTAAGAAATTAAGCAATCAGTTGTTAGAGACACAGAAGAAGTTAGATTCGAAAGTTGTCAAGATAGAATGTTTAGAATTGCAAATAACAAACATAATGTGTGATCGAGATTCGTTATCTAGTGATGTAAAACTTTTGTTAGCTCAACGAAATATCTACTGCAATTCTGCTAAACGTCTATATGGCAAATTAACTGCATTGCATCATTCATGTGATATTAGCAAGGAACAACATAGGAAATTATTACCTTTTCTAGCATATGAGAGAGCGAAGGTTGATAATATTTCGTATGATTGTGAGAAAAATATTGTTGAGTTTGACAAAATTCCTGATGATAGATATGCTTATGGAATTGTCAAAATTGACGAATGTCTTGATTCAAATGAATTAGTTAACATTGTGAATGATACTTTGACAAAATCATAACAAATCAAAATTTTGAAAAAGACTGAGAATTCAACATCTGATTCTCAATCTAATTTTGCCGATATCAAAGATAACTCTGACAATATTAGCGAAATTAGTGAAACTGAGGATGTTGATTGTTCTCAGTTGTCTGTCATTAATGTTGCATCAAAATCTAAAGGAAAAGAAAAACTTAAGGATTTGATGGTTAAGATTGACACTGACAAACCTTCAACTTCGAAAGTTTGTGATTTTGAGTTTGTGGATATCCGAGATAGTCAAACGGATAGCAGTGATGATGAAAATGATGATGACGATTCGGACAAAAACGTCTCATCAAACAAAGATTCGAAAGAAACTGAAATTCCACGCGTTGTTGTTGATCAAGTACTTGGGGACACTGAAATTTTGACAAAGTGTTGTCTAAAAAAGGAGCCCATTATTTGAAAACAAATCAAGTGGTGTATCCAAATTTCAAGTGTACTGATGATGTTGTTTTTCCAAATCAAGTGTTTGTCACCACTGGAAATGTTGAGAACATTAGACCAGCATTCAACAAAATGGTCGAAGATGACAACAAGAAAACAACAAACGAACGGTTCTTTTCAAATCAAAGCACTGTCGAAAATAATCTAACAAAGAAGTCATGTTTTTCAAAGACACAAACCAAAACGAAAATGGGTTGAAAAATCGAAAATTGTGAAAGAAGTTACAAAAGAGGTTGGTGTGGAAAATGAAACTGTTGTCAAATTAAATTCCAAAGAATTTAAAGAACAAATTGACAAGTTTTCAAAAGAAAAAACAATTTCAAAAAGACAAGCTCGAAAGAAGATTTTTTTGGCAAACCATGGAGCTTCGAAAACAACAAACTGGTTTGAATTTGAAAACAACTGAAAACACAAAGACTAAATCTGTTGAGAACAAGTCTTCTCATTCAGCAATTCATTCAGATCAAAAGATAAATCCCGCTCAAACAAATAAATCTAAATCTAAATTTCATCCAAAAACAAATTCTTCGAAAGTTTCAAACTCATCATTTTCAAAAGATAACAAAAATACCTCAAAGAATGTTCAAAATCAACCATCACAACAACGATTTTCTTCTAATCAACAAACAAGGTTTTCTCAAAAAAAAATCTCCAAATCGATTTTCTCAAAATCGAAGTGTTGGAAACAATGATGGAAGTCGATACGCCATGGCATTTCGACCTAAATCAAATGTTGATTTCTTCCCACAAAAACCGAATTTTCCAAATCCTAAAGGGAAACAAACCTTAAAAGTTTCATACACAAAAGGGTTGTCTCGTGACAAAAACATCGATCATTGGCTTGAAGGAAAAGGACGAAAATATCAATCAAGGAAATATTATCAACAACAAATTCACGAAGCCTATGAGAATTATGTGAATAATTCGTCAACTGAAAGTTCATCTTCAAAAGATTCGAATGTTTCGGTAAAAACTTGGAAACCGGTTTCGAAAGAAAAGCATGATGACACACAATCTAAAAAGACGAATACATGTGTCGGTGACAATCCCAAACTAACAAAGACTTATGTTTCTGTTCCTTTAAATAATGATGTGGACTTAATTGAAAGTCTCAAAACTAAAGTTTGTGATTGGGTAAAAAGTTCTTCATTTCATTCTGTTTTCAAAACTAATTTCCAAGGACCCAAACAGCCTTGGGTACCTAAATTCTTTCATTGATCGCAGGTACTATGTGACGAGCAATATGATGAGAAATAGTATATCGATAGTGGTTGCTCACGTCACATGACAAGACGAAAGGAAAATCTGAGAGATTTTCGAAGCTTGGAAAATGCAGGAGTTGTGAAGTTTGGCAATAATCACAAATGTCAAGTGAAAGGATATGGAAAAGTCACGAATGGAAAGTTCACTGTTAATCGCGTTGCTTATGTCGAAGGTCTTCAACATAATTTGATAAGTGTTTCACAACTTGTTGTGGGCACTGGCAATCAAGTGGTGTTTAACGAAGAAGGCAGTATCATTTCGAATGTTGAAACTAACGAAGTTTTGCTCAAGTCCAAACGACATGGTGACATGTTTACTCTTGATATCAAACCAATCATCGGCAAACCCTCATTGTGCTTACTTTCGAAAGCTTCCTCTGACATCAGCTAGTTATGGCATCGACGTTTATCGCATTTAAACTTTCGAAATTTGAATAAATTGGTTGTTGATGATCTTGTTCGTGGTTTACCCGTACTAAAATTTGACAATGATACATTGTGTGCAGCTTGTGAACAAGGGAAACAGCACAGGAAAGGACATCCAATTGTGATAGATTCGAAAATTTTAGAACCGTTGGAACTTCTTCACATTGACCTTTGTGGACCATCGACTGTTGAAACTCTCAACAAGAAACGGTACATTTTGGTTATTGTTGATGATTTTTCACGATTTACTTGGGTATATTTTCTCAGGTTAAAATCTGAGGTTGCTCAAACAATGATCAAGTTTATTAAGAAGATTGAGCTGAGTCTGAAGAAAAATGTTCGAAAGATCAAAAGTGATAATGGATCTGAGTTCAAGAACAAAGTGCTGGATTCGTACTTAACCGAAAAAGGAATTTCGCATAATTTCTCTTCACCCTATACACCTCAACAAAATGGTGTTGTTGAAAGAAGACATAGGTCACTTTGCGAAGTAGCAAGAACTGTGTTGACATATGCGAATCTTCCTCAATATCTATGGGCTAAAGCAGTTTCGACAGCCTGTTTCACTCAAAATCGATCTTTCATCCATCGTCGATTCAATATCACTCCGTATGAAATTATCAATAACCGAAAACCTAATGTCAAATTCTTTCATCTTTTTGGTTGCAGGTGTTTTATAATGAATCTTAAAGATAGCCTTTCACAATTTCAAGCTAAAGCTGACGAAGGCATAATTTTGGGTTATTCGTACAATTCGGTTGCATATCGAGTGTTAAATAAGCGTACACGGAAAGTCGAAGAGACATTCAATCTTACTTTCGATGATTATTTTGTTAAACAAGTTGAAAAGCAATTTGAACAAAAACCAATTATTAATGAATCATCTGATGAAACTGAAGAATCAAATTCATCTGACTTTGATTATGATTTAATTTTTGGTATTCCTGACAAGGCTATGGATGCTGAAGTTCATGCGAATGATAATCATCACTCTGAATCTTTGAAGCATAATGATGACTTGGAAATTCCTCAAAATATTGTAGATGTTAATTCAACAACGAATTCTCCAGGAGTTGGCGAAAGTATGCATAATAATCCAGTGGAAGGAGAACACTTGGATTCGAATACTCTGGTTGAGGGGGAGCATTCTTTCGAGGGGGAGAATGGGAGAATGGATGAAGTTGTTGAGGGGGATCATCTAGTTGAGGGGGAGCATCAGCATGATAATAGTGTTGAAGAAGAAAATGAGGAAACTAATACGATAAATATTAATCAAAATGATGATTTTCATGATCTAAATGATGATATTTCTATTGTAGGATCTGAAAATGAAGAGATGTACGAAGATGCATCTTTGGAATTTGATCCGGCATATCCACCGTTAGAGAAATGGACAAAGGCTCATCCAATAGATCAAGTCATTGGAAATCCTCAAGATGGAGTATTAACAAGAGCTCAGATTCGTGCAAAGAATGAGGTATTAAATACTCATCAAGAATTTTGCATGTTCAATGTTTTTATCTCGAAAATAGAACCAAAAACAGTTAAGGTTGCAATGGAACACTCAGATTGGGTTGTTGCAATGCAATCTGAAGTGGCTGAATTCGATAGAAACAAGGTATGGAGATTAATTCCAAAACATGAAAATGTTTCGATTGTCGGGTTAAAATGGATTTTCAAAAACAAAACCGACAAAGATGGAAATATTGTACGAAATAAAGCACGTCTAGTTGTAAAAGGATATTCACAACAAGAAGGGATTGATTATGAAGAAACCTTTGCCCCCGTCGCAAGACTTGAGGCTGTTCGAATATTCTTAGCTTATGTAGCTCATAAGGATTTCGATGTCTATCAAATGGATGTGAAATGTGCTTTTCTCAATGGTGAACTTGAAGAAACTGTTTACTTTGAACAACCTCCAGGTTTCGTAAATGAAATGTATCCTGATCATGTATACATTTTAGATAAAGCAGTTTATGGGTTAAAACAAGCACCAAGAGCATGGTATGCAACTCTTACCAGTTTCTTAAAACAATCGAAATTTAAACAAGGATCAGTTGACCCCACATTATTTCGAAAGAAAGTTGGGAATCATCTAATGCTTGTTCAAATTTATGTTGACGATATTATTTTTGGCTCTACTGACCCTGCTTTGTCTAGTGAATTCGAAAATTTGATGAAAAGCCTATTCGAAATGAGCATGATGGGCAAAATCAATAATTTTCTTGGCTTAAACATTTATCAAAGCAGAGAAGGCATTTTCATCAATCAAGAAAAGTATACAAGGAATTTGTTCGAAAAATTTGGAATGACAAATAGCATGAAGCTAAGAGTACCAATGGCTGTTGGAACAAGGCTAGCCCCTTCGTTAGATACGCCTGCGGTTGATCTTACCTTATACAGGAGCATTATAGGTTCATTGCTTTATCTTACTGCAAGTAGACCTGATATCATGTTTTCTGTATGTAATTGTGCTAGGTATCAAGCAAATCCACGAGAACCACATTTAATTGTTGTGAAGAATATCTTTCGTTATCTCAAGGGAACAATTTCGTTAGGATTGTGGTATCCTTCGAAAACAGGGTTTTTCATTCAGGCATTTTCAGATGCAGATCTTGGAGGGTGTACTTTGGATCGAAAAAGTACAAGTGGTGGTTGTCAATTTTTGGATGGCAAGTTGGTTAGTTGGCAGTCGAAGAAGCAAACGTGTGTTTCGATTTCTACTGCTGAAGCTGAATATGTTGCAGCTGCTGCTTGTACATCTCAAATTATTTGGATTCAAAGTCATTTGAGAGATTATGCTGTGAATATGAAAAAGATTTCATTGTATTGTGATTCGCAGAGTGCTATACGCATATGTCATAATCCAGTACAACATTCGAAAACAAAACATATTGCTCTTCGTTATCACTTTATCAAAGATCATGTGGAAGATGGCAATATAGAAGTCCATTTTGTAAAAACAACAGATCAACTTCGTGATATTTTTACAAAAGCTTTGGATGAAAAATCATTTGTTCGAATTTTGACAGGTTTGGGAATGATCGAAGCAAGTTCAGTTCCAGGAATGATATAGCATGTATAACAACGACGTGTTATATAAAAATGTCGATTCAGAGGTCATCATGATTCATTCAGAGGCTGACTGTATTAATCATTCAGCGGTTACTGTTCATAGTCAACGCTTCGACATGCTTCGACTTCGTTACATTGAGCATTTTGGTTTGGTGTAAATCTTTTCGTTAAGATTTCCAAAAAAAAAATTTCTTAGTTTTATTGTCGAGAAAAAAAAAACTACAAAAAGATTTTATCTTTGTTTTGTCATTTTACTTTCGAAAAATCACAAAATCCAAAAAGATTTTCTTTTGTTTGTTAATTGTTTCTTTTAAAGAAAAATCAAAAACATCAAAAAGATTTTTGTTATTTTGTTCTTTATCTTTTGTGTGTACAGATTTCACGAAGGCTATACAAGGGTCATGCTTATGTTTCTCTGGGAAGGTACAATTTCGACAACTTTGTACTAGTTAGACTGTCCCTAGAAGCATGCTGCAGCATGTCAACCCAAGCCTCCAATGACTCAATGTGTGTTTACGAAAGCCTTAATGAAAATTTTCTTACGAAAATTTCTTCCCAAATCAGGCTTATATTCACATTAGTCGAATGAGCTACCTTACTCTTCTCAAATGAGTTAAGAGTTGTCTGGTTGGTCCAATCATAACAGAGGTACAAGTGTTTTCGTCAAGCAATCTTTTTCATCACCAAATTTCTTACACTTGCAGACACGAAGACATATGTCCAAGAGATCTTTGATTCAACCAATCAAGATTTAGACATATCAAAATTTTGTGTTAATGATCTGACATCATGAGGCCGTGATGAAAGTGAAACCCATCACTCTATCTTCGTAAGGAATTGACGGGGAACTATGTTCCAGTTTTGACAAAACATTTGTTTCAGTACCACTTTTTGAAACTCCAAATCATATTCATTTCTTATGAGTAATCGTGATCAAACTATCGAAACCCACGATGTTTGTTACCCAACAGGATTCAGTATCAATTCTTTCATGAATATGATTTCAGTGTGAGTTTCATTTGCTTTCGAAGTTACTTTCAAAATAATTCAAAGTATACTTGTCACTGACTACATGGTTAAACAAGTAATTTCAGTTACAATTACTCACCTTATGTTAAGGTTGATATGTAACGAAATTGTAAACTACCCATGAAGCCTTATAAAAGAAGCCCTTCGATACTTCTCTATAAGTATTCGATTGAAATTCACGGGAACATACACAAGCAGTTGATTATCTCTCTTGATAATTAACGAAGTAACCTTTGCCTGGGGTTTAACTGCTTTTGTGTCGAATTTATTTGACATCACATATCCAAATTTTTGTTTAATTGTTTCTTATCTTATCTTTGGATCACTGAACTCACGAAATCCTTGAGGTTCTAAGTAATACCAACTCAGGCTGATGATTTCAAACATCTGACATATGACTTCGCTTTTTATCCGAAAAGTGAATGAGCCTTCCCTCCATACGAAGGTTGGTGTTGGTTACAATTCAATTGAGATATATGATCAGACTGTTTGAAAAGACGTTATGTATTCAGTCCGGGTTTCTAGGTGATGTGACAGCTACGTTTTGACGCATGGCTACTTTATCGGCAGTATGGTGCGAGATTCAAGGTGCCACGTCGGATCTCGTTAAATGCCAGTCCCGCTTCAAATTCAAACACTAGGGTTACATATAAAAAGGGGAATCAAAGCGTGTTCTCATTTTACGCTTCCAAACGAAAAATTCCTACTTTCTCTGAAACTTTCCGATTGTTCTTCAAAGCTTTCAAAAACCCTAATCATGGCCAATTCTGCTGAAGTCGTTGTTCAATCCCAAAACACTGAAGACGTTACTTCCCAACCAATCATGAAGATTCAGGGAACAAACTATCAAGTTGAAGATGATGTTTTTCTTTACCCAGACGAATTGAAGATGTTGGTAGTCACCTTGAAGAGTTCTGTTCTTTCCACTGCCATGTTCAATTCGTTTGCAGTTCCACTTTCATGGCTTTCTCAAGCAGGATCCACTGCTACGTACAGCAAAGCAATGGATATCATCACCTTTCAACTGGTGAATGACAAGAAGATTCGATTGTCCAAGAAGATTTTCTGTCAAATTCTTGATATCCTAAATTCTCCAATCTATACTGATCTTTCATCTGCACAAATCATCTATATGTTCAATGAGATGGGTTATCAAGCCTCACTCACCAAGATCAGTGATTTCAAGAAATCAGGACTTCCAACTGTTTGGAATTTTCTCTTCGGAATCTTTCTACGCTGCTTGACTGGTCGCTATGTAGGGTTGGACAAAGGTCGAATGGAGGTGTATGCAATGATGGCAGGGTTGTATTATGACATTACTATGGATTATTCTACCCAACTATGGAAGGAATTTCAAAAGAGTGTCGAAAACACGAATGTCGTTCAAGGAATTTCGTGTGCAGGGTATTGGAGTTTAATCCTTCGATACTTTTATGCCAAAGAAGGGATTGAGGTGCCTACTGATGAGGAGACGACTGAGTTCATCAAGTATCATTTTCCGAAGGAGGTTTCGGATGATGCTGAGATATTTACACACATTGCAAGAATTCCAGATGCAATGTTCCAACGGGTTGATCCAACGAATTTGGTTCTAATGGAGTACTTAGAAACAATCAATCCGGATGATGGCGCTGGGAAGTTGTTACCAAAAGAAATAGCTGGTCCTTCGAAGAAATCTCGCAAGTCAAAGAAGGATGTAACAATTACTCCTGAGAAACTAGTACAAGAGCCAAAGAAAAAGAAATCACCAAACAGACGAAGCCAGATGCACAAGTTTCGACTGTTGTGGTTGAACCGGTTGAGCCTGTTGATGATACTCAAGAAAAAGAAACAATGCCTTCAAAAACAGGTATTTTTCGAAGGGTAAAGAAAAAGTCTCGTCGATCACGAAAGCTTTCTGATGGTTCATTCAAGTCTTCTTCGATGGTTCGTAAACCATATTTGAATCATCAAGGAATTCTCATTCGTGAGGTTCCAGCTCCTGTTTCTCCTTCTTCCAAGAAACGAAGAGCTGAAGATGTTGCTACACATATTTCGAAGAAGAAGTTGAAGAAAAGAAAGATGGTTCTTCAAGCAGACTCATCAGAAGGGGAGAAAGTTCCTGAAACTCCTGAAACTTCTATTCCTGAGAAGACTACGGTCACACCACCCGAAGTTTCGTTAACTGAATCAATTCTTGAGGAGGTTCGAACTTCAGACATCAATACACACGTATCTGATACATATGTAAATGTCAATATGGGTGAAGGAAATACGAATAAAGAACTTGTTGTTTCGACTCAAGGTATTCCTGCATCCTCTGCTACTTTTGTTTCTTTACCACCATTCATTGTCCCTATCACGAACACTACCAATTCACCCACCTTTGAAACCATTCTCACCCAACCCATCACAACTATGTTCTCATCGCAAACCATGGATCCACTTCAAAATACTGAGGATACTGATGTTGACGAAGGGGGTTTTAGGGGAACGTTTGAAGAGATGGAATTTGACGAAGAAGAAGAAACTTACCCCGACAACATGTTAATGATGATGAAGCAGTTTAAAATTTTGAATAAGAAGATGAATTCCATTATTCAATCTCAAGCTGACATGGGGGGAAGTCAATCTCTTTCAAGTTTGGAATTGGATGTTATGCTTACAACATTCGAAGCCAGGATGGTTAGTAAAGTATCTGGCATGCTTCAAGACTCTGAGTCTAAGATCTTGGAGAAGGTGGATCAAAGCGATAAGTGTAACGAACCGCGGGTGAAGTCTCAGTCTTCGAACTTTGTGAGTGAAGTTAAAGACTTACGAAGGGTGGCTAAAGAGAGACATATCTTATTTATAAAAGATGTGAAGCAAGTTCGCGAAGATGTCAATCTCAAGCTTCAAGAACTTCGTGAAGATATGATCAAAGAGATTGCTAGTGCTCAACAAGACTATGCATCTCTAAATCAAAAAGTGGATGTTATCTGTGAGGCTGTCACCAAATATGTCAAGTTGTATGAAAGCTTGAGTCCTCAAGTTACTCAACTTTCAACAGATAACAGTCGAAGCTTTGTGGAGCTTACTTCTTTGTTGAAGGAGTTAAAAGATTTGTCTACCACACCTGTTGCCTCTTCGATAATAACTCCAGAATTCTTGTCTCAGAAGTTTTCTCAGTTCGAGGCTGTGTTGCACAAACAGTTAGCTCCATTATCAAAATTTTCCAGTTTACTACCAACAGATGCCCCACCTGTGGTCACAGGGGTGCAAAGGGGAGAGAAGAAGGTTGGTAATGCGAAGGTTAGTGAAGGTTCGCATGAAACTATGAAAACTGTTGGGAAGATTTTTCAAACAACAATTTCAGTGTCAAAGCCAATTATCTCAACTGCTTGGCCTGTAACTTCGACAGTTGTTACAACAATGCCAATTTCAACGAAGCCAATTCCAAGACCAATTTCTAAAGGAATTGTGATTGGGGAAGGTGGCAGCAGTTCGAAGCCCAAAGAAGTTGTTGATAGCTCTGCGGTCAAAGATAAAGGAAAAACAATCTTGCTCGAAAAGTCGAAAGAAGAGAAGAAAGCTGAAACTGATGCTGAGCTTGAGAAATTGAGGGTTATACAAAGCATTTTAAGTCTTCGTGCAACTGACCCACCTGGAATGAACAAGGGTGATCCTCCGAAGCAGTACAACTATGAAACAATCGAAGCAAGAGTTGCATATAACCATATGTATGCTTTTGAGAAGAAGCCAAAGCAGAGTTATGCAGTTGTAAATACGGATATGAGACAACTGTATTTTCCAATCAACGAAATGATGTTCATCATGGCTCAGTACAAAATTGCTGAGAAGTTTGACAATGATGATGATTATACATACATGAAGCTCCGGTTTCATGCTGTGTTAGGGAAACTTCCAGAGGAAGTTTGGTCACTCGTGAAGATTAAGAAGGTGATCAGTATTCAGAAGGATGTTCTTTTCGAAGACATGATGCAGAACCTTCGATTTTACGTTGCAAGGGAAAATGGTCAGGAGTGTAATTTCTCGATTGCTGATTTTCCATTAATGAACTTGTATGATCTTATACAAGTTGCATTACTTCTGAAAGACAAAGATGCTTCATATCTTCGAGAGACTGATCCAGAAGTATTTCATCTTGGTCTAGCTCACATCAAAATATTCATAGATAACTACTATGAGTGTTTGGCCCTAACGAATGTGGAGTTAGCTACTGCGAAGGGGTTGGAAGTGAAAGTACCCATGGAACCAACGAAGACTCAACATGAGTTGAAGAAGGATGCTGATGGGGAAATATGTTTGAAGCCTTTTGGCATGGTCTTCGCAGGAAAAGACAAAAATGGAAAAGCCAAGAGATTCTTGTTCCAAGCTTGTGAAGTGGAAAGATACATAACGTCTCAGTATACGAACTTCATTGTTCGTATGAATAGCTGCAAGAAGAATAACGAAGGCAACAAGAAGGAATTGAAGAAGATCATTTCTTGGTATTCTGAAATTCGAAGAGTGATGCTGTATGAATAGCTGCAAGAAGAATAACGTCTCAGATTCTTGTTCCAAGCTTGTGAAGTGGAAAGATACATAACGTCTCAGTATACGAACTTCATTGTTCGTATGAATAGCTGCAAGAAGAATAACGAAGGCGACAAGAAGGAATTGAAGAAGATCATTTCTTGGTATTCTGAAATTCGAAGAGTGATGCTGTATGCTATACAGATTCTTTAGAATTGAAGATTGTCGACATTATTACAAAGGGGGAGAATGTAAGGGTCGAAGACCTGTTGTAATATGTTGAAGACCTAAGTTTATTTTACAAGACATTTTTGTAACGAAGCGTACTTGTTTAGTCCTTGTAATTTTTTGTGTGCTTTCATGTTTCCTATAAATAGGGACATTACTTAGAGTTAGATAAGAGTCTTTGTATGAACTTGTCTATTTTCTCTCTGTAACACTGAAAGCATAATAGAGCTGAAACCAGATCATATTTACATCGTGTGTTCAATCTACATTCTGATTACTCTGATTTGATTCATACTTGATTCCTCACTTCATCAAAAACCCACTTATTTTGTTTTTTTTATAAATTTTTATGACTATTAATTTTTTTTTCGAAAAAATTGAATATATTAAAATTCATAATTTTTTATCCTCTTTTCATAGCCATCATGTACAAAAAACGAGCTTTTTATTTTTAAAAAAATCCACTTCATTTTCTTAGTTTTTTTTTTATTATTTGAGCTTTTTTTTATCAAAATACTAATAATAATAAATAAATCAAATTTCATAATTTTTGGTACTCTTTAAATATACACACATATAAATGTAAAAAAAAAACAAATGAAAACAAAAATTTACCTCAGATTCATGTTGTAAATGCTGAAAACTAAAGCATATATATGCAGTTCAGTTTATAGTGTAAATAATAGTAAGTCATATTTACATTGTAAATGCTGAAAACTGAATTATATATAGCTCAAATTAAGAGTGTGAATAAATTCACTTGTGAATTTTATAAAACTACTTTTTTCTTAAAAAAAAAATAAAATAACTTATTTTGTTTTGTTGTTTTTTTTTAATATTTAAGTTTATTTTCTTATTGAAAAAACAAAATACATGTATAAAAAATCATAGTTTTGTGTAATCTTTAAATAGATATTCATGTTGATATAGAAAAAACACTTTTTTTTTTAAAAACTTTTAGCTCAAATTCACGTTATGAATGCTAAAAAATAAATTATACTCGGTTTATATTCACAGTATGAATAATAGTAAGTCAGATTTATATTGTAAATCAAGAAATTGAATTATATATATATATATATATATATATATATATATATATATATATATATATATATATATATATATATATATATATATATATATATATATATATATATATATATAGTTCATATTCACAATGTGAATAAATTCACTTGTAAAATTTACAAAACCAATTTATAAGTAATAAAAATGTTTAAATATTATAAAATTACAATGAAATATACTTCGATTCAAATGTAAATTTTATTAAATTAATTTGTAAATGATTAAAGTGTTGAAATAGTAAGACAAATTCACATTATGAATGTTAATACGCTACTAGAAAAACAACCTTTTACGACGCGCAATGCATGTCGTAAAATGCTCAGACGACACGCAAATGTGTGTAAAGGAAGGTCCTGTCGTAACGAAAGACGACATGCTTTTTCGCGTCGTCTATTTACGACACGCATTTACGACGCGCAGTTACGACACGCATTTACGACACTTATTTACGACATGCAATGCGTATCAAGGAAGACCCTGTTATAAATGAAGACGACATGCATTTGCGTGTCGTAACCTTACGACGCGCGTTTAGGACACGCATTGCGTATCATTAAAACCCCTGTCATAAATGAAGATGACACGCATTTGCGTGTCATAAACTTCAGCAACCATTTACGATATGCATATACGACGTGCCGTTACGATACTCTTTTACGCATAATACAAAAATATAGAAACAAATATATACCAAAACAATCAATTTCATCCAATAACATCATGTCAAAAAATTGTAATACATTGATATTAAAGGGATCTGATTGTACATTGTTATTAAGAGGTTTTCCCTAACTATATAACCTAATACTAAATTGCAATAAAGGGGCACCTTCTTGTTTCAGATACCTTGTCATAAAAATCCTCCATATCATTTTTTTGCCACCTGGTATACTGGGCTGCTGTCCACCGGGAATGGATGGCAAGTAATGACTTGAACATTAGCTGAAACAAAAAAGCTATTATTAATCACACAATCAAGTTTAGCTACAAAAAAAATTAAAGTATGATACATTGTCACAAAGATACTTTTTTTTTTCATAAGTAGAATGTTGTGACATGAACAAATGAAAATCCTACATTCATGGATTTCAAAATACATAACTGTTTTCAGTTGCAAGAAACTTTCCCCAACTACTCTAAAGGTGTGACGCACTTCAGCAGGATCAAAAGCATAACCACCAGCTGATAATGACAATGAGGACCAAATTTCCTGAAAAGTAACATGTATAAATCATGAAAATGGAAATAAATATAAATATAAAAGATAGTAAAAGAAAAGCAGTTGTTGCCTCGCCTCGGTAACTCTTGAGATGCAGATGCATATTATTATTATTATTATTATTATTATTATTATTATTATTATTGTTATTATTATTATGTATTCTGTATTACCAACGCAAGAAATAGGCACCACAAGAGGTCTAAAGTAAACCAAGGCAAAAATCATTTGACTAAGGAACTAATAGTGAGTATACATAACAGATGACATGTACAGGTGGAGAGCACATGAAATGAAATGCAGTTTTTTTGCTTTCCATGTTATGCATTGCATGTATAGGCTAATGATCGGACATCACGCGTTACAAACTGGAAAATCTAATTGCTTAAGAAGCATTACAACCTCCGCTCTTGCTTGTATTGATACAGATTCAGAAGAAACCTTATCCTGAAAGACAAGATGCATAATATTGTTCTCTTTATTCTTGATAATACAAATATGCCAAACGGCTATATAAGGATCTGAATAATATTATCAGAAATAAATTAACCATGAATGTACCTGAAGCTTGTTAATATATATATATATATATATATATATATATATATATATATATATATATATATATATATATATATATATATAGACACACGCACACACACATTAAATAATGAATTATATTTCCCTTCTAAGAAAATAACCTGAATGCAGGAACTTTGAGAGGCTATAGGGCATGGAAGGAGGTTGCTAGTGCTGTCAGAACCTGTACAGGGCAAATCGGTAACTTAACATGCAATACAATACAAGATGGCATGGAAGGAGGTTGCTAGAGCTATCAAGGGTACTAAGGTCAAGTAGCCAATTATATTATATGCGGATTAAATGATAATAAAGCTTTGTGTTATACCATAATCATGTAGTTATTATTAACCAGATATAGTTCATATATTCTCAACAACCAAATGTGTTTAAATATTGGACAAGTTATAGCATTGTACTGTTCAAAAAAATCAATTATTAAAAAAAATAAATTTAATTTTTGCACTTACGTAGTTCTTCAAACTGGTTTCTAGGTTGACGAATGGGATATCAAGTGACCCGAAGAGAAATTCCTTCACTTCTTTATTAGTTTCAACAACTGAACCATCTCCTCCAAGAGTATTCAGATATAATGTAGCTCTATCACGAACCTATATATAAATTTGTGAACAAGATTTGTCACAATGCAAAAAATAAATATGTTTATTAATTATTAAAGAAATTACTACTTTTAAAATTTTAACTGACGTCATCATCATTATCATATAAGCAGCGCCTCAAAAGTACAAAAATACGGGGCTGCAGTACATCATATTGGTTCATGTCCGGATTAATAGCAATAAATGCCAACATCATATTTAATCTAAATTACACTTTTCATCCCTGTACTATATGAAAAATTACAGATTTGGTCCTTCAAAAGAAATTTTAAAATCTTTCGACCCCAAAATGATCTTTCAAGCGGATGCGGTTAATGCCATGTAAAATGACCATTTTACCCTTGCTTTTAAATTTATCATTGAAACTCATAATTATCATTACATCTATTATGTGGGGAGAAGAGTAGGATGGGTATGGGTGGACCCACATTATTGATACAATGAATTAAATTTAATGGTAAAATGGTCATTTTTTATGTGGGGGTTAACAAATTAAATTTAATGGCACCCGCTTGAGGGACAAAAAGCATTACGAAACTTCATTTTAGGGACAAACAAAGTTAAAGATTCTTCTCAGGGACCACATCCGTAATTACGAACAAAGCAGAGGGACCAAAACTGTAATTATCGTAATTAAAGTTACCTTCAAACAATCAACCAGAACACCAAAATTTTCCAATGTGCTAAATGCACTAGCTCGAACAGTTGCATTCTCAAGTATGACACGATTATAAATATACCTTATGTATTTGCTAGGATCGGACGTCTTTGGACCCTCAACACCAAGAAAATGGAGAATCTGATCATCATAATAAATAAATAAAATTTAAAAAGTATTAGAAATATAGTTTTAAGGAAATTAAATTCATAAAAAAAGTGACCTCTGTTGAAAGATATGTGAATTCACACAAGTGAAGAAGGCCGCTTTCTTTTGCATCTGGAATGTCCCTTATGAGAATCACAGTTGAATCCATAATTGCTTTTTTATACTCAAATCCACCTTCTTCCCTCAAAATATTGCTTAAGAAATTCATTCTTGGTGACAAAAAAGATAAAGGTAAAACTATGAGAGTTATGATCATAACATGTTTATATTTATTATTGTAAAAATTAAATTAG
Source organism: Lactuca virosa (assembly GCF_052849685.1). NCBI lineage: Eukaryota > Viridiplantae > Streptophyta > Magnoliopsida > Asterales > Asteraceae > Lactuca > Lactuca virosa. The sequence goes on along the minus strand of NC_136434.1, from coordinate 278,378,672 downwards.
TGCAAACACTGACAATGTTCTGTACTTAAGGGGGAACTTCAAACACAAGGATCTAATGGCATCCACCACAACGATTTTGAACTCATCAGCAATATTAGACATGAAGTTTGTAATTTGCTTCATCAACCGATCAACACCTGATTCATTCCCTATTTTCAGCAGTGTTGTAATGGCAAGTGTAACAATGCTTTTGTTTTGATCAGAAATCAAGCTCTCCATATCTATGTTACAGTTAGTTACTGCCATTGGGTAAGTCATTGTAAAATAAAAGGAATCAAGAAATACTCTAAAGGATTGTGTTTGGTATGATGGATCATGGAATGGAATCACAATGATAACCCTAAAGCAGTTTTCCTCTTCATGTGCACAGAATATACATATGTACAGAGCTTCCAAGATACGATTATGTATGATGTTATCATTTGTGAGGCCTGAAATTAAAAATTGATTTTGGAAGGGAAAAAGAAAAAAAATACAAAAATATTATAAATTTTAGCTTTACAAATATAGATCACCATATTCTCTTTTTTCTTCAATTCAACTACAACAACACCACTTATTGTTGGCATGTATGTAGTACATTTAAGGAACAAATGATGTATAGAGTTTTATCAAGTCAAACATTTAAAACAATACTCATTACAAAAATGCATACTTCTAAGGTCTCAAATTTAGACTATAAACTAGGTCTGGACAGTAAAAAACTCAATCAATGTGATTCATACTCGACTGTTAAAACATTAAAAATAAGTATTTACTTGTAAATCTAAAGATTTCAAAAATCTACCCTTCTCACCACAGACCTGTGACTGTTACACATAGAATACAAGTATTAGAACCACGAGAAAAAGAAAAAAAAAGACAACAATAAGTTGAAAAAAAGTAGGCAATTAGGGAAACTGATGTACTGGGTTATCCTCCATGATGAGATCTGTAAAGGAATGAAGATCAGCAGCTGAACCATGAGGTTTGTCTTCTTTTGATGTCCATAAAAACTGTGTACAGGTCAACATTCGTGAGATTACTGCTAAGCTTCCTTGCCACGATTTATCTTTGCATTTCATTGTACAATCTCCGAATCAAATTATATGTTACCTGTATAAATATGGAATAAGTTTAAAATGGGGGAATTACATGAATTTAGGGTAAAAAAGCGAGAAAACTCATAAGCATCTTTGATGATTCAGATTTTATGTAACATCCCGACTCGCAGGTATAATATTATATATTTATTTTTAGGGTTGACGGAGCTACTCGCTGAGTTGGATGCCCAAATCGTCGAGTAGAGTCGGGCTGGCCATGTGGGTTTAATGACCAACTCGACGAGTAAGAGATTTGACTCACTGAGTTGGCGCTGTGTGAGGAAACCCTAAATATCCGGGTTTGTGTCCTATTTAAAGGGCCTTAAGCCCTCATTTCCGCCTCACCAGCCACCCTACTCCCATGTGCGAAACCCTAATCGTTTTAGTGAGCTAAGAGAGAAAGAGAGAGGCTAATCTTGTGGTTTTAGTGCACTTATGGAGGATAAGTGAGGAGCATCAAATCTTGGATCAAGAGGAGGCTTTTGGATCCAAAGATTCTTCAGAGATTTGCTTCAGTTGGAGCTAAAAAGATGCTAACTTGATCATTTCCTTATGAGATCTTGGTTTAGGGAGTTTTTAGGGTTTTCTCCCATCCATCTTGTGTCATTGAATCATTTGAGAATGGTTTAAGGTTAGAACCTCATATATGGACTATAGGAGGCCTTGTGAGTCCAAAGACCTGAACTTTATTGAGCTAGAGGCAAGCTCTTGTGCATCTAACCCTTGTTGGAGCTTTTATTGGCATTACGGGCCTAAAATGCCAAGCATGAACGTAAAGCTTGCATCTTTACGTGACATTCGAGCCTTGGTATGATGGATCTAGAGTTTGGAGTTGTAGATCTGCCTTAAAACCTCTGAATGAGAATGTAGACTGAATGGACTCGCCGAGTCAATGGGCTGACTCGACGAGTCGACTAGTGTTTTCCCCGATGAGTCTGGACATGAGTAACTTGGCGAGTTGATGAGACAAATCGACGAGTTAACTTTGGTTTTCGTGACTTCTCTGAAGGAACAAGGGGACTCGGCGAGCCACATAGGTGCACTCGACGAGTCAAGTCAACAAAGACTATTGACTCGAGTGTTGACTTTTGTTGACTTTAGGGTTGGTCAAGACAGAGAATAGGGAGACCATGGAGGGGTAAAATGGTCTTTTATCCATTCCAAGAGATTAAAGAGAGAAAATAGCTTGGTTTATTTATAGTTGTGATTTAAGTGTTAATTAGAGACAATTATCGTATGTGTTAGGCGGAGGCTGGATCGGTATTTCGTGTACGAGATTTATTGCTTGCTTACGAGGTGAGTCTTTTCACTATTCTTACCTTGAGTGGTAATTTGTGTGAACAGAGGGTCTAATGTGCTTATATTGAGTATTGTGATATCTTGCATCATGTCTTTGTGATTTATGTTGTGTATTATTCTGAGCTTTACTGAGTTAGGACCGGAGGGTCCACCCGAGTTGTGGGACCGGAGGGTCCCACTGAGACACATTGACCGGAGGGACTTATTTGCGATATAGCCATGAGAGGCTATTGAGATATGTGTGGTATTTTGGGGAACTCACTAAGCTTCGTGCTTATCGTGTTATGTGATATGTGTTTCAGGTACTTCTCAAGATCGCGGGAAGGCGCCGGCTTGATTGTACACACACTTGAGATGGAGTTTATGTTTTGTGGATCCTGGATTTTATTCAAACAATTATGATCATGTGTTTTTGGATAATTTGAAAATTGGGGATTTTTGTGAGATGTATTGATGAGAATTATGTGATTTTAAAATGAAAAATTTGTTTAAAAATTTACGGTGTTAGAAGTTGGTATCGGAGCCTTGGTTTGAGGGATTCGGATACACCTTCGGGTGAGTCTGGACTCAAACTGACGATTTGAGTAAATTTTTCAAAAGAAACGATTTTTTCTAAAAACGAGCAAGAGTTTTAAGAGAAAATGAGTTGGAGCAGTGTGTACAATCAGCTAGAGCCCGAATGGTGATTTCCCAAAATACCCTTACTTATTTGTGTTATGAGATATTTATGAGATGTTAGGGCTGCATGCTAGATGATAGGCTAGGTATTTCATATTTAGGGCTAGTGTTTCCTGATTTATGATGCCTTAGCCTAGGCGTTGCTGCTACCTGAGTATATGCTGTGTAAGAGTATTTAGCAGGAAATCACTTAGAGAGAGAGTTCTAAGTTGAGGCCTTGAGGGATAATCTAGGGGAGATACCTAGATGAGCATATGAGGGGCCTACCGAGAGAGTAGTTTGATATCTGTGAGAGATAGAGTACTGTGAATTAGGATCCTAGTGTGCGATTTCTATTTCCAAGGTTCCGATAGTGTGCGAGTTCCTGGATGTTTTCCCCGAGGAGTTGTCGAGTGTGCCTCCTGAGAGGCAAGTAGAGTTCCGGATTGATTTGGTACCGGGCGTGACACCTATTGCCAAGGCAACTTATCGCCTTGTGCCGCCAGAGATGCAGGAGTTATCCTCACAGCTCCAAGAGCTGCTGGGAAAGGGTTTTATTAGACCGAGTAGCTCACCGTGGGGAGCGCCGATACTTTTTCTCAAGAAAAAGGATGGTTCACACCGGATGTGTATTGATTACTAGGAGTTGAACAAGCTGACGGTCAAGAACCGTCATCCACTTCCGAGGATCGACGATTTGTTAGATCAGTTGCAGGGGGCGTCTTGGTTCTCCAAGATTGATTTGAGATCTGGATATCATCATATGAGAGTTTGCGAGGAGGATATCCAGAAGATGTCTTTTAGGACTCGTTATGGACACTACGAGTTTGTGGTGATGCCTTTCGAGCTTACCAATGCACCGACAGCGTTCATGGACATCATGAACCGGGTGTGCATGCCTATGTTGGATCGATCGGTGATCGTATTCATCGATGATATTTTGGTGTATTCGAGAACCAGAGAGCAGTACGAGGAGCATCTTAGAGAGATTCTTGAAGTATTAAGGTCGAAGAGGCTTTATGCCAAATTCTCCAAGTGTGATTTATGGTTACGAGAGGTCCAGTTCTTGGGACATCTTGTTAATCAGAATGGGATATTGGTCGACCCAGCCAAGATTGAGGCAGTTATGAGATGGGAGGTGCTGCGATCCCTGTCCGAGATCAGGAGTTTTCTGGGTTTGGCCAGTTACTATTGGAGATTTATCAGAGACTTCTCCAAGATTGTTGTTCCACTCACCAGATTGACCCAGAAGGGTGTTACTTTTGCTTGGGGGTCCATGCAGCAGGCCTCATTTGAGACTCTTCACCAGAGGTTGTGCGAAGCCCTGGTGTTAGCCCTTCCCGAGGGAGTGGAGGACTTTATAGTTTAGTGTGATGCATCTATATCAGGGATGGGATTGGAGTTGGGGGCGGTGGTATTCGTCCTCAAGATCTGGCGGCACTATCTGTATGGAGTCCGGTGCACCATATACGCAGACCATAAGAGTCTGAAGTACCATATGGATCAGCCCAACCTGAATATGAGGCAGAGGAGGTGGTTGGATGTAGTGAAAGAGTACGACTGCGAGATCTTATATTACCCAGGCAAGACTAATGTGGTAGCCGATGCCTTGAGCCATAGAGCAGAGAGTGCTCCGATTCGAGACGTGTGCATGAGGATGACGGTGATGATTCCAGTCCTAGATATCATCCGTGAGGCCCGGGTGGAGGCCGTGAGACCGGAGAACCGCAAGAGGGAGCGGATGATCGGTCAGGTTTCTGAGTTTGAGACGGACAGTCGGGGGCTCATGACTTTACGTGGGCGGATTTGGGTGCCCTATACAGGTGGGGCTCGGCGTACACTAATGGAGGAGGCACATAGATCATGATTCTTGATCTATCCAGGAGCCACTAAGATGTATCTGAATCCGAAGAGAGATTACTGGTGGCCCTGTATGTAGAGGGATGTGACATGGGTTGTTGAGAGGTGTTTGACCTGTCGCCGTGTTAAGGCGGAGCACCAGCGTCCGCATGGTTTGTTGCAGCATTTAGAGGTTCCCTAGTGGAAGTGGGAACAGATTTCCATTGACTTTATCACCAAGCTGCCGAGAACCGCGCGAGGTGTCGACACGATATGCGTGATTGTGGATCGGTTGACGAAGAGTGCTCACTTCCTTGCTATCAGTGAGAGCTCTTCTGCAGAAAAATTGGCTGAGAGTTATGTGAGAGAGGTGGTGGCACGACATGGAGTGCCGACATCGATAGTGTCAGATCAGGATGTGAGTTTTATTTCCAGGTTCTAGAAGAAGTTCCATGAGGAGTTGGGTACCCGATTGCACTTCATTACCGCATACCACCCACAGACAGACGGGCAGAGTGAGAGGATGATTCAGACACTTGAGGACATGCTGTGTGCATGTGTTATGGACTTCGGAGGAAGTTGGGACACCTATTTGCCCTTGGCTGAGTTTTCTTATAACAACAGCCACCATTCCAGTATTGGTATGCCTCCCTTTGAGCTCTTATATGGGAGGAGGTGTCGGAGTCCCATCTGTTGGGGAGAGGTAGGGCATAGAGTGATGGGTAGAACTGAGATAGTGCTCAAGACGACTGAGCAGATTCAGCAGGTCAGTCGCGAGAAGAGTTACGTAGACCGACGACGATCCTAGCTAGAGTAACAGGTTGGAAATTTTGTTCTCCTGAAGGTATCCCTGTGGAAAGGGGTGATCCGATTCAGGAAGCGGGGAAAATTGGGGCTAGAAACATCGGTCCTTTTAGAGTGACTGCCAGAGTGGGGAAGGTAGTCTATTGGTTGGAGCTACCTGCAGAGTTGAGCCAGATTCATAACACCTTCCACGTGTCCCAGTTTAGGAAGTGTGTAGCCGATGAGACGCCAGTGGTACCTCTAGAGGACATTCAGGTGGATGCCAGCCCGAATTACATTGAGAGACCGATAGAAATTTTGGATAGAAAGTTAAAACCCTGAGGAACAAGGAGGTGCGACTGGTTATGGTGTAGTGGGAGCACCGTAGGGGATCCGAGTGGACTTGGGAGCCGGAGTCCGAGATGCGCGAGCAGTACCCAGAGTTGTTTCCTTCGAGGGCGAAGTCTGATTCTAGTGGGGGAGAATTATAACATCCCGACTCCCAAGTATAATATTATATATTTATTTTGAGGGTTGACTGAGCGACTCGCCGAGTTGGATGCCCAACTCGTCGAGTAGAGTCGGGCTGGCCACGTGGGTTTAGTGACCAACTCGACGAGTCAGAGAGCCGACTCGCCGAGTTGGCACTGTGTGAGGAAACCCTAAATCACCAGGTTTGTGTCCTATTTAAAGGGCCTTAAGCCCTCATTTCCGCCTCACCAGCCACCCTACTCCCCGGTGTATAACCCTAATCATTTTAGTGAGCTAAGAGAGAAAGAGAGAGGCTAATCTTGTGGTTTTAGTGCACTTTTGGAGGAGAAGTGAGGAGCATCAAAGCTTGGATCAAGAGGAGGCTTTTGGATCCAGAGATTCTTTAGAGATTTGCTTCAGTTGGAGGTAAAAAGATACTAACTTGATCATTTCCTTATGAGATCTTGGTTTAGGGAGTTTTTAGGGTTTTCTCCCATCCATCTTGTGTCATTGAATCATTTGAGAATGGTTTGAGGTTAGAACTTTAGATCTGGACTGTAGGAGGCCTTGTGAGTCCAAAGAGCCGAACTTTATTAAGCTAGAGGCAAGCTATTGTGCATCTAACCCTTGTTGGAGCTTGCATTGGCATTATGAGCCTAAAATGCCATGCATGAACGTAAACCTTGCAGCTTTACGTGACAGTTGAGCCTTGGTATGATGGATCTAGAGTTTGGAGTTGTAGATATGCCTTAAAACGTCTGAATGAGAATGTAGACCGAATGGACTCGCCGAGTCAATGGGCTGACTCGACGAGCCGTCTAGGGGTTTCCCCGATGAGTCTGGACATGAGTAACTCGACGAGTTGATGAGACAACTCGACGAGTTAAGTTTGGTTTTCGCGACTTCTCTGAAGGAACTAGGGGACTCGGCGAGTCACATAGGTACACTCGACGAGTCGATTCAACTAGGACTGTTGAATCGAGTGTTACTTCTGTTGACTTTAGGGTTGGTCAAGACATAGAATAGGGAGACCATGGAGGGGTAAAATGGTATTTTATCCATTCCAATAGATTAAAGAGAGAAAATAGCTTGGTTTAATTAGAGTTGTGATTTAAGTGTTAATTAGAGATAATTATTGTATGTGTTAGGCGGAGGCTGGATCGGTGTTTCGTGAACGAGATTCATTGCTTGCTTATGAGGTGAGTCTTCTCACTATACTTACCTTGAGTGGTAATTTGTGTGACCAGAGGGTCTTATGTGCTTATATTGAGTAATGTGATATCCTGCATCATGTCTTTGTGATTTATGTTGTGTATTATTCTGAGCTTTACTGAGTTAGGACCGGAGGGTCCACTCGAGTTGTGGGACCGGAGGGTCCCACTGAGACACACTGTCCGGAGGGATTTATTTGAGATATAGCCATGAGAGGCTATTGAGATATGTCTGGTATTTTGGGGAACTCACTAAGCTTCGTGCTTATCGTGTTATGTGATATGTGTTTCAGGTACTTCTTAGGATCGCAGGAAGGCGCCGACTTGATTGTACACACACTTCAGATGGAGTTTATGTTTTGTGGATCCTGGATTTTATTCAAACAATTATGATCATGTGTTTTTGGATAATTTGACAATTGGGGATTTTTGTGAGATATGTTGATGAGATTTATGTGATTTTAAAATGAAAAATTTGTTTGAAAATTTACGGTGTTACATTTTAGGTTTTTCTAGCAACAATAGGAAAAAGAAGGGCATACCTGAAGAATGAGAAATCGATGTCCAGATTCATAAAGCCAAAGTTACAGCTTCTCATATTCCAGCATGATATACTCGATAAAATCCTATAAGATCAAAAACAAAATCCTCAGCAATCAAACATTCTGAAACGATTTCCTTGCATTTAACAAAATCCTCAGTAAGAACGATAGGTGCATTCTTCACGTTTCTTCTCTTTTCGTCTCTGTCTCAGAGGGAGACTAGGGCTTGAAATTTCTTGATCTTCAGAGTGACACTAGATGTCACGCCCCCAAACCAGAACAGCGGAAACGTTCGGGGGCGGAGGACGTCATGTATAGTATCATAATAATGCATAATAGTAAAACAAGCAACAACATCATCCATTGCATTAATAATATAATTTTAATACAAGTGTGTTATGCATAGTTTGTAAGACACAAAAAATAAGAATCAAAATAAAAGATGAGTCTTGAACGTGCTCCGTCTTCTCAAAACCTGGTCATCGGTACCTGTCTACTGGTGACCTGAGAATACAAGTTATTTTGAAAGCGTAGATCAGCATTAAAGCTGGTGAGTTCATAAGTATTTTAGTGTCATTGTTTGTATAAGTTTGAAGAAAATGTTTGTATGTGTTTGATGTACATGTTTGTAAGCGTTTGATGTAAATGTTTGTATACTTCCTAGAAAATCCTATATTTTCTACTAAAGTAGTCTTCTACAAAGACTCGACTGTTTTGTATGTTTGTTCCTTTGTAAAAGTGAGTGTTTTTCCCCAAGTATGACTATCATTACCAAAATATAGTTTTCATTACTGTTTATGTGAGAAGATCACAATGTGAATGAAAAGGGAAAATAAAGATGTACTGTAGTTTTATATAAGTAACTACCAATGTACTGACTACCTTAAACCAATTTCTTTAATTAAGGTAAAATGTGATAAGATTGTAACCATACTCGATTGACTAATGGAACACGACGTTCGGAGACATCGAAATGGTATGACATTCGTCACCCGTAGACCTGCAGGTCGTACTGTAGCTAGCAGCAAGGTGTAGGATGGTCAATCACGTATAGATCTATACACAAACTCACGCTCTCCCTCCAGGAGACTCTGGTTACAAAACGTGACACAATAGTATATTGCCATGCCATGAAGTAGTGGCTCACATTAATGTTATAGTATTCTTGTATTTGTATAGTATGTTCTCTCTGTTCTAGTGTATAATATGTTCTCTCTGTTCTAGTGTATAGTATGTTCTTTCTATTTCTCATTATAGTATGAATTGTTTCTCGTTATAGTATGTTTGAACTGACTCATATATGAACTGACTCTTGTATGTTTCATTGTTCTAGAAATAGTAAATATTATCCTCCTAAACTATACCTATTATAGTTTACTAGTACTGTTGTTTGTATGACTGATCATGTTTGTACACCTGTGCTCCCCAAAGGTATTGAACTGACTAGAAGAACTTTTATATCTACATACATATACATAATATATAACTAAGATTCAAACGACACTCGGATAAACAACCGATACCCTAAGTCCACAACCAAACAAGGAACAAGAAATAAAGCGAGTTATCAGTCCTAAGCCCTTTCAACCTTATTTATATAACTATATCTATATAGACATGATTTTGACAATATATAAGTTTAAAAGAGTTTTGATAAAATGATTTAGCATATAAAAGAGTTTAACATATAAAAGAGTTTATAAAACGATTTGAAGCAGTTTGTTTGATAACACAGTTTTGAAGCATAAGAAATCCACTTGTTTGATAGTTATTAATCACATATGATTGATACAATAACTATAAATGTTTCTACTTGTATCCCCCCCCCCCCCCGCATAAAAGCATTTAAAATCATTTAAAAGATAAGTTAGGGGTATGAACTCACCTGTAGTGAGTGATTTGAATGTAAGATCGATATAGGATGCAAAGTGTCAAGTGAAGTCTCGAGCACAAACGGATCCTATTAAGCATATAATGACACATATATGTATATAATTAGTGTATATAACAACTAATCATGATAGGAAACAACCTTAGGGACTAGGAAACACTTGGAATGAAGTGTTACAATCACATATGATTGTTCTAAAGGAGTTCACGGCCAAACTAAGGAATGATCATGGCCTTAGGAGGGTTCACGGCCCATGAACACATGATGTGTTCACGGCCCAACCTTGATTCTATGAGGTGTTCACGGTCTTGAATGAAGGGATCACGACCAAACCAAGATCCTATGAAGGGTTCACGGCCCAATGAAGGGTTTACGGCCGTGAACTCTTCAAGATCTTGCCATTTGGTGCTTGTTTCATGGATGTAATTAAGTGATTTAAAGGACAACGAGCTAATGGAAGAGATACTCACTTGTTAGTAGCTTAGAGTGGTGTTCACGGTTGAAGAAGTTGAGAGAGAATGGGGTGTTCACGGTTGAGAGGAGGAAAAGTGAGGAGAAAAAGTGGTCACTCATATATATATATATATATATATATATATATATATATATATATATATATATATATATATATATATATATATATATATATATATATATATATATATATATATATATATATATATATATATATATATATATATATATAGGAGGTGGTTCACGGCCGTGAACCTAGTTTGCGGACGTGAACACCTTGTGAATGATCTTCTGGTTCGAATTTATCCTCCCGATCTAAAGCTAACTAATCCTAGCATGCATTCATACATTACACTAGGATCAGAAACTCTCAAACAGACCCTTAACAGTGCTAAAAGATAGCAGAAACTAGTCTTACTTTGATTGAATTGAATGGCTGTACAAGATAGAAATTTCGGGTTGTCATATCATCCCCCGTTATAGAGAATTTTCTCTCGAAATTACAGTTTAAGCAATTACAAATAACTAAGTAAAAAGATGAAGATATTTCAGTTTCATTTGATCCTCGCCCTCCCAAGTGAATTCAGGTCCTCGCTTGGCATTCCAGCGAACCTTCACTATCGGGATACGACTTTGCTTCGTTTGTTTGACCTCTCGGTCCATGATCTCTACTGGTTCTTCCACGAAGTTGAGGCTCTCGTTGATCTCGATCTCGTCGAGTGGGATTACATGAGTCTCGTCGGACAGACACTTTTTCAAGTTCGAAACGTGGAAAGTAGGGTGTACGTTACTAAGTTCTCGAGGTAGTTTGAGTTTGTAAGCTACAGGGCCGATTCTAGCGATAATCTCGAAAGGCCCTACATATCTTGGATTTAGCTTTCCACGCTTTCCGAAGCGTATCAAGCTCTTCCAGGGTGAGACCTTCAATAGAACACGGTCGCCAACCTGGAATTCCAAAGGTTTCCTTCTCTTGTCTGCGTAGCTTTTCTGTCGGTCTCTAGAGGCTTTCAATCGTTCACGAATCTGAACAATCTTCTCTGTCGTTTCCCGAATGATCTCTGGACCTATGAGAGTGCTGTCAGGAACTCGTCCTTTAGCTAATTGTGTGTCACCCACCTCAGACCAGCACAGTGGGGATTTGCACTTTCGGCCATAGAGGGCTTCAAATGGAGCAGCCTTTATGCTCGTGTGATAACTGTTATTGTAGGAGAACTCGACAAGGGGAAGATGACTATCCCATGCCTTCCCAAAATCTATCACACAGGCTCGCAACATATCTTCCAAGGTTTGAATTTTCCTCTCAATTTGTCCGTCGGTTTGTGGATGATAGGTTGTACTCATGTCCAGCCTAGTTCCCAGGGAACTCTGTAGCGACTGCCAGAACGTAGAAGTAAATCTACTATCTGTATCAGAGATAATGGATATGGGGACACCATGCATTCATATAATCTCCCTAATGTAGGTTCTTGTTAGTTTCTCCATCTTGTCAATTTCTCTGATAGGCAGGAAGTGTGCAGATGTTAACCTGTCTACGATCACCCATATGGTATCGAGAGCACCCGATGTCTTGGGAAACTTGGTTATGAAGTCCATCGTAATCCGCTCCCACATCCATTCGGGTATATCCGGTTGTTGTAGCAAACCTGAGGGTTTCTGGTATTCGACCTTAACCTTGGCGTAAGTAAGACACTTGCTCATAAAGGTAGCAATCTCTACTTTCATGTTAGGCCACCAGTATAACTTTTTATGATCCAGATACATCTTATCTGAACCTGGGTGGACATAATATCGAGTGTTGTGTGCTTCGGTCATGACCAAGTCTCTGAAACCACCGTGCCTCGGTGTCCAGATCCGATCCATGAGATATAAGGCTCCACCACCCTTGACTTCCAAGTTTTTATCCATCCCTCTAAGGGATTCACCGCCACATTTTCAGGCTTCAAGGCTTCAAGCTGAGCCTCCTTAATTTATGTGGACAGATGTGAACGGATAGACATATTCAATGATTCGACTCTACGACCAGAGTATTCTTTCCGACTTAGGGCGTCAGCTACTACGTTGGCCTTGTCGGGATGATAAAAAATTTCGCATTCGTAGTCACTGAGTAGCTCGACCCACCGTCGTTGTCTCATATTGAGCTCCTTCTGGTCGAATATATGTTGTAGGCTTTTGTGGTCTATAAAGATAGTGCTTTTTGTACCATACAGGTAGTGTCTCCAGATCTTCATAGCAAATACCACTGCTCCTAACTCAAGATCATGTGTGGTGTAGTTGACTTCGTGTGTCTTTAGCTGTCTTGAGGCGTAGGCGATGACCTTTCCTCGTTGCATAAGAGCACAGCCAAGCCCTTGGTTGGATGCATCGCAATAAACCACGAAGTCTTCTATCCCTTGAGGGAGGGATAGTATCGGGGCGGTGCATAAGGCTCGCTTTAGCGTTTGGAACGTCTTCTCTTGTTTCTCTTCCCAGTCAAAGGAAACACCTTTTTGGGTCAATGTAATAAGTGGTTTTGCGATCCTTGAGAAGTTCTGAATGAACCTGCGATAGTAGCCAGGGAGGCCTAGAAATTGACGAATTTATGTAGGTGTCTTCGGAGCTGACCAGTTCTCAATGGCCTTTATTTTGGAAGGATCCACATGAATTCCCTCTTTGCTGACCACGTGACCCAAGAATTCGACTCTTCGAATCCAAAACTCGCACTTAGAGAACTTCGCATAATGCTTCTCTGATCGTTGTGTTTCTAAGACCTGTCGTAGGTGTTGACTATGCTCTTCCTTACTACGAGAGTAGATAAGTATGTCATCGATGAATACAATGACGAATTGATCCAAGTAAGGATGGCACGCCCTATTCATTAAGTCAATGAATACTGCGGGCGTATTGGTCAATCCAAATGGCATCACTACAAACTCGTAGTATCTATAACGAGTTCGGAAGGCTGTCTTCGGAACATCCTCCTCTAGCACTCGTAACTGGTGATACCCGGATCTCAGATAAATCTTGGAAAAGTAATTCGCCCCTTGTAACTGGTCGAACAAGTCGTCTATGCAAGGTAGAGGGTAATGATTCTTGATGGTAAGCTTGTTAAGTTCTCTGTAGTCGATGCACATACATAACGATCCATCTTTCTTCTTCACGAATAAGACCGGTGCTCCCCGGGGTGTGAAGCTTGGTCTAATAAAGCCCTTACTGAGCAGTTCGTTAAGTTGACCGGAGAACTCCTACATCTCGGCTGGTGCTAGACGATAGGACGATTTGGCTACTGAGGTAGCCCCTGGAACTAAGTCGATTCGGAACTCGACTTGACGAAATGGAGGTAAGCCTGGTAGTTCTTATGGAAAGATGTCGGGAAAGTCGCGTACTTCTGGGATGTTCTTTATGTCTTTCGTCTCTTGGCTCATATCGACAACATGAGCAAGGAATGCGTTTCATTCCTTTCGTAAGTACTTCTGGGCTTGTATGCTCGAGATGATACGAAGGTTCGTGCCTGGTTTGTCGCCGTAGATCACTAGGGTTTCGCTAGACGGTAGATTAAGACGAACGACTTTCTCATAACACATGATGTCGGCACGATGCAGGCTCAACCAATCCATGTCGATTATGACGTCAAAACTTTTAATTGAGACCGACATGAGGTCGATTGGAAATGAATGGCTATCTAGAGTTAGGGTACATCCTATATATATACATCTAGTGCTCTCAGTCTTTCCGTTAGCCATTTCTACAGTGAACGGTTCTTTCAGTGCACGTGATTATTGTTTAAGTGAGCAAATTTCTTGTTCACGAAACTCCTCTCCGCTCCACTATCAAATAGTATGCATGCATAAGAGTTATCGAGGAGAAACGTACCAGTGACCACTGTAGGGTCGGCTACGACTTCCTCGTGGCCTATAACCAAAACTCTTCCCACTCCACCAGCGTTACCTGCCTTCGGGTAGTTCTTTTGTAGTGGCCCACCTCGCCACACCCGTAGCAAGCCTGGCCCACACCAACACCGGGGACTTGGGTGATTAGCCTTGCCGGAGCCTTGCAGAAACGGGCAGTGTGCCCTTTCCTATTGCAGTTAGAGCACTGCATTTCCCGGCAGGGTCCATTATGGTGGAAGCTCACTTGTTGCACTTGGGAAAGCTTCCAGCATACTGCTTCATTGGCGCAGCAGCAGTAGGTGCTATCGCAGCATGTACAACCACGACCTGCTGCTTTTTAGCAGCGTTCTGCGCCGCATTTTTCTTCTTGTTATCCCAGAACTTCCACTTGTAGTCAGCGGCTTTGGAGGGTTCTGGGATGGCCAGGGTTGTTGTCGTTGTCGGGGTGCGGACTCCATGATCAATGAGCCGCTGTGCCAATCGCTTGGCACTGTCAAAGGTAGTGGGGTTTGAAGCTAAAACATTCCCCTGAAATGGAGGCACCAGCCCCATATATACCTCTCTATCTTCTTTCCCTCTGTAGGGACCATTCCCGGACACAGTGCCACCAAATCGCTGAATCTGGCAGTGTATGTGACTATGTCGGAGCCCTTCATGGTTAGGCTCCACAGTTCCTGTTCCAGTTTCTGAACCTCGCCCCTCGGGTAGTATTGCTCGATCATGAGCTCCTTCAGAGCTTCCCAGCCCATAGAATTAGCTACTATTAGAGTTAGTGACTTGACATGGCTATTCCACCACGTCAGGGCTCTGTCCGCGAAGGTGAAGGCAACAAATTTTACTTTGCTCCCTTCCGGACAGGAGCAGATCTCAAAGATCGACTCCGTTTTCTCGAACCATTGCGAGAGGGAAATGATTCTGCCAGTCCCGTTAAAGGTCCTGGGATTGTAGTTTGTGAAGTACTTATACGAGCACTCTCTAGAGCGCACAGGAGCATCACCTCGAATGGAATGCACGTTTGTTCCACTCCCGCTAGTACCGGTCGTGTTGAATTGTGCTAGGGCTGCCGTAACAGCCACATTTACAGCCGCTTGAATTGCTGCAGGATTGTATTGTGGAGGAGGTGGTGGAGTTTGATTTGGAGTTATTGGAGTAGTACGTTTGTTTGATCTACGAGGAGGCATCTTGTAGCTATAAATTTATAAAGATGAAAATATTGGTAAGTATTCAATAGTGAGTACAATGAGAGTGATCCATGGACTAACTCACCATAGCCCAACAAACAGATGTGAGTATGATTGTAATAGAGATCTAACAATAGAAGGATGAAATCATTTGGATAAAAATTTCCCATGAGACTAGATATCTGTCAATAATATTGGCATTAAAGATGTAACGAGTTCGGGAAAAATGACCTAAGAGTAGGTCTTACATCAAACCAGAATAAGAAAATTTGACAGAACAAAGACCTAACAGACTGAAAGTCCAAGGTTTTAAGATAAACAGAAAATTTATACTAGAATCTACACATAGACCTAAATATATCCAAAATACAAAGTAGAGTAGACTCTACTTGCGACGAGAACCGCTCGGACGAGCCTTTGGTTCTGCCTGTTGACGTTCCATTTCCCGCATACGCCTTTCGAACGTTGCCTGACGTACTTGAAGTTCCCTGAATTCAGCTTGGGTTGCAGTAAGTTCTCTCTGAAGGGTCTCATTGTGGGCCAGAGTCCTTCCATAAGCAGCTTCTAGATGGCGAATGCGGACTGTATTGACTCCCGCATTGGCATCCACCTCCATGACTCGGTTGATAGCTGCCCTAACCTACTCGTCATTTCGAGCCACCCTGCGAACCAGAATAGGCAGGACTCTATCTGCTGAGCCTTCCTCGCTCAGGTTGTAGAAGCTTTTGTATCCATTGTATGGTATGGGTTGACCCTGCTCTTGGCTCCAAGTTCCCAAGTTCTCAGCCGACAAAGGCGTCGGGCCTAGAAAAGCTGGACGAGGGTTAGGATTTGGGATTGAAGCTACCAGGGGTTGGTCATTGACTTTTGGCTCTGGGTCAGAATCCTCTGGGAAGTCTTCTGCGAAGTCATCATCTAGAGGAATTGCCTGATTCTCTTCTGGCTCTGCATCGAGCCATCCACCAATTCCTTGGTTGGGAAAGTACGAATCTCCATGAGGATGAAATCCCGCCATGATATCTACGCGAGAATAGGGGTAAAAGAGATAGTTAATAGACGTACTGCTATAGATAATTATAAGATGATTCTTACCAGTTACTCCAATATTTGCGTAGTGCATAACAATCATATGTAATCAAGATAGAATAGACCTTAGAATAAGTGACCCTAACTCTAAGTCCACAACCAAACAAGGGACATGAAGTAAAGCAAAGATCACAGATTCTAAGCCTATGACACCTTAGTCACATATAACCTTAGCGTATCCACTCAGAAACTATTGACATACTAGTAAAAACCTTTTTGTTTGCACATAAGTAATTATAGTAACACAAAATACTCCTATAGTATTTTAAGTGTATGTTTTGTTCTAAAGTTTTCATTGTAGTAGTGTTGGTAAGTTTTTAGACTTGCTGCAACACCACAACCATTCCTAGGCACACGCTAATCACTTCTCGGAAAGATATAGTTGATCAGGCTATATCACTCCCATAACTGATTATATGTCCCCAAGCCTACTTGTGCTGTCCAACAACCGCAATACTTTTGTTCTGTTCTAGTATGACATTGATCCTAGTATGAATGCTTGTATGAATACTTTAATAAAACCTTTTTATTATTTTAAAAGTATTAACTCTTGGTCAGAGTGTTTTAATTCCATTGTGTTTATAGTTGTATATCTTTTATGGGTTGATATACTCAATTAACTATAACCTATGCTCTGATACCAATCTGTCACACCCCCAAACCAGAACGACGGAAACGTTCGGGGGCGGAGGACGTCATGTACAATATCATAACAATGCATAATAGTAAAACAAGCAACAACATCATCCATTGCATTAATAATATAATTTTAATACAAGTGTGTTCTGCATAGTTTGTAAGACAACAAAAATAAGAATCAAAATAAAAGACGAGTCTTGAACGTGCTCCGTCTTCTCAAAACCTAGCCATCGGTACCTGTCTACTGGTGACCTGAGAATACAAGTTATTTTGAAAGCGTAGATCAGCATTAAAGCTAGTGAGTTCATAAGTATTTTAGTGTCATTGTTTGTATAAGTTTGAAGAAAATGTTTGTATGTGTTTGATGTACATGTTTGTAAGAGTTTGATGTAAATGTTTGTATACTTCCTAGAAAATCCTATATTTTATACTAAAGTAGTCTTCTACCAAGTCCCGACTGTTTTGTATGTTTGTTCCTTTGTAAAAGTGAGTGTTTTTCCCTAAGTATGACTATCATTACCAAAATATAGTTTCATTACCGTTTATGTGAGAATATCACAATGTGAATGAAATGGGAAAATAAAGATGTATTGTAGTTTTATATAAGTAACTACCAATGTACTAACTACCTTAAACCACTTTGTTTAATTAAGGAAAAATGTGATAAGATTGTAACCATACTCGATTGACTAGTGAAACACAACGTTCGGAGACGTCGAAATGGTATGACATTCGTCACCCGTAGACCTGCAGGTCCCACTGTAGCTAGCAGCAAGGTGTAGGATGGTCAATCCCGTATAGATCTATACACGAACTCACGCTCTCCCTCCAGGAGACTCTGGTTACAAAACGTGACACAGCAGTATATTGCCATGCCATGAAGTAGTGGCTCACATTAATGTGATAGTATTCTTGTATTTGTATAGTATGTTCTCTCTATTCTAGTGTATAATATGTTCTCTCTGTTCTAGTGTATAGTATGTTCTCTCTATTTCTCGTTATAGTATGAATTGTTTCTCGTTATAGTATGTTTGAACTGACTCATGTATGAACTGACTCTTGTATGTTTCATTGTTCTAGAAATAGTAAATAGTATCCTCCTAAACTATACCTATTATAGTTTACTAGTACTATTGTTTGTATGACTGATCATGTTTGTACACCTTTGCTACCCAAAGGTATTGAACTGATTAGAAGAACTTTTATATCTACATACATATACATAATAAATAACTAAGATTCAAACGACACTCGAACAAACAACTGATACCCTAAGTCAACAACCAAACAAGGAACAAGAAAGAAAGCGAGTTATCAGTCCTAAGCCCTTTCAACCTTATTTATATAACTATATCTATATAGACATGATTTTGACAATATTTAAGTTTAAAAGAGTTTTGATAAAATTATTTAGCATATAAAAGATTTTAACATATAAAAGAGTTTATAAAACGATTTGAAGCAGTTTGTTTGATAACACAATTTTGAAGCATAAGAAATCCACTTGTTTGATAGTTATTAATCACATATGATTGATACAATAACTCTAAATGTTTCTACTTGTATTCTACCCCCCCATAAAAGCATTTAAAATCATTTAAAAGATAAGTTAGGGGTATGAACTGACCTGTAGTGAGTTATTCGAATGTAAGATCGATATAGGATGCAAAGTGTCAAGTGAAGTCTCGAGCACAAACGGATCCTATTAAGCATATAAGCACACATATATGTATATAATTAGTGTATATAACAACTAATCATGATAGGAAACAACCTTAGGGACTAGGAAACACTTGGAATGAAGTGCTACAATCACATATGATTGTTCTAAAGGAGTTCACGACCAAACTAAGGAATGTTCACGACCTTAGGAGGGTTCATGGCCCATGAACACATGATGTGTTCACGGCCTAACCTTGATTCTATGAGGTGTTCACGGTATTGAATGAAGGGATCACGACCAAACCAATATCATATGAAGGGTTCACGGCCCAATGAAGGGTTTACGGCCGTGAACTCTTCAAGATCTTGCCATTTGGTGCTTGTTTCATGGATGTAATTAAGTGATTTAAAGGACAACAAGCTAATGGAAGAGATAATCACTTGTTAGTAGCTTAGAGTGGTGTTCACGGTTGAAGAAGTTGAGAGAGAATGGAGTGTTCATGGTTGAGAGGAGGAAAAGTGAGGAGAAAAAGTCGTCACTCATATATATATATATATATATATATATATATATATATATATATATATATATATATATATATATATATATATATATATATATATATATATATATATATATAGGAGGTGGTTCACGGCCGTGAACACCTTGTGAGTGATCTTCTGGTTCGAATTTATCCTCCCGATCTCAAGCTAACTAATCCTAGCATCCATTCATACATTACACTAGGCTCAAAAACTCTCAAACAGACCCTTCACAATGCTAAAAGATAGCATAAACTAGTCTGACTTTGATTGAATTGAATGGCTGTACAAGATAGAAATTTCGGGTTGTCACACTAGAGAAGAGATCCGATGAGATGATTAACAAGTAAGGTCAGGAGTAGCGTAGAAACGGATCGGAGAGGAGGGAGAGGGAGAATCGATTGCGAAGATGAAAGATAGAAAGTAGGTAGAAAAGAACAATGTGGGTTTTAAAAATTTTGGGGATTTCATTTTCCCCAGTATCTACTAAACGCGCGTTTCATTAAAATTATAAAGCGACACTTATAGAGGACGCGCAATAATGCGTGACCTAAATCCTTAATTTTTTTGAAGAGATGACACTTTTTTAATGTCACTCTCTTTTGCGTAACATAAATCAACGAGTGTCGTGGTTTGTGCGTCGTAAAAGGGTCTTTTTCTTGTAGTGATAATAAAATTATATAAAGTTCAGATTCACAGTGTGAATCTGACCAAAAAAATGAATCTTCAACCATATAAGCTCTTTGGCAGCTTCTAGAAGAGCCATGTATTCTGCTTCTGTGGTTAAAAGAGCAACTCTCTTTTGTAACCTTGGCATCCAGCTCATTGTTGTACCTCCAATTGTGAACACATAACCTATTGTGCTCTTTCCTGAATATGCACATCCACCTAAGTCTGCATCAGCGAACCCTTCTAAAACTACTTCTTTTCTTTTGAAACATAAGGAGCACTCAACTATTCCTTTTAAGTAGCATAGAAACCATTTCACTCCTTCCCAATGTTGTCTTCCTGGATTTGACATGAATCTGCTCACAACTCCCACTGTACGAGAAATGTCTGGTCGGGTGCATACCATTGCATACATTAAACTACCAATTGCAGATGTGTAGGGAACTTTAGTCATATATTCTATATATTCTTCCATTTTTAGGGACTGCTTCTTGGTAAGTATCAAGTAACTCCCCAATGGTGTACTTCTGGCTTTTGCATCTACCATGCTGAACTTTTCTAAAACTTTATAGATGTACTTGGCTTGTGAAAGTTTTAGTGTACCGGTAACTCTGTCCCTGGCTATGCTCATGCCTAATATTTGTTTAGCAGCCCCTAATTCATTCATCTCGAACTCACTGACCAACTTCTTGTTTAGCATGTTGATCCCCTGCATGTCGGATCCAACAATCAACATGTCATCAACGTATAACAATAGGATGAGATAAGAGGACTTTAATTTCTTCAAATAACAATAGTGATCCATCTCACATCTGCTGTACCCATACTTATGCATGAAGCTATCAAACTGCAAGTACCACTGCCTTGCAGTCTACTTCAAAGCATACATAATTTTCTTTAGTTTGCATACTAGATATTCCTTGCCACCTTTGGGAAAACCTTCTGGTTGTGCCATGTATATGTCTTCTTTAAGGTTGTCATGGAGAATATCCGTTTTCACATCTCTTTGCTCTAGATGGAGATATTTAGAGGCCACAATTCCCAAAACCATTCTGATTGTAGTCATTTTCACAACTGGAAAAAAGATCTCATTATAATCAACCTTTCTCTTTTGTTGGAACCCCTTGACTACCAACATTGCCTTGTATCTCTTGGTGCCATCAATCTGATCCTAAATGCGAAACACCCACTTGTTTTGTAGTGCTTTCTTCCCTGCTGGGAGCTTGAACAAGGACGAAGTGTGATTCTTGTCAAGTGAGCTCAATTCTTCTTTCATACCCTTCTTACATTGTATGGATTCTTTCATCCTTAATGTTTCTAGATAAGAATCAGGTTCGCTATTCTCTGTCAGCAACAAGAAGTTTGTTGAAGGAAAATACCTGACTGAAGGCCTTTGTACTCTAGTGGATCTACAGACTGTAGGAGTTTTAGTTTGTACACCTTCATTCTCTAAACTACTATCATCCATGCTCCCACTATCTTCAGTTTCATCAGAGCTCCCACTGCTTCCTGAACTTTCACCTATCTCTGGAGTACTGACAGTTTTTATAATGTCATGTTCTGAAGTTTCTTCTAACTTAACTTGTTCTTCCTTTTCTAGTTGTTTGTTACTGCTTGAGCCCTTAGCAAGTTCATCCTTGTATAGCGCATTCTCATTGAACACCACATCCTGACTTCTGATAACCTTTTTGTGCTCATTATCTCAGAAACGGTATCCCATGCCGCCCAACCCATAGCCTAGAAAGGTGCACTTCCTTGACTTTGCCTCTAGCTTGTCTCTCTCAGAGTCTTTGGCTTTTACTTACGAGACACAACCGAAGACCTTCATGTGTTTGAATGAAACCTCGTGACCTTGCCATTCTTCCTCTGGAATCTTCAATGCTATGGGAACTGAGGGTCCTCTATTGATTAGGTCTGCAACTATGTTGACCGCATCAGCCCAAAACATCTTGGGTAAACATGCATACAGTCTCATGCTCTTCGTCATTTCATTCAATGTTCTTTTCATCCTCTCAGCTACTCCATTCTATTGAGGTGTTTCTGGAACGGTCTTCTGCATCCTAATTCCATGTTCAGCACATAAATCAATTAATTCTTTGGTAGTGTATTTTCCCCCATTATCGGATCTAAAACACTTGATTTTCAAGTTAGTTTCATTTTCCACAATTGCTTTCCATTTCTTGAAAGGACTGAAAACTTCAGACTTCTATTTCATGAAATAGACCCAAACTTTCCTAGTGAAGTCATCGATAAAAGTAACATAATATCGGGATCCTCCCACTAAAGCAACTGAAGTGGGACCCTCAATATCTGAATGAACAAGATCCTATTTCCCTTTCTTGGGTGGATGTCCTATCTTCGTGAAAATAACTTTCTTCTGTTTACCAACAACACATGGCTCACATAAATCTACTGTCATGTTCTTCAGTTCAGGAATTCTTCTTTTGGAGGAAAGCATATTCATTCCTTTTTCACTCATATGTCCAAGTATTTGGTGCCGTAGAGTGGACGCCCCAACTTCTTCAACATATGTGCCTCATCATCAGAAACTTCCACCATGTAAAGTGTAGCCCATTTCTGACCTCTAGCAACCACTAAGTTTCCATTTGTCACCTTCCACTGATGATCAGCAAAAGTGACACAGTAAACTTCATCATCAAGTTGCCCTAGTGATATCAATATTCTTTTCAAGTCTGGAATGAACTTGACATTCTTCGAAGTCCACTTTGTACCCAAAGCTGTATTGAGGACCACATCCCCAACACCTGTAATATCAAGTCTCTTGTTGTCTGCTAGTCTGACCTTCCCTTGGTACTGCCTGAAGTTCTGCATCACATCCTTGAAATAGCTACCATGGAGTGACGCACTATAATCCATGATTCAAGATTTAACTGAGTTTTTAACTGCACAGATAAGAGCATCTCCTTCAGAGTCTAATACAATGTTCATCTCATTCTTGACTTTGTTTGCAGGAGGCTTTCTGACATTGATTCCTGAATGGCCCTTTTCTTTGCACTTCCAACATGTGATGTCCTTCCTATTTTTCGATACACCTTTCTTCGTCGACTTTGATCTTCCTCTACCCCCAATCCCTCTCTTGGACTTCCTTCATCTTTCCTCAGTACTAAGAAGATTGTTAAAGGATTCTCCATTACTTCGTCTACACACATCCTCACCAAGGTTTAAGTCATGTATGCCTTCAAATGTCAGCTTGGCACCTCCAGCTGAGCTGCTGACTGTTGTCACTATTCCTGAACAACTTCCGGGTAATGATGATAATAGTAGCAGTGCTTGGACTTCATCTTCAAATTTAAGCTCAACTGATGTCAATCTTGATAGGATTGAATTAAATTCATTGAAATGATAAGTCATTGAGCCACCCTCCTTCATCTCCAGGTTTAACAGTTGTCGAATCAAGTGAACCTTATTCGTTGCTGAAGGTTTCTCGTACATGTTAGATTGCGCTTTGATCAACCCATAAGTTGTCTTCTCATTGACAATGTTGTAAGCAACGTTCTTTGCCAATGATAATTGCACCACACCAAGTGACTGTCTATCTAACAACTCCCAATCCTCCTGCTTCATAAGGAATGACTTATCTTCTGACAAAGGTTCATGTAAATTCTTTTAGTAGCGGTAGTATTCAATTTGCATCTGCTAGAAACCGAAATCTTTTCCATTGAACTTGTCGATCTTAAATCTCCCATCTTCAGCCATACCTCTTATACCAGTTTGTTGGGTGTCAACAAAACAAGTTAAGCACTTAAGAAAAATATTAAAAATACAAACTTCGGTGAACTCACAAAACTTCTGAAAAACATAAATAAAAAAGAACACGATATTTAACATGGTTCGATCAAGGTGACCTACGTCCATCGGTGAACGAGAGAGAGAGAGAGAGAGAGAGAGAGGATTTTATTAACTTTATGGAACTATTACTAGCACTCAAAATTGTATCTCACTTTGAGTTCTCACAAAAATCTAGAAATTTACAATGCTGGGGGTATGAGCCTATTTATACTTGAGGGATCAGACCTAAAACCCTAATAGGACAAGCCAATTGTCCCATAGACCTATGAATGGTGACAACCAATCATATTCCACCATGCATCATCTTCTAGAACATTCTTCCATGTCCTAGAACCTATGAGCATCAAAAACATATATGATGGACTACCTTGACCATAGTGGAACATCATGATGCACATGTGGCACATAATGAACACTAATGGTCTAACATCCATCAGGGTGGCACAACATGGTGTAAACCTTGAGCATACCAACTTCTGAGCATTTTTGAACGATCTTGAGCATCATAGAAAACTTCATAACGTACTTCGCTCATCAAGAACGAAGATGGTCCATCATGCGCCATCATGGTGCAAAAGGAATATGGATGGCGCAAGTGGCTTCAAGTGCAGCACAAGAACATCAAGATTAGAGAAACAAAACCACCATGACGCAACATAAACCTGCATGGCGCAGCAAGGCCATGCATGGCGCAAGAGCATAGCTCATGGCACAAGAGGAGTACCCACATGGGGCAAGAGGAACCCCTCATGGGGTAAGAGGGATCATTATGGAACAAGAAGGAATTCCATGGCGTAAGAGCATCCTTCTTGGCCCATCTATTTAACATATGGAGAAACAAGACCCCCTTGTTGCTCCATATCACTCCCAAGCGCTCCAAACCTCTTCTAGGTGCTCCAAACCCCATTCTGCATGATTCGTTCCTTTGGCACTTGATCTGTTCCTTTGTCAGACGATACATTTCTTTCTGAGATGATCCGTTCCTTTGTCAGATGCTTCATGAACCCCAAGTGCTCCTTTATGATCTAAGTGCTCCATGCTGGAAAAGACACCATGAAGTAATTCCATGAAATGTATTAACACTTTTTTATCATGTCATATATATTTTTAATTTAAAGTAAATATTTGAAGTCATACAGACCTTGTAGAGCAACAGATTCATGTTGGTAATAATGTGGACTCCTCTCT
The DNA here is from genome assembly GCF_052849685.1 of Lactuca virosa. NCBI lineage: Eukaryota > Viridiplantae > Streptophyta > Magnoliopsida > Asterales > Asteraceae > Lactuca > Lactuca virosa. The sequence goes on along the minus strand of NC_136434.1, from coordinate 278,353,779 downwards.
TAACAAACAATGGTAAGAGCAACTTCATCCACTCTAAAATTGCATAAACACATATCAATAAGTCCCAATTTTTTATGAAAAAAAGTTGGAGAATGTGGGTGAGGAAGTTGCTCTTAACCTTTCTTCTATGAAAAAGACATAAATACCCTCCTATATGTGAAAACTTGTTGTGAGGGTCATAACAATCACCACCTAACTTGACGACTTCTTAGCGGTTAGCAAGGGTTCGTTCTGCTAAAATATTTAAGTACAAGATAGTTGAGATGTTTTACTTTTTGAAGTAACTTAAAAAAACCAACCATCATAATATAGAGTAATATCAAGTGTTTTTATCTCAATTATCAAAAACCCAAATCAAGTAACTAGAAAAGTAATTCAAACAAAAAAACATAAATATACCATGAGATCACCTCCTATAATTCTCACAGACATTAATTTTTCTTTTGCTAAATAAATATTTTTCTGGGGTCTTTTAGGAAATGAAAAGAAATGAGCATTTCTAGATTCTCTCTACCTTGCTCTTGGTATATCCATTAATGGAAACCAAGTTGATGTCTTTCAACCTTGTACGTAGGGGAAACATAATATCAGCTTCATGTACTCTGTAAAACCTGATCTTAATGTATCAATCAAAGTCACTAGAATTGGTGCGGAATCCCAATCTAATGATTAATGCAAAACAGTCATAACGAATTAAGAACACAATCACGTATATTCAATGCAAACTATTATTGAATAACAGTCGGGAACATAAGATCTCTATGTTTCTCGATTCTCTCTATCTCTCTAATCTCGAAATCAGCTAATGGAATCACCAACCCTTGAACACGGCTGAATCAATACATTATATACCTAGACCTAATTACAAAGGACCAGCCCAAAGCCCAAACAAAATCATTATTAAACCCACTGAAATCATATGGTGATTTCGGTCCAAACACCACCGAAATCATGGTGTTTTCGGTCCTAGACCGAGAACTATAAAAGTTACCTAAACTAAAGTATAAACCACAAATTTATGTCCTAAGAATCTCCCCCTTGGTTTATAGCTTTCTTTTCTTTGCAATCTTCTCTTTGTTCTTGACTTTCAACGTTTATCTTCGATTTCTTCACAACTTCAAGATGAACATATGAATTTTTACATGAATAACTTCATCTTGAATAATTGAACTTCCTTTCAAATTTGACTTTGAACGCACATTAGGTATACAGGCTTCTTGTATAGGTTCTTGAAAATCATCACCTTTAGCTTTGAAATACTTCAGATATAATTACAGAGAGACCGATTCTTCTGGATCACTTCAGCAAGTTCATAGATAGCATCAAATTGATTAAGGAGGCTTCAATGCAATTCGTCACATAACTTCAAATACAACTTTAGCTTGCTTCTGGGGTTGAAAGGTTGTGTGTTGAAAAATAATCTTCACTTCTTGTTCCTTCGAATGAATATGATTTGTCGATCACATATGCGTCTTGAAAAGTAACCATCACTAAAAGTCCTTGTGGATCACAGAGTCTTAAAGACCCTTCTCACCACAGTTGTTCAAGGACCCAGCCTTGGCTCAGATGGAGACTACTCGCAGTATATGTGTGAACATGGAGGAGCGCACTGCGATTTGTTGAGTATCATGGAACTACTCATGGCTATTTTTGATGTTAGCCCCTGCATATCCTTGATCAAAGATCTCAATACAGATTTTCAAGTTAACAAGTTAACTTGGCCCTTGGCGAGACGTTCAATGGTTTTTGAATATCAGTTGAGTTTACCATTCTAGTGCCAGTGAGAGTTAATTAGGAATAACTCACAAAACCATGCTATGACAAAAATATCCGAGGACATATTTCCACAGTTTAGCATGACACAAGTTCAAGGCCCTTTGGCGGGACATTCAGCGATAATCGTGCCTTGCTAGGTGTATCGCCCTAGTGCCAATAACCGTTAATTCCTTACCTGCGAAGAATGTATCTGAGAATACATTTGACTCTCCGCAGTTTTGCATGACACAAAGAATGTCAAGACCTTGGGTGGGATGTTAAGCGATATCTATTTCCCGGTTGAGTGAATCGCCTTGGTGCCGTGACAGTTCTTAGGTAAAGATAACTGACAAGACCAATTATGACAATCGATACAATTTCAAACTTTCAATTCCTTAAATACGATAGTTCTTAGAAAGAAACTGCCTAACTGACAGTTTGTACGGTTTCATGCCTTCAATTCCTTGTGAAAGTAGTGTGAAGTGTAATTCCGTCAATTCCTTTCAAGATCTCTTCTTGCATAGCAAATTCCGACACAGTCTCCTTGAGTCTCTTCTTCTTTTGGATTCGCGATTTAAGACAAATGAAATTTTTGAGATAAAAATAAAAATAAAATAAACTCAAATACAATATTTTTGGATTTTTGATTTTTCTGAAAAAGAAATAAAAACAAAAATAAACATATTTTTTGATTTTTGAATTTTATGATTTTTGTTTGGTTTTAATTCTCCCCTTAAATTTGTGCATAGAGGAGAAAGAAAGAAACCAATATGAAGAAATTTAAATAAAAGAAAAATAAAATACAAAATGTACAAAAGTGTCACAACTAGCATTTTTACAAAATGTACAAAAGTATCACAACTAGCATTTTTATAAAATACAAAATGTACAAAAGTGTCACAAAAGTGTCACAAAAGTGTTAGTCATCAAAACAAATCATTTTAAGAAAACTCACAAGCACATCAAAACGAGCTTTTCTAAAAGTGTCACAACTAGCTTTTTTAGCTAGGAAATTCTGTTTTCATGTAAACATCAGCTCTTGTAAGACTTGTACTATAAGTAAAAAAAATCATGTTATATGCTAAAATGAAATCATCTGTTTGAATCAAAACTCCGGAGTAAAGTTCAAAATCTAATACAATACATCTCACATATTCAACTATGGGTTGAAAACCCTAAAAATCCCGGTTCAAGTTTATTATGGACTAGGATCCTCTTATTGGGCCTAATGGACCAATTTAGCTATTTTAGGCCAAGATACCCAAATTGGACCCACATCAATGAAACTAATGTATTTTGGGTCATGTGGGCCTAGAATAATTAATTTTATCCTTAATGGGACATGATGGGCCGTGAATGGTTTCATAAGCCCTAATGGGCTGTAAACTATATTCATGGGCTTCATTGGGCCGTGAACCCTCATAAGGGCCTAATGGGCCGAAAATATTTATCTTGGGACTCATAAATTTGAACTAAATCAAGAAAGGGCCCAAACTCATTTATCCTCTCTCTTCTTTTCCCCATTCTCGGCCCAACAACAAAAGAAAAAAAAGAAAAACAAATGTGAGGGAAATGGAGTGACACCTCACCAATACTTGGTGGATATCTATGCAAGAGTGCATGTATCCATGCAACTCTCACACCATCCTCTTCAAAAGTCAACCTTTCTGCTATCTCTTATCTCTCTCTAACTCTCGGCCTCTCTCTCACTCTCCAACCTCACCCACCATTTCAAACTCAACACAATTTCTCTCAACTTTCAACACTCATCCACTCTCAATCTCTCAAGAAATTTGTGAGTCTTAGGAGTGTTTTCAAGAAGATCACTTCAAGTTTCACATTGTGGTAAGATTCTTACAAACTCAAGTGGATATACTTCCTTTTAAACTCAATCACTCCTCTTACACACATGTTTTTCGTGAATCATGTTTCCTAGAACCTCTTAAGTTCGAAAACCTTCTCAAGAAGCTTGCTAGGGACGAGATCTTCTCATTTCCTCACCAAGAACCGATAACTTCAAAGAAAAGTGAGTTCATACCCCTTATTTTCGATTTTTAAATTGTTTTGGGGGAGAATACAAGTTGTTTTGAGTAGATCTATGTGTGTATGCATGATTTTGTGAGTTTTTCTAGTTATATATGTGTTTATGTGTTAAAAACTTTATGAACTTAAAGATCTACTAAAAGATGATGACTAAAAGATGATGATATTGGTATGACATAACAGTTATTTCAACTCATCTTACAAGAAAAAGGTCTTAAATACATCTATATTACTTAAAGCTAAGAAAAACCTTATGAAAGGGGCTAAAATCGACAAAATGACAAAAGTATGAGTTATTTATGTAACTCACGGCTAGTAAGGGGTTCAAAAGGAAATTTTTGCTAAACAAAGGCTAATCTCAACATTTGAGACCTTACAAGGACTAAAAATGTAAACATTTTCATAAATGGGCCTTATTTGGGCTTCTCACAGTTTTGGGCCCAAAAATGGTAATTTTTTATCTTTTGTGGGCTTAAATGTCATTTTCAAGAAAGTTGTGCAAAAAATGTAAATTTTTTATGATAAGGGTTAAAGTTGCGAAAATATAGTAATTTGGGCCAAAAAGATAAAATTTTCTATAATCGGCCAAATATGAATATTTTTATAAAAAAAATCAAGCCAAAAATGATATTTTTGACAAAAGTGAGATAAAAATGTTATTTTTACAAAAACTAGCCTTAAATACAAGTTTTGTCCAAAAAGGGGCCAAAAATGTACTTTTTACTAAAATTGGGTTTGAATTGTAAATTTTTGGCTTAATGGGCCAAGAATGTCGTTTTTACAAAAAGTAGGCGTTTTATGCCATTTTGGTGAATAATTGAACTAATACTAGAAATAAAATAACAAATGGACTAATTTTGCCATTCTCTTATTATTGGGCCTTAGTGGCCCATTAATATGCTTGATAGGTCCTGAATACTATTTATATGATTATTAGGCCCCATTGACCCATTAACATGTGCGACGGACCATGGATACTATTTGCGTGCTATTTAGGCCTGTAAATACCTTACATGTGAAATGGGCCTTAGTTGTCCTTTTACATATATTTTGGCCCCATGTTATATAATCTCATTCCTATCGGGCCTGGAAATGACTTACATGTTTAGTGAGCCTTAGTGGTTCACTTACATGGTTCATTGGGCGATGTGTTTTAAATGTTTCTCTTCGCATAAATTCGATTAAGGATCTAGTGAGACATGTCGGTTGACACCTATTGAGTGTACGATCGTAGCCTGTAGTTATAACCAGAGTCTCTTGGAGGGAGAGCGGGGATTTGTGTATAGTCTATATGTGGATGACACCCCACACCTGAGCTATTCGCTACAGTTAGACTAAACCAGTCTAGGGTGACGAAAACCTTATTCTATTTTCCGTCGGCGTTCACAAACGCCAAGACAGGCGAAATTGTCATTATTTAGTATGGTTATGACGGCTCACTTAGAGGAATTAACATTATGAAATTTACGGGAGACTATTCTTTTTCTTCTTTTACAGGCAACATAGGGTTGTCTGGGGGCATTCTATTTACATTCTCTTCATTCACTTTTGGCATTCTATTAAACAACAACACACATGCATTAATACAATATCGGACATAAACATACTAAACTATTTTAAGAAAATATAGGATTTTCTTGTGATCGCAAAGTTATAGAAATCATTTTCTCAAACATGCTTATGAACTCACCAACATTTTTATGTTGACCATTTTATATTAACTTGTATTCTCAGGAAACTGTTGAAGCAGGTTGGGATGAACAAACTAATGGATGTTTTGTTATATTTCTATTTCATCAGACTTTAATTATTTTGGCATGTAATATTCAAACACAATACTCGATGTAAACACTGTACGTTGTAATATTACATGTGTGGTGATGATGATGTTATGTTTCAATTATATACTTTGCGATGATACTACAAGGATGAAGTCATGCGCAAGCCCCCGGACGTTTCCGCCGTCTGGTTCGGGGGTGTGACAGATTGGTATCAAAGCATTGTTTGTAGTGAACTGGCATATCTAATCATGCATGATATGCAACTATAAATACAATGGGACTAATACACTCTGAATAAAATGCATACCTAGGTGTACATTAAAACTATAACACTAAAAGTCTCTGGGAGAAATTGAACACTGTGGTTAAACCCGGACAGTTATGTAGCCCTAATGGGGACAAATATAGCATGATCAACTATATTTGTTCAAAATATGACCAACATGTGTTTGGGAGCGACCATGATGGAAAATGAACCTAGAAACTTACCTCGTATCCAAAAGATTTAGGGAAATCAAACATAAACAATTAAAATACTATAGGAGTATTTTGAAATGCTATCTACAAACTCTATTTACACGTCTCTCAGCCCTCATGCAGACACTACGGCCGGATTCCATCATCCAGGAGATCCCTATTTCCCCAATCAGGGGAATGGTGGATGGTTGGAGCCAGAGGAAGAACCAGAGGAAGAGCCTATGGAAGAGCCAGAGGAAGAGCCTATATGAGGACCGGCAGAACCGATAGCTGACTCAGACGAGGAGGAGGGTGATGGCAGCGATGCAGATGACTCGGGCGCTGAGTCCGAAGTCATCAATCCGCCCTACATGGCCAGGGTGTCCCCATATAGGATGGACACCAATGGTCCTACGCCCCCATGGGCGCATGAGATTTGGAGGTGGAGCCGCCACCAAGGGGTAAGACCTCCATTTGGTATGAACCGGGACTACGACGACTTGAGTCACGGTGGACCTGCAGACCGAGCTCTGCCTGTGATGGTAAGGAGGATACACGACATCGGCGAGTAGGCATAGGCAACCGTCGGCCAAATGGTTGCCATGAGAGTCGCGGTTAAGCGCGCAGAGAGGATGACACATAAGGTAGTCAGGGACTACCAGGCGCGTCAGACAACATTGAAAGCCCGGCTTCGGGCCGTCGAGCACCACCTAGCTAGACTTCAGGGCGCATCCACCTCGTCGTCAACACCACCAGACCCTTCTCATCGTAGCTAGTACCCGTTCACTTACTACTGTTATGATTTTCCTTTATGTACTATCGACTACATGATTAAGTGATTACACTACTCATGGAAACTGAGTGGGTCAGGTTGGGAAACCTGGTGAGTACATAGGGTTTTCAACCCACAATAATATAATTATTATGTTTAAACATCAAACAATCAATCCAATTATCCATCCCCATTATCTTCTTTATTCTTAAGGATCTACCCTAAGAATCAACTATTCCTCGTTCATTCATTCCTAAGGATCATCCTAAGGAATTGGCACGAAGTCCATCGTTGCCACGGTTTACACAACGGGCACTAAGTCTGCATAGTCGCCAGGGTTTAGGAACCAAGTCTGCATGGTCGCCAGGGTTTAGGCACCAAGTCTGCATGATCGCCAAGGTTTAGGCACCAAGCCTGCATGATCGCCAAGGTTTAGAGTACACCAGGTGAACACCTCCTTCACAACACCTACAGGTTGCGAGCCTGCTAGTGTTCCACTAGACTGTCTAGAATAGTCTGTGGTTGCCATCCATACTCTGCTAGATGACGGGGCCATGCTTGGGTAAAAGGCTTCTCTCATCGTTCACCTCTCACCCTTATCTCATGGTCTATATCACCTCTTATCTCAACATTCAATTCATATTTCATCTACCCATGTTTTACCCAACATATTTTGTAGATATAAAATACATATATAGTTTAAATCATTTAAAACATGTATAAAATCTTTCATTCAGCATAGACAGCAAGTATTCAGACAATATGCACACATAACACGTAATTTATATTAAAATACTTCATATCTATCTCTAAGATGAAAGTAACTATGCACTCACTTGTTAAGGTGGTGATTCCGAACTCAGACAGCGCTTCGCTTCTTAAAAATAATTTCCTTCGACGAAACCTAGTATTATTACCACTATATTTTAGTCTTATATTTACCGAGACTAATTATTATTATTATTATTATTATTATTATTATTATTATTATTATTATTATTATTATTATTATTATTATTTATTAAGCGTTTAAAGAATATTTTCCAACCGCTATGTAGAGACAGGGGCCAGAAATAAAACACCGGAGGGCAGGACCATTTTGGCATATAGCAGTTCTGAAATCCAACAACCCTATGCGGCCCTTTAAACCAGATTCCCCGTACTGCGAGTAGTTAAAAAAGATATTATAACGACACTTATATAAGTCATAATAATAGCCCAAATATTTATTATAAGTTCATAATAACAATACTAATTTGAAATATAAGCTATATTAAAATAGGGTAACCATAACTTACTTACAAGGGGGTTTTAGCTAGGAGTCGGGCTCTGCAGGGGCAGAACTTCGTCGCTGAATCTTTCTAGGAAAGATTCGTGCAACGCTTCAGCGCTCACCTTACTATACTAAAACTACAGAAAGAGAAGTCGAATCACGAGGGACCGAAATGCTCGGGGGATAAGAAGAGAAAGACTCTTGAATCAAGAGAATGATGCAAGAAATATGAGCGCCCAAGGCTCTTATTTATAGTAATTGAATTTTCAAAAGCTACCCTCATAGTTACTTAATGACCTTATAGTTATATAAACAACTAAACACCCCTTTATAATACTATTTTAAATAGATTTAACGATATTTGTACTAAACTAATGTCGAAAGTATTCAACACTAGTCTTATAATGACCGCATCGTCGATACCTTTCTAATGATATATACATATGTATATATATGTGTACGTATATATGATTTATACTTTATTTTAATACGTAAATATGCTATTATAATTTGTAACTCATTTATACGAAGTCCGTTTTGACGCTATTTATATCCACGCGTAGGTGGGGACGTACTCTACAACTTTCGTTTAGACTCCGTCGGCTAATTTTGACTTTATTTTTAAAGTTATATTTTTAACAGGCCGGGACAGGAAAAGTCCGTTAAAAATTCATAACTTCTTCATCCGACGTCCGTTTTCGTCTGTCTTTTTACCGTTGCGCTACTATTAATGAGATCTTCAATTATCATTTAGGTTGCGTTGGCTAAAAATCGATCGATCTAAAATTCGAATTTCGGGCTGTGCACTACTATGCCAAATCTTAGAAAAATCATAACTTCCTCATACGAAGTCAGATTTTGACGTTCTTTTTTTTATGTTCTCGGTTTAACGTATACTACAACTTTTGTTTAGATCACTAAGGCTAAAAAGTCTTCTATCGTAAATTCACTATTTACGTCTCCCGGTGTCGTGCCGATTTTGTCGTAAAACTTCGACGGGCCATAACTTCTTCGTTATAACTCGGATTCCGGCATTCTTTATATGTAAGGAACCCTTGTAACATATACTGTGACTTGGTTAAGATTATTCATTCTAAATAATCTTCTATTGAAAAGTCATTTTTCGACGCTTATCGTCTCTAAATTGACTAGCCCGAATCTACGGGCGTTACACCCTAGAAGCATGTTGTTGCATGTTGTCTTAAGCCTCCACGATTCAATGTGTTTCGAAGCCTTAATTGTTTTATCATTGTGAGAATTCCTTCCCAAATAGGATATATTCGCATTAGTCAATGAGCTACCTTACTCTTCTCATATCGAGTTAAGAGTTACCTGCTTGGTCCTTATATAGCAGAGGTACACTTCGTTTCTTAACCAATATTTTTGATCAACATATTTCTTTACGAATTGCACACATCACTTGCATATCCTCGATATCTCTGGTCGAAACCAACCATAATGTAGATATTGCACAAGACTGTGTTAATGATTCTGATTCATGAGACCGTGATGATAATGAAACCCACCATTTCTAACTCATAAAAGAATTAACAGTGAACAATGTTCAAGTTTTTAACGTAGAACATTTGTTTCAGTACCACACTTTGATATTCAAAATCATATTCATTCGTTACGAGTGATCTTGATAAAATGCTCTAAACCCAAGACATTTTTACCACACAAGATCCAGGAAATCTTCAATTTTCTTTGAATATGATTTCAGTCTGAATATCTTCTTGAAATTTAGTTACTTGAAATTTTTTCCAAAACCACTTGTCACTGACTACACTGGTTATACAAGTAATTTTGCTCCTTGAATTCACACTTATATTAAGTTGTGATCCTAGACAAAATTGTGCCAAACAACGAGGCCTTTTACAAAAGACGCCCTTTGATACTCCTCTATGAGTATTTGATTGTCATTCACGGGAAACCACACAAGTTGTTCGACATCTCTCTTGATGTAGAATGAAGTGATATTTTCCTGGGATCTTACTGCCTTTGTGCCAATTGTTATTTGACATCACAAAACCAAAATTTTTTATTTTTGTTCTCATCTCATTCATTGACACACTTTTTGCACACACGGAAATCCTTGTGGTTCTGAGTAATACCAATTCAGGCTGATGATTTCGAAAAGTCTGTCTTATGACTTTGCTTCTAAACCCAAAAGCAAAAGAGCCCAACCTCCATGCTGAAGGTTCACTGACGGTTCTTATTCTCTTGGGGCACGTGAAACGGCTATTTGATGTGATAGTTTGGTTACTTCATGGTTTTCAAGGAAAAAGTGTTCATCACTTTTCAGACGTGTAAACTACAGGCCCGATTTTCAAGGCAACATGAGCCATGATTTTAATGCTTAACCGCTTCAAATTCAAACTTGGGGTTTACGTATAAAAGGGTTTTGGGGTCATCTCATTTAAACTTTATGCGATCACGCTCAAGTTTTCCCCAATTCACTTTTCTTATACGTATTGTTCTTTCAACTTCCTTCAAACCCTAACAATGGCGGCTATCAACGTGAATCCTGATCCTTCTCAAACCACTGACGATGTAATATCTTAACCTCTTTTGAAGATCCAGAGTACTAATTACAGGGTACAACCTGATGTCAGCAAGTATCCAGAAGAGTTGAAGATGTTGATTGTGGCGTTGAATCACTCGATGTTGTTGACAGTGATGTCGTCTTCTTTTTCTTTTCCGATGACTTGGTTATCACTTTCCGGATCAACTGTTTTGTTTAACAAGACAACCAAGGTGGTTACTTTTCAACTCACCAACAAAAAGAAGTACAAACTGACGAAGTAGCACTTTGCTAAGATCTTGAACATTCCTAATGTTGATCCTTTCTATATGGTTACGAATGAACAAATTGTTCATATGTTCAATGAGATGGTTCATCAACCCCCACTCACCTAGATCAGTGATTTCAAGAAATCATACTTACCTTGTCTTTGGAATTTTCTCTTTGCTATTTTTCTTCGATGCTTGACAAGTCAAAGTGTTGGGTTAGACAAAGCAAAGATGGAGATATATACAATGGTTGCTGGTTTGTACTATGATCTTCAAGTGGACTATGCAACTCAACTATGGAAGGATTTTGGTAACAATATTGGTCACACCACTGTTGTGAATGGTGTGTCTTGTGCTCGTTATTGGATTCTGATTTTGAAGTATGTGTACGAAAAGGAAGGTATCATGGTTCCTGATGACGTTCCTAAGGCTGATTTTGTCTTGTATCAACATCCCAAGATAGTGGAAGACGATCTTGAGGTCTCCCTAAATGTTGCAAGGATTCCAAATGATATGCTTCAAATGGTTGATCCACCTGACAAAATTCTAGTAGCCTATCTTCAAACTATCAATCCTTAGATTGAGATAGGTGTTCTATTGGCAAAGGGAATTGCAGGAATTTCACAAATGGGAAAAAGTTCAAAGAAGGTTACCAAGGCTAGTCCATCAAAGCCTGCTCCTGTTCCTACATCAAAGAAGGTTACAAAGGCTAATCCATCGAAGCCTGATTCTGTTCCTATTCAAAAGGAAGTTGTTCATTAAATTCACGAAGAATCTTCTAAACCAGCAAAGGAGGTCATGCCTTCGAAATTTGGTGTTCTAAAGTTGTTAAAGAAAATGGCTCATAGGCCTCGACATTCTCCTTAACGGCAACCTATTATCGAAACTGTTCCTGAGCCATCCATTTCTTCTCCCAAATAGACTTTCGCCTGAAAGATCAAGAAAATTCGCAAACCTCAGATCAATCGAAAGGGGGTGACTATTAGGGAAATTCCTTCTCCTGTTTCTCCATCTTCAAAGAAACGAAGAGCTAGAGATATGGTGAAGAAAATCATCAAGAAGCAAAAACAACTGGATGATAATTTGAATGAGGTTGTTGCTGAGACAGAGTTTGAACATAGTGGTAAGTCTCAATCTCCACTTCGTTGTGATAATATTGGCTTCGATTCATATCAGAGAGGTTTTCCTGTTAAGTCGCATGTCGAGGCGACAGGAAGTCCTGGTGGCAATGTGAAAACATCTAATGTAGACACAACCACTAATCTGAATGATCATTCTCTTTTATCCATCCATGAGCAGACTTCGATCATACCACCCGAAGTTTCGATCGCCAAGTCCAATATGAAGGAGGTTCGAACTTCAGGCACCACTGCGAACATATCTAATATGGACACAAATTTCAACATGGGTAAAGGGGTGTTGACACACAAAGCCCATGGTATTTCGAATGTTACTACTTCTTCTGTTCTTGTAGCCATACTTGTTTCCTCTACATTCGAAACCATTACCATTGATACTTCTACTTCCTTACCACCATATATTTCCCCTACATCTTTACCTAATTCTACTTCATCACCCACTTATCAGCACATTCTCAATCAACCAGTCACATCTTTGTTTCCTTCCCAGTCCACTGAAGGACCAAAATCCATTCCTGATAATAACACAGAAGATGATGATGTTTGTGTTTCTTTCACTGATATACAATCTCATCCAGAGGAGGAGACCATAGCAGATCATATGCTTATGTCTGGTAAGCAGTTCAAGTTTCTTAATCGCAAACTCAATTTGTTACTCCAGCTTCATGCTGATGCTGGGAGTCGACATAATGTCTCCAAGATTGAAGTCGATGTTACGATCTAGGCTCAAGAACTTCGTTTGAAAGCCATGATGGATCAAATGGATAAAAACAATGAACTGCATGTGAAACATCAATATAAGTTGTTTAATCATGAAGTAAAGGATCTACAAGCAGTTTCCAAAGAATGACACATTCTTTTTGTTGAAGATGTAAAGAAAGTAAAGGAGGATGTGAATTTGAAGATTGAAGAAATTCGTCAAGAAATGAGGAAGGAGGTTGTTATGGTTGATCAGAAGTATTCTAATCTTCATAAAAAGGTTGATATAGTTGCTGATGCAGTTAAGAAGATTTTTGAGTTCACTACTACTCTTATTACCAAAGTTAATTCGAAATCAACCACTGATTCTAAGGAGTTTGTTCATATACAAGAGTTATTGGCAGGATTGAAGGAGTTAATTTAGCAACTTGTTGTTCCTCCTTCTTCAGTTTCTCAAGAATCGTTATCACAAATGTTTTCTTCGTTGGAATCTCATCTGAAGGATGGTCTTGATCCCCTCATGAAGTTTGTTAATTTGATGCCCACGGCTGCCCCACTTCTTTTCACAGGGGTGCAAGGGGGAGAAGAGGGTGTTGGTGCATCAAAGGATTCAGATCAAGGAAAATTTGTTGGTAAAGTAATAAGCAAACAGTTTCCCGCTTAATTTTCGGTGTCCACAACAACTACTTCAACAACCATGACTTTAAAGCCTTTATCTAAAGGTATTGTTATTGGTTCATCTACTGGTGGATCAAGTTCGTAGCCACTTCCATCAACATAAGAAATGAAAGGAAAAGAAAAGGGTATCCTGACTGAACTGACTGCTGAAGAGAAGAAGATGGATTTAGAAAAGGGAATGGAAAAACAAAGACAAATACAAAGCATCTTAAGGTAAAGGTAAAGTGATCCTCTTGTTCTCAAAAAGGGTGATCCTACAAAGACTTATTGTTACGAGGCCACTGCAGCTTCTGTTTTTCAGTGGAGTTATGCATGAGTTCGAAAAAGTTCCTAAAAAGAGCTATGATACTGAAAACACTGATTTCAATCAGTTGGATTTTCCTGTTAATGAAATGATGTTCATGGCTGCTCGATATCAGATTGTTGATAAATTTGAAGACAAGGAAGATTATAAACAATTAACGCTCAGATTTCATGCAGTTCTTGGGAAAAGAGAAGAAGAAATTTGGTCACTGGTGAAAATTTTGAGAGGTCTCAACGTTTCAAAGGATGTTTTATTCGAAGGGATGTTGCAGAATTATCGATTTCATGTTGTTCGTGCCAATAATGTTGCTTCCGACTTCTCTATATCAGATTTTCCCTTGATGAATCTTCATGATCTCATCAGTTTGGTAAGGATATTGAAAGTAGTGGATGTTTTAAATCTTCAATTGACAAGTAAAGAAGACATTCTGATTGGGTTCGCACACGTAAAGCTCTTCATCGACAATTATTATGATTGTCTTGTTATGACAGATGTGGAACTTTCTTTGGCAATGGGTCGACAAGTAACAGTCCCCCAATCGATGTTAAAATACCCAAGAAATCTTAAAAACTTTGAAGACGGAGAAATATGTGTGAAGCCTCTGGTTATAGTTTTTATTGGGAAGCATAAGAAAGGGAAAAACACCAAATTCCTTTTTTCAAGTGCATGATGTGGAAAAGTACACCTCTTATCAATATACAAATCTTCTTGTTCGTATAAATAGTTGTAAAAAGAATAATGATGGTGACAAAGATGAGATACGAAGAATAATCTATTGGTACTCATAGATCAGGAGAGTTTTACATCAAGCGATCCAGATGCTAATGACCTAGGATTCGACACTACTCACAAAGGGGGAGAATGTTGAGGTCGAATTTAGTTGTGAGGTGTCGAAGTGTCTTTGGTCTTATATTAGTTTCGAAGTCAGCCTTGTATGTTTACATAAGGGCGCGTCTAAGTGTCAAAGCGTTATTGTATAAGCCCTTGTGTATTTTTTGGTATGCTTCTATAATAACTATAAATATGTGATAGGTACTAGAGTTATGGTAACTTTTTGAGCATTCACTACTTTACTCTAAACTTTCTCTGTATCTTTCAGAAGCTATAATCGAGCTATCCAGATATAATTCAATCTAAACTCTAATCTCGTTTCTTATACTCTATCAATAACAACTACAGTAGGGTGGCATTAGTGAATCTGGCGAAGTACTCTCTGACTGTCTCCCCTCTTTTTTCTTGCATCCAATGATGGAGTGCGAGTATCCTTTGTACTTCTACAACTGCATGAAGTTGGTTAGGAAAAGGTATTTCAGTTAACCGAAGTTGTATATGTTTCCAGGTCAGAGTGTCTTGAACCACGTTCCTGCATTACCATCTAACATCCTCTGGATGTATGCACATCAAAAACGCTCATCTATATTTAACGACGTCATGGTCCACTCATATGTATCGATGTGGGTTTATGGTGCCGATGTAGGTTTTTAGTTGAGGTAGCTTTGCTATATTTGGTATTTCATAGTCTAAAAGCTCTTTGGTGAATGGGTATTTCACACTCCCCGAGAGACAATCTTGGTTTTGTATGTGTAGGGCGTAATTAGGGTTAGATTGTTGCATTTCTATGTACGGTTGCACCAGTATGTTGTTGTATTCTGAAAAATATGTTGGTGATGGTCCATAGAAGTTTTATGGTGAAAATGGGAAAGTGAGTGGTTGGTTTGTTGGGAACATCTAGTATTCCTGGAGCGGTGGCGGAAGTGGGTTTTTCCTCGCGAACGTTGGTCGGTGGGTACGTGAACAGAAGCGTTGGGGACAATGATGGCGTGGATTATCGGTGGTGTGGATGCTTGGGGGAAAGCATTAGATCACTGGCGGATTGGATTATCGATGGTATTTATGTTTGCACAAGAGCGTCGTATCCACCACCAGCTTCGATTATTGGCAGCATTAATATTTAAAGAATAGCGTTGGGTCTGCCAGTAGCTTGGATAATCAAAGGTATGGGTCTTTGAATAAAAGCGTTCTGTCCACCGTCGGCTTGGATTATCGGCGGTGTAGATGTTTGAACGAAGACAGGCCTCAGTTGCTGGTTGATTGGTGAAAAACTGGGCGGCAGTGTTGTGGTGAATGAGGGTGTTGGTGGCCATATCTAGCTTATCGGCGTGTTGAGTGTTGTTAGGACACCGGAAAACGGTGTGTCGTCCATGACTATTGAAGGCTGGTTTGGCATTGATACAAGGTGATGATCGGTTACAAGGATGTCATTAGTCGTATTGGGCCTTTCGGCATTTCATTGGTTTCACCGGTCATCTTCAAGGTTTGTTGATGTGTGGTTTCTTTTATTAGTTGTCACACACCGGATGGTGCCAAATGATGTGACCTCTTTCTAGCATTCCTAGTTGAAGGTGTCTTCTGCTTCGGCATAATCTACGAGATCACAACAGGGAAGAAGGTCGTCAGCCGTTCTCCGGGAGGAAGTCCCGAGAAAACGCTCTGATGGTTAAGTCAATGGCTATACTAGGAGTGTGTGGTATCGTATGAGACAAAAAAGCTTACTTCTCAAGGTAGAGGATGAGACATTTTATACTGAGGTCTCTTGCCAGTCCATACATGAGACAAGGGCGTCAGACGCGACAGGATCGGGTGTGCCAATTGGTGAATCGTGCTCCTCGTTGTGCCAGATCTAATGATTGGTTTAGGTGGTAATGCTATGAGCATACTCCTTTTCGCTTGGATCCATTAGGTTTTTCGTGAAGCGGATGGTTCCCATTACGTGGCTCAACTTCTTGCGAGGGCGCCATATACTGGGCGGGCGAACGCGGGCGCGAGACTTCCTTGGGGTGGCTAGGCTGGGTTAAGCTTGGTCTTGTGGCCTGCCTGGTGGTGTCTCTGGAGCAGCTGGGCGTAACTCTTGGCCCGTGCTAGGGGCACTTTATCATTTATAGAAGAGAGTTTTATCGGAAGTCTGAAAATATTATTATTGTCTTTGATAGAAGTACATTTATGCGTGAGCTTTTCCTCGATCGGGACGAAAATGTGAAATAGTTACTCAATAACTGTAAGCCCAGGCCTAGTGAGTTACGCCAAGATACCGCATACCACAATATATATACACCATGCATACACATAATTGCCTTCAGCGTAAAACTGGTCCGCCCTTTTGTCCTTCAGGATATAGCTGGTCCACCCTTTTGCCTTCAACATAAAGTTGGTCTGCCCCTTGGTCTTCAGCATAATGTTGGTCCGCCCGAGTATATTGGCCTTCAACACGAGGCTGGTCCACCCTCAACTCCCACATAATATATCAACATATATATATATATATATATATATATATATATATATATATATATATATTTATATAATAGACAAACAATCCAACATAACATGAAACCAACTTAAAATAATCTAATTGCCTAATTGCATACCATAGGGAAACAACAAACCTAACATACAAAGGATACATACTGGAGTATGCAATATAGGGAGAAAACTCACATGGATAATTTCTCATACGATTAACAACTATCTAGGCAAATCTAAATGGCTAGCAAGGCGCCTAACAAGTATTAACTTATAATACTATAGCTTATTAGTCTCTATGGAAATCTGGTAGAAGTTAGATTCTTCACTAATTCCAAATATTTTTTTCATGGCATTCAAATAAGGATCAGCCAGGTAGGACAGTTAGGAGGCAGGACCATTTCAACATATAGCTTTTTTGAAATCCAACAGCCAAGACGTATCCATTCTAGACACCTCTTTCTATAAGATGAACAAGGAGAACATTTAACTGGAATTAATGAATAATCTGGTACTTACAGGTTCCAAATAACGACTAAGGATATAATTATATGTTACCCTAAAAGCATAGAAAGTGCAGCTTAACTTACAACGATTTCTAACAAAAAGCAGGAAAGTTGCAGGAAGGACTTCAACACGAAAGCTTCTACTTCTCCGAGCTCTCTGATGCTCCATAGTTTCACTAAAGTGAGCTCCCTCGACTCCTGAAAACCTCCTAAAAAACCCTCAAAAGTCGGAATAAGACAGAGAGAGAGAGAGAGGGAGAAATAGAGAGAGATGTGAGGATTTGGTGTGAGAAGTGAAGTGGGCTTGAGGCTCTATATATAGGTAGAATTTTTGTAGGGCGCGCCGCACATACATACCATGCGCGCCACGCCTGTTGGTAGGTGAGGAGGTGGCTTGCGGGTGTGACACGTGGCGCGATATGAGTGGTGTTGCATCGCCCTAGCCGGGTAAAATCGTGAATCTTCAAAAATTCATATCTTTCGCATAGGTGCTCCATTTTCGATGTTCTTTATGTTCATGTAAAGCTATCGAAAAATACTACAACTTTCATTGAGACTCCACTAGCAATTTCTAGTCCCATTTTCAATTCAACAATATAAGAAGATTACACTGCAAAGTACCGTGTAAAATTCATAACTCCTTCTTACGGACTCAGTTCTTAACGTTCTTTATATCGACGAATTGGTATTTACGACATCTTTAACTCTCATTTACAATATTTTGGCTAACACTCAACCGATCTTACTTTCGATTTTAGTGTTGCGTACTGCCATACCAAAACTACGAAAAATCATAACTCTCTCATATGAAGTAAGATGTAGGCATTCTTTATATGTACGATTTCATTTTTATGAATACTATAATTTTCGTTTAGATTAGTTAGTCTAATAAGTAATATATTTATATTTCATACTATAACACCCGCAGATTCGGGCTAATCAATTTATAGACAATAAGCGTTAAAAATGGCTTTTTATTAGAAGATTATTTAGCATAAATAATCTTAACCAAAGTATAGTATATGTCAAAAGGATTTTGTACATATAAAGAAAGCTGAAATCCAACTTATAACGAAGAAGTTATGACCCGTCGAAGTTTTGCGACAAAACCAGCATGGCGCAGCGTATCGTAAAAAGTGAATTTTTAATAAACTACTTTTAGCGATCTAAACAAAAGTCGTTGTATACGTTAAACCGAAATTGTGCATATAGATAACATAATAAATTTCACTTCGTATGAGGAAGTTATGATTATTCTAAGATTTTGCATATCAGTACACAGCCCGTAAATCGAATTTTAGATCGATTGATTATTAGCTGACACAACCTAAACGAGATTTGAAGATCTATTTAATAGGAACTCAAAGATATAAAGACAGATCAAAACGGATGTTGAATGACAAAGTTATGAATTTTAAACGGACTTTATCTGTCTAAGCCTGTTAAAATATAACTTTAAAAATAAATTCAAAAATTAGCCGATGGAGTCTAAACGAAAGTTGTAGATCACATCGCTACCTATGCGTGGATATAAAGAACGTCAAAAACGGAGCTCGTGTGCGAAAGTTACGGAATTTAGAAGCTAATTAAATTATGGGTTGATGCGAGGCTGACACGTGGCAAGATCCGGACCCTCCCTTTCTCCCCACGGCTTCTCATGTGACGATGAAACCTGCCCTGCGTACGCGCAACATAAGGCTTCAGATGCCCCGTGTACTGAATACGCCCAACGTACTCCGATGCTGTAGCCTATAAATAGATGCACAATTCTTCCATTTTTCACACATCTTTCCCATTCTTTCTCTCTCAAATACCCCTCTTAGCCCCTTCCATTCCCTAGCACTTCCCACGTGTTAGAGGCGAGTTCCGGAGCACCAGCAGGCTCCGAGAAGAAGATTTTTCAGCTCAGAAGTTCTACCCCCGCAGAGCCTGGCTCCTAGCTAAACCCTTTGTAAGTGAGTTATGCTTACCCTACTTTAAGTATTACTTATGTGTAAGTTCATTATCGTTATTATGAACCTATAAACAATATATGTGCTAAGTATTATATATTATACAAAGTGTTATTATGATACCTTTTAACTACTCGCGGTATGGGGAATCATGTTTGCAGGGCTGCATAGGGTTGTTGGATTTCAGAGCAGCTTAAATGCCAAAATGGTTCTGCCCTCCGGTGTTTCATGTTTGGCCCATATCTGTACATAGTAGTTGAAAAGTATTGCTTATAACTTATATAATACAATAAAAACAATATTGCTCGTAGGCCTTGAGTTAATCTAGACTAATAATTAGTCGTAATAAATATTAGACAAAACTCTAGTGATAGTAATGCTAGGTTTCGTCGAAGGAAAAGATGATTGTTAGAAGCGAAGCGCTGCCCGAATTACGAGTCATCACTTTAACAAGTGAGTGCATAGTCCCTTTCATGAACATGATTTTAATACAAGTATTAATTAAATTATTAAATATATGTTTATCTGTGAAATATTTGATATTTCCTGAAGATTTAACTCAAAGATAAATCGAAGCGATCAATAGAAGTATCGTGATCGTCGTTAAAGTAAGAAGCTTATAGCTAAAAGTGCTACATGATAGAATGTGATTATACCACATTAGAACATGAAGGAAGGTATCTTCCATTCTAAAATCTGACTAAAAAGACCTGATTCTAAGCGTTGCATCATACGATGATAGGTCATTAGAACAAGACCTATCGGTTTGTTACGATAATCGAAGTAAAGAACTTCTCTTAAGTTAACTCTGTTTAAGAAGGATCAGGATTCTCCAATAAGGATTGAGTTTGTAACTCGAAGGTTACGATTGAAAGTCCAACATAGTACGAAGAGCGGGTGCAAGATTGAGGACCGCCTGGAGTCAAGAAGTCCATGAGTTAAATACTCATCTGAAGGAACATAAGACTTATGATAATTCCCTAGGATGAAGAGATAACGTATGGATTCATTGCACAAGCCCTGTTTCGTTGATGATTTCGGGACGTAATCATCCTAAGGGGGATATAATTGTAATGCCCGTAGATTCGGGCTAGTCAAATTAGTGATAATAAGCGTTAAAAATTACTTTTTAATAGAATATTATTGAGCATAAATAATCTTAACCAAAGTATAGTATATGTCACAAGGATTCTTTACATATAAAGAACGCTGAAATCCGACTTATAACGAAGAAGTTATGACCCGTCGAAGTTTTGCGACAAAACCGACACGGCGCCTCGTATCGTAAAAAGTGAATTTTTGATAAACTACTTTTTAGACTTAGCGATCTAAACAAAAGTCGTAGTATACATTAAACTGATATCGTGCATATAGAGAACGTCCAAATCCGACTTTGTATGAGGAAGTTACAATTCCTTTGTAATATTTTGCATAGTAGTACACAGCCTGGAAATCGAATTTTAGATCGATCAATTATTTGCTGACACAACCTAAATGAGAATTGAAGATCTTGATAAGAGGAACTCAACGATAAAAAGACAGACGAAAACGGATTTCGAATGACAAAGTTATGAATTTTTAACGGACTTTATCTATCTAAGTCTGTTAAATATAAATTTAAAAATAAATTCAAAATTAGCCGATGTAGTCTAAACGAAAGTGGTAGATCACGTCTCTACCTACTCGTGGCTATAAAGAACGTAAAAAATGGAGCTCGTATGCGAAAGTTACGGAATTTAGAAGTTAATTAGATTATGGGTTGATGCGAGGCTGACACGTGGCAAGATCCAGACCCTCCCTTTCTCCCCACGGCCATGCATGTGATGATGACACCTGCCCCACGTATGCGTAACATAAGGCTTTGGAAGCCCCAAATACTGATTACGCCAAACATAGTCCAAATTTACGCCCAACGTACTCCGAGGCTGCAACCTATAAATAGATGCGCAATTCTTCCATTTTTCTCACACCTTTCTCATTTTTTTCTCTCTCAAATACCCCTTTTAGCCCCTTCCATTCCATAGTACTTCCCAAATGTTAGGGGCGAGTCCCGGAGCGCCATAAGGCTTTGAGAAGAAGAGCTTTCGGCTCAGAAGTTCTGCCCCCGCAGAGCTCGGCTCCTAGCTAAACCCCCTTGTAAATGATTTATGTTTACCCTACTTTAAGTGTAACTTATGTTTAAGTTCATTATCATTATTATGAACCTATAAACAATATATGTGCTAAGTATTATAATTTATAGAAAGTGTTATTATAATACCTTTTAACTGCTCGCGGTACGGGGAATCTGGTTTGAAGGGCCACATAGGGTTGTTGGATTTCAAAACAACTTAAATGCTAAAATGGTCATGCCTTCCGGTGTTTCATATATGGCCCCCTTCTGTACATAATAGTTGACAAGTATTGTTTAACACTTATATACTACAAGAAAAACAATATTGATCGTAGACCTTGAATTAATCTAGACTAATAATTAGTCGTAATAAATATTAGACTAAAATTTAGTGATAATAATGCTAAGTTTAGTCGAAGGAAAAGGCGATTGTTAGAAGCGAAGCGCTGCCCGAATTACAAGTCATCACTTTAACAAGTGAATGCATAGTCCCTTTCATGAACATGATTTAAATACAAGTACTAATTAAAGTATTCAATATATATTTATCTGTGAAATATTTGATATTTCCTGAAATACATCTTAAGAGCATATCTGCCAATATATGATGACTTAGGATACAGAGTAAACCTAAATTAATTAAGACGAACATTGGGTAGTATCTTCTTATAAGTACGAGTGAGATATACATGGAGGGTAGAACTTTAAAAAATTTCATTGATCCAAGAGCATGGATTAGACATAGTCATTCATCCCTAGTCCGAGAGTATGGAGTGGGCGTAGTCATTTGTCATTGATCAGAAAGCATGGATTAGACATAGTCATTCGTCTTTAGTCTGAGAGTATGGAGTGGGTATAGTCAGTTGTCATTGATCCGAGAGCATGGATTAGACATACCTGATCTGGGAGTATGGATTAGGTAAAGCTGTTAATTTTAGATCCGAGAGTATGGATCGTGTTGTTGTGAGGATCTACGGGGTGGGGTAAAATTTCTTATATGATGTGAAATTGTATATATTAAGAGTTCTAATATATATATATATTGTGACAAACCAAAATTTCTATCTTGTAAGTCAAGCAAATCAATCAAAAGTCAGACTTGTTTCTGTTATCTTTTAGCCTTGTTAAGGGTTTGTTTGAGAGTTTTAAGCCTAGTACACTCAAGGATTGGGTGTTAGGAAATGTTAGCTTGAGTTCATTGAGTTACATTCGATCCGGAAACATCATCTAGGGATGTTCACGACTGCAAACTAGGTTCACGGTCGTGAACCCATGTTTGGCCATGAACCCCTCACTACATGTATAGATTTCCTTCATCTTTCACTCATTTCTCACATAATTCAGCCAAAAACTCTCAAACTCTCTCAAGTATCATCAAGGGAAAACACTCACTTCTCTTCAAAAACATAAGTGATTCATTCCTTTTACTTGCTATCCTTTTAATTCAAGTGAAACCCTTTGATAACATCCTTGAATTCATCCTTTTTCCTTGAAGATCTTCAAATCACCATCTTCTTCACCAAGAACACCAAGAACACACACTTGTTCTTGGGCCGTGATCATCTTAAAAGGCTTCCAAAACATAAGTAGCTCATTCATCTAGTAGTTGTCCATTAGAAGCACTTTAATCCCCATGAAACAAACATCTTTTGGCATGATTCTTCAAGAGTTCACGGCCGTGAACCCTTCATTGGGCCGTTAACCCTTCATAAGATCATCCATGGTCGTGAACCCTTCTTAAGGCTAAGTTTGGGCTGTAAACACTTCAAGTATTCTTGGCCATGAACACTTCTGAGGCCGTGAACACTTCCTTGTGTGGTTGTGAACTCCCTTCAATCAATCATATGTGATTGTAACACTTCATTACAAGTGTTTCCTAGTTCCTAAGGTTGTTTACCTTAGCATGTTAGTTGTTATATACACTAATTATATACTTATATGTGTCATTATATGCATAATAGGATCCATTGTACTTAGGACTTCACTCTTGTGACTTTGCATCCTATATCGAACTTTCAGATTTACTCACTATCAGGTGAGTTCATACCCCCCATATTTTCATAGTTTTTACTGTTTAAAGGGGGGGGGGGATACAAGTCTAACACAAGGATTTTCTGTTACAAACAAATGGTTTCAAAACATCTTACCAAAATGGATTTCAATTATCATCAAATCAAATTGTGTTAAAATGACATCAAGTCACCAAAAGTATTTCAAAATATTAAACTTTTTAAATGAGTTTTTAATCTTATATTTTTCCCCATAAATCATATATATATATATATATATATATATATATATATATATATATATATATATATATATATATATATATATATATATATATATATATAATATTTAAAAGGCTTAGGACTGATAACTCACTTTGGTTCCTTTTCCTTGTTTAGATGTGGGCTTATAGTATCAGTTATTTGTTCGAATGTCATTTAAATTTTACTTATATATATATTTATATATGTATATAAATATAAAAGTTATTTCATTCATTTCAAACACCCTTTGTAACATGTTGAGCAAGGGGTTGCATTCATGAATAGTTAGTACAAATTCAGAAATTACATATAAATTATAATAGGTATAATTTATGATTCATAGAACATTAATTTATGATTCAAGTATACTAGAGTACAATACTTTACAAGAATAAAGGTTTGATTAAAAACTAATCAAGAGTATACATCTTTCAAGTACATGTTAAGGATACTAATTCAGGGGCATACTATCAATCATTTATTTCAGAATGATTGGGTTTTCATAACTATTATACATGTAACGTCTATATGCTTTTTATGAGTTATTTGATTCAAGTTGTTTAATTCATTTAAACAACATAGTTAAAGTCCTAACATTATAACCAGAATCTCAAGTCGGGGATTGAAAAAAGTGTGTATAGATCTATATTGGGATTGACAACCCCGCACTTAGACTGCTAGCTACAGCCAGGCATACACGCCTACGAGTGACAATTATTTATCAACATTTTTAAAACGCCTTCAATGAGTTGTTTCAGGCCATCTAGTATCAGTATGATTATAATAACTCATTAAAAAGATATTAACAATACGGTAGTGTATAATAAACTAAACATAAGTACATCTTCAAAGTACTAGTTTACAAGATACAAACTACAGTATTACATTACAGTTTACAATAACAGTTGGTGGAACCAGGCACACTCACAGTTACAGGTTTTACAAAAGGAATACAAATACAGAACACTGATTTACAAACAGAACAGTTTTATGTGATTAAAACTACTTTTCATATACAACAGAAAATATAGGATTTTCTGGAACAGTTTACATATTCATGAAACAGAAAACATACCTTCAAACATAAATGCTTATGCACTCACTCAACTTTATGTTGATACTCTCTTTTCAAATTACTTGTATTCTCAGGGAATCAGTAGACAGGTACTCCCCGAGCTTTTGAGAAGATGGAGCTATTTTGAGTCATGTCTTCTTCTTTTGTATAACTATTTTGGTTTCAATATACAATGATTGAACACATGTAAATACTTATACTTTTTAAATACCATGGTTGTTTGTACTTTGATTACTATGATGCGTGTGTTGTGATACCAGAAATGAAGTCATCCACCCCCGGACGTTTTCGCCGTTTGGTTTGGAGGTGTGACAGATTGGTATCAGAGCATTGTTTATAGTGAAGTCAATATATCAATCCATAAAAGATATACAAGCTATAAATACATTGGGGCTGAAAGCTCTGACTACAAGTATACTTTTTAAAAATTTAAGTATTTTTACAAGAAGTATACTAACACTCATACCTACAAGTACAGTATCAAAGTCGTAACAACATAAAAGTATTTGGATGTTGAACACCGTAGTCAAACCTGCGCAGCTATGTAATCATATCTTGGATTAATATAGCCTGGTCAACTATATTGATTTGAGATACGACCAACATGTGTTTGGGAGTGATGGTAGTGTTGCGACATGTCTAAAACTTACAAACTACATATCTAGAAGAACTCTAGAACATAACATAAAGTTAAAATACTATAGGAGTATTTTAGGCACTATATACTAATAACAAACATATGAAAACAAAAGAACCATTGTTGGTAGAACTATAAATATTAAGGTTATATTATAATTATATATAATTAAAGTTATATAGACTTAGAATATGTGATCTAGCTTCATTTCTTGTTCCTTGTTTGGTTGTGGATTTAGAGCAGGATCATTTAATCGAAGGTCGGTTATACCCAAGTTATATATAATTAGTATACACTTTGTATTTTTAGTAGCACCCAGAACAAGTCATACATAATACATTACTTGTTAACTGTAAGTTTCTCTCGTAGAAACTTGTATTTGCAATCTATCGTTAGTAATTATATTCTATATCTCTTATCCTTGTTCTCGCTTAGATATTAATGACTGGATTCCATCTACCCGGAGACCCGTACTTTCCCAATCAGGGAAATGGAGGATGGCTTGATGACGAGCCAGAAGAAAATCATGAAATCCCCTTAGATGATGATTTTGCAGAAAATTTTCCTGAAGATACTGATTCGGAATCAGAAGCCCATAATCCACCACTGGTTGCCCATAATCCTAATCCACGAAAAAACTTCCAAGGCCCGACGCTTCTGTGGGCGATAAACTTAGACAGGTGGAGTAACGAACAGGGTCAGAACCTTCCTTACCAAGGAGACCGAAGCTTCTACAATTTAGACACAGGAGGCTCAACAGACAAAGCCCTCCCGGTGTTAGTTCGTCGTGTGGCGCGTAATGATGAACAAGGAAGAGCTGCTATCGACCGAGTCATGAAGGTTGATGCTATTACTGGAGTCAACACTGTTCGCATTCGTAACTTAGAAGACAGTCATAATGTAACAAGGGGTCGTACTACTTATTTACTGAGATAACTAGCGACATCCCAAGCCGACGTTAGAGAACTGCGAGAACGACAAAGATCACAAGACAAACGTATGTACGAAATAGTAGGAAGTAGATCATACTCTACTCGTTCTCTACTTACTCTTTTGGTTATAGTCTAAGTCTACGGATATGTTCTAGTGTTATTTTTCATGTTTTCCAATACGACCGCGACAATTTCATTTTTGGTAGGTAAGTATGATGTCAATGTTTTCCTAGTACTTGGTATATTGTATACCCATTCTAAGGTCATGTTTTCAGAAACTCTATGTACTTAATATGCCAATACAATCGACATGCATTTTCATACTCTTTGAAAAATAACCACTCAGTTTCATATTATCCTGTTGCAAGTTGTACTTGTAGTATACTTCTATTTCCAATTCCTTACAAGTTTCATATTGAACTAAGTGTTTTAGTTCAAAGATATCAAATTGATATTCACTCCTGATATCTTACCATCTTTTCATCTTTTAACTTTTATAGTGAAAGATGCCTCCTCGGAGAAACCCAAGGCGTGTCAATGTTAATGAAGAGCCAACACCACCTTCGCCACCACCTCCTCAATTTGACGCTGCCATGTTTCAGGCGGCGGTCACGGCAGCTGTTGCAGCTGCTATGTCTCATATAAACACCACTGGTGCAAGTGGATCAGGAGTTGGTGTGCATCCCTCCAACCACGGTGAGAGTCACGGTCACTCACGAGAGTGTACCTATAAGGACTTCTCGAACGCCAAACCCAGGACCTTCAATGGGACTAGAGGAGTTATGGCGTTAAGACAATGGATAGAGAAAACAGAGGCAATCTTTGAAATCTGCTCCTGTCTGGAGGGTAGCAAAGTCAAATTCGTTGTTTGTACCTTTGCTGATAGAGCCCTAACATGGTCGAACAGCCATGTTAAGTCACTGACCCTGGTAGCGGCTAACTCTATAAGTTGGGAGAACTTGAAGACCATGCTGATGCGGGAGTACTGTCCGCGAGGTGAAATTCAGAAGCTTGAGCAAGAGCTATGGGGTCTTACTATGGTTGGTTCAGACATAACAACCTACACAAATCGATTCTGTGACTTAGCGATTCTTTGTCCAGAAATGGTTGCTCTGTAGAGAAAAAAGATCGAGAGGTACATCTAGGGACTATCGCCCCAGATTCAGGCAAGTGTGATTGCTTCCAGGCCTGTTACCTTTGACAGTGCCAAGGAGCTGGCACAGTCGCTCATTGATCATGGAGCTCGTCAAAACTCTGTGGTTGCTACCCTAGAACAACCCAAAGGAAACAACAACAACAGCAAGAAAGGTTGGAATAAAAGGAAGGGCAAATCTTCTTAAGAACCCTCGAAAAAGCAATAATTAGTAGCGGTCCATGCTGCTACTGACAACAACAGCAAGAAAGGTTGGAATAAAAGGAAGGGCAAATCTTCTTAAGAAGCCTCGAAAAAGCAATAATTAGTAGCGGTCCATGCTGCTACTGTACCTGCTGGTGTTCCTGCTAACCCTGTACCAGCTATGCGTTATGCTGGTAATCTCCCCAAATGCAACAAGTGCAATTTTCACCACAACGGAAATTGTCGGGAAATGCAGTGTCGTAACTGCAACAGAAAAGGGCATATTGCCCGATTCTGTAAAACACCACCCTAACCGACTAACCAAGTACATGCTGCTGAAGTAGGTCAAGCATGCTACGGATGCGGTGAAGTTTGGCATTTCAAAGGAGATTCTCCAAAAGCTGGAAATGCTGGTGGAGTTGGGAGGATTCTAGCATTGGGTCACGAAGAAGCTGCAGCAGACCCTGCGGTGGTCACGGGTACGTTCCTTCTCAACAATACTTATGCATGCATTCTATTTGATTGTGGTGCTGAGAAGAGCTTCGTGAGCCATAATTTCAAACACCTGCTAAATCAAAACTCACAACCACTAAATGAAACTTTCACAGTCGAAATGGCTAACGGGAAATCCGAATACACCAACGATATATACATAGGATGTACCCTTACCATGAATAACTTTTTGTTCCCAATAGACCTTATGCCAGTCTCTATCAAAAGTTTCGAGTTCATAATAGGTATGGATTGCTTGTGCCCTAACCATGCTGACATCCTATGCTATGAAAGAGCCATTCGCCTGAACTTGCCAACTAACGAAACTCATATCATCTATGGCGACAAACCCGGAACGAACCTTCAAATCATTTCTTGCATCAAGGAACAGAAGTACATTCGTAAAGAGTACTGTGCTTTCTTAGCTCACGTGGTAGACCAAAAGCAAGAAGTGAAAGATATCGCGAGCATTCCTGAGGTCTGCAACTTTCCCGACATATTTCCCGATGATCTTCCAGGAGTGCCTCTCGAATGACAAGTCGAATTCAGAATCGACTTAATCCCTGGGGCTACCCCTGTAGCGAAATCCCCCTATCGTCTTGCACCTTCTGAAAAGCAGGAATTATCCAGCCAACTGAACGAACTCCTTAGTAAAGGTTTTATAAGACCAAGTTTCTCACCCTGGGGAGCACCGATTTTGTTCGTGAAGAAGAAGGATGGATCATTCTGTATGTGCATAGACTATCGCGAGCTGAATAAACTTACCATCAAGAATCGATATCCTCCGCCTCACATTGACGATCTGTTCGACCAACTTCAAGGTGCGAGCTACTTCTCGAAATAAGACTTGAGATCCAGGTATCACCAATTACGGATTTTGGAGGAGGACATTCCCAAAACCGTGTTCAGAACTGGTTATGGTCATTACGAGTTTGTAGTGATGCCATTCGAAATGACGAATGCACCTGCTGTGTTCATGGATTTGATGAACAGAGTGTGTCGTCCATTCCTAGACAAATTCATCATAGTCTTCGTTGAAGACATCATTATCTACTCAAGAAGTGAAGAAGAGCATGGCCAACATCTTCGTCAAGTCTTGCAAACACTGAGAACAGAGAAGTTATATGCGAAGTTCTCAAAGTGAGACTTTTGGATCAGGAAGGTTGATTTCCTAGGTCACGTGGTCAGTTCAGAAGGAATATACGTGGACCCTTCCAAAATCAAGGCAATCGAGAACTGGCCAGCACCCAAAACACCTATAGAAATCCGTCAATTCTTAGGTCTTGCTGGCTACTATCGCATATTTATTCAAAATTTCTCCCGAGTTGCTAAACCGCTTACCACCCTGACACAAAAGGGTGTAACTTTTTGTTGGGGAGAGAAACAAGAAACAGCATTCCAAACGATGAAGCGAGCCCTGTGTAGTGCACTGGTTTTGTCTCTTCCTGAAGGGACAGAAGACTTCGTAGTGTACTGTGATTCTTCTAATCAAGGGCTTGGATGTGTTCTTATGCAACGAGGAAAGGTCATATCCTACGCCTCGAGACAACTCAAGACACATGAGGTCAACTATACAACACATGACCTGGTACTGGGAGCAGTGGTGTTCGCTATGAAGATCTGGAGACATTATTTATATGGCACGAAATGTACAATATTCACGGACCATAAAAGTCTTTGTGATATCTTCGACAAGAAAGAGCTGAACATGAGACAACGACGGTGGGTGGAGCTACTAAACGATTACGGATGTGAGATTCGTTATCACCCTGGTAAAGCCAACATAGTAGTTGATGCCCTTAGTAGAAAAGAATACTCGGGACGTCGAGTAAAGTCGTTGACCATGACAATCCATTCACATCTGTGCATACAGATCAAAGAGGCCCAACTTGAGGCCTTAAAACCCGAAAACGTGACAGGTGAAACCATGAGAGGAATGGATAAGAACTTCGAAGTTAGGGATGATGGAGTGTATTGTTTCATGAACCGGTTCTGGACACCAAAGTTCGGTGGTTACAGAGATGTGGTTATGAATGAAGCACACAAAACCCGATACTCCATTCATCCAGGTTCAGACAAGATTTATATGGACCTCAAGAAATTGTATTGGTGGCCTAACATGAAGGCCGAGATCGCTACCTTTGTGGGCAAGTGCCTTACTTGTGCCAAATTCAAGGTAGAGTACCAGAAACCTTCAGGTTTATTACAACAACCTGAAATCCCTGAATGGAAGTGGGAGCGGATTACAATGGATTTCATAACTAAGTTACCAAAGACAGCGGGTGGTTATGATACTATTTGGGTAATCATCGATAGATTGACCAAATCCGCACACTTCTTGCCAATAAAAGAAAACGACAAGATGGAGAAGTTAACAAGAATTTACCTCAAAGAGATAGTTAGACTGCATGGTATGCCAAAATCTATTATTTCTAACCGGGATAGTATATTTACTTCTCGTTTCTGGCAGTCTTTACAATACTCTCTGGGAACTAGGCTGGACATGAGTACAACCTATCATCCACAAACTGACGGACAAAGTGAGAGGACGATCCAAACTCTAGAAGATATGTTGCGAGCCTGCGTGATAGACTTTGGAAAGGCATGAGATACTCATTTACCCCTTGTCGAATTATCTTACAATAACAGTTATCACACAAGCCTAAAGGTTGCTCCATTCGAAGCCCTCTATAGCCGCAAGTGCAGATCACTTATGTGATGGGCTGAAGTGGGTGATACGCAGCTAGCTAGAGGTCAAGTTCCTGATAGTACTCTCACTGGTCCGGAAATCATTCGTGAAACTACGTAGAAAATCGTACAAATTCGGGAGCGACTTAAAGCTTCCAGAGATAGACAGAAAAGCTACGATGACAAAAGGAGAAAACCTTTGGAATTCCAGGTTAGCGACCGCGTCTTGTTGAAGGTCTCACCCTGGAAGGGCATGATATGCTTTGGAAAGCATGGCAAGCTGAACCCAAGGTACATAGGACCATTCGAGATTCTTGCTAGAATCGGTCCAGTAGCTTACGAACTCCAACTACCCCAAGAACTAAGTAACGTACATCCTATCTTCCACGTCTCTATCTTGAAAAAGTGCTTATCTGACGAGACTCTTGTTATCCCACTGGATGAGATCGAGGTAAACGAGAATCTCAACTTTGTGGAAGAACCCGTAGAGATCTTAGACGGGGAAGTGAAGACAACCAAACAAAGTCGTATCCCAATAGTGAAGGTTCACTGGAATGAAAAACGGGGGCCAGAATTCACTAGGGAGCGGGAGGACCAAATGAAACTGAAATATCCTCATCTTTTTCCTTAGTTATCTGTATTTGCTTAAACTCTAATTTCAGGACGAAATTCCCTTTAACGGGGGGATGATGTGACAACCCGAAATTTCTATCTTGTAAGTCAAGCAAATCAATCAAAAGTCAGACTTGTTTCTATTATCTTTTAGCCTTGTTAAGGGTCTGTTTGAGAGTTTTAAGCCTAGTACACTCAAGGATTGCGTGTTAGGAAACGTTAGCTTGAGTTCATTGAGTTACATTTGATTCGGAAACATCATGTAGGGATGTTCACGGCTGCAAACTAGGTTCACGGCCGTGAACCCATGTTTGGCCATGAACCCCTCACTACATGTATAGATTTCCTTCATCTTTCATTCATTTCTCACATAATTCAGCCAAAAACTCTCAAACTCTCTCAAGTATCATCAAGGGAAAACACTCCTTTCTCTTCAAAAACATAAGTGATTGATTCCTTTTACTTGCTATCCTTTTAATTCAAGTGAAACCCTTTGATAATATCCTTGAATTCATTACTTTTCCTTCAAGATCATCAAATCACCATCTTCTTCACCAAGAACACCAAGAACACCAAGAACACACACTTGTTCTTGGGCCGTGATCATCTTAAAAGGCTTCCAAAACATAAGTAGCTCATTCATCTACTAGTTGTCCATTAGAAGCACTTTAATCCCCATGAAACAAACATCTTTTGGCATGATTCTTCAAGAGTTCACGGCCGTGAACCCTTCATTAGGCCGTTAACCCTTCATAAGATCATCCATGGTCGTGAACCCTTCTTAAGGCTAAGCTTGGGCTGTAAACACTTCAAGTATTCTTGGCCGTGAACACTTCTGAGGCCGTGAACACTTCCTTGTGTGGTTGTGAACTCCCTTCAATCAATCATATGTGATTGTAACACTTCATTGCAAGTGTTTCCTAGTTCCTAAGGTTGTTTACCTTAGCATGTTAGTTGTTATATACACTAATTATATACTTATATGTGTCATTATATGCATAATAGGATCCATTGTACTTAGGACTTCACTCTTGTGACTTTGCATCCTATATCGAACTTTCAGATTTACTCACTATCAGGTGAGTTCATACCCCCCGTATTTTCATAGTTTTTACTGTTTAAAGGGGGAGGGGGGATACAAGTCTAACACAAGGATTTTGTGTTACAAACAAATGGTTTCAAAACATCTTACCAAAATGGATTTCAATTATCATCAAATCAAATTGTGTTAAAATGACATCAAGTCACCAAAAGTATTTCAAAATATTAAACTTTTTAAATGATTTTATAAACTTATATTTTTCCCCAGAAATCATATTATATATATATATATATATATATATATATATATATATATATATATATATATATATATACATATATATATATATATATATATATATATATATAAGATTTAAAAGGCTTAGGACTGATAACTCACTTTGGTTCCTTTTCCTTGTTTGGATGTGGGCTTATAGTATCGGTTATTTGTCCGAATGTCATTTAAATTTTACTTATATATATTTGTATATGTATATAAATATAAAAGTTATTTCATTCAGTTCAAATACCCTTTGTAACATGTTGGGCAAGGGGTTGCATTCATGAACAGTTAGTACAAATTCAGAAATTACATATAAATTATAATAGGTATAATTTATGATTCATAGAACATTAATTCGTGATTCAAGTATACTAGAGTACAATACTTTACAAGAATAAAGGTTTGATTCAAAACTAATCAAGAGTATACATCTTTCAAGTACATGTTAAGGATACTAATTCAGGGGCATACTATCGATCCTTTATTTCAGAATGATTGGGTTTTCATAACTATTATACATGTAACGTCTATATGCTTTTTATGAGTCATTTGATTCAGGTTGTTTAATTCATTTAAACAACATAGTTAAAGTCCTGAGATTATAACCAGAATCTCCAGTCGGGGATCGAAACAAGTGTGTATAGATCTATATTGGGATTAACAACCCTGCACTCAGACTGCTAGCTACAGTCGGGCATACACACCTACGAGTGACAGTTGTTATCAACATTTTTAAAACTCCTTCAAAGCGTTGTTTCAGGCCATCTAGTCTTAGTATGGTTATAATAACTCATTAAAAAGATATTAACAACACATTAGTGTATAATAAACTAAACATAAGTACATCTTCAAAGTACTAGTTTATAAGATACAACCTACAGTATTACATTACAGTTTACAATAACAGCTGGTGGAACCAGGCACACTCATAGTTACAGGTTTTACAAAAGGAATACAAATACATAATATTGATTTACAAACAGAATGGTTTTATGTGATTAAAACTACTTTTCATATACAACAAAAAATATAGGATTTTCTGGAACAGTTTACATATTCATGAAACAGAAAACATACCTTCAAACATAAATGCTTATGCACTCACTCAACTTTATATTGATACTCTCTTTTCAAATTACTTGTATTCTCATGG
Source organism: Lactuca virosa (assembly GCF_052849685.1). NCBI lineage: Eukaryota > Viridiplantae > Streptophyta > Magnoliopsida > Asterales > Asteraceae > Lactuca > Lactuca virosa. The sequence goes on along the minus strand of NC_136434.1, from coordinate 278,319,693 downwards.
AATCAGTAGACAGGTACTCCCCGAGCTTTTGAGAAAATGGAGCTATTTTTGAGTCATGCCTTCTTCTTTTGTATAGCTATTTTGGTTTCAATATACAATGATTGAACACATGTAAATATTTATACTTTTTAAATACAATGGTTGTTGGTACTTTGATTACTATGATGCATGTGTTGTGATACCACAAATGAAGTCATCCACCCCCGGACGTTTCCGCCGTCTGGTTTGGGGGTGTGACAGATATATATATATATATATATATATATATATATATATATATATATATATATATATATATATACCATCTTATAAAGCATACATAATCAATGTATTAAGTACAAATTTTAAAGCCTAAGGTACAAAAAATTAAGCATGTTATCTTAAAAAACAAGTAGAGTAGATCTGGACCGTTGAATCTACATTGGACGGTGAGGATTCTATCAATGGTGATCCGTGTGATTTGTTTACAACCAATCAAAATAGAGCAGATCTGGACCGTTGAATCTACATTGGACGGTGAGGATTCTATCAATGGTGATCCGTGTTATTTGTTTACAACCAATCAAAATAGAGCGTTTGGGCGGCATTTTAATTTTAATATAGGGTTGAATTCTAGGAGGGCAATTCAATTTTTTTGAAATCGGATGGCGTCTCATTTCCTCTGTATCACTTTTATCTCGCCCCATTCAAGATTGTATACCTCATTCTCTCTCATTCTAAACCCTAGGTAACTGGTCAGAAGCATTGTGCCGCCTCCTACTTCCCTTAAGAGATTACTTTGTGTCTTCTAGGTTACTTCCAGCCGACATATTTCCTCTATACTCAAACTCAAATGAATATTCCAAGAAAATCAAATTTTGATCGTTTTCATCATTGATTTTCAATTTTCATCGAAGTCGATCAATAGCAACCTACGAGCCTGCGTGCGATGACCAGCAACAGCAAGAAGCGACCAGCAAGCAGCGACAGATACGGACTGAGCGACCCTTCTTTCTTCAATCGATTGACGGCCCCTTCATTGATTTTCATACCTCGCACAAGAAACAATCACAAGTCTGACTTTTTTGAAATCGATAATGGACCTCTTCTCAGAATCGATCGCATATTTCTTTGTCTTCATTTTTTCTTGAAATTGATCATAGGTCTTATTGTTTGTACTGTTAATATGATTTTGTGGTAATTTGTTTGTATTGTTAATCTGATTTTGTGGTAATTTGTATTCTTGAAATTAATTTCCGATTTGCTGATTTCAAATTTAAGCTTATGTGAACTGTTAGAATTTGAATTTTTTGCTAATCTGTGCTTCTGTCGCTGTTGAAACTGATTTTTGAATTTCTTATTTAGAATATGTGCTTATTTCAACTGTTGATTCTGATTTTTGTACTGTTGAAATTGTTGAATTTGATTTTTGTGCTGTTGAAATTGTTGAATCTGATTTTTGTGCTGTTGAATCTAATTATCTTCTCCGCTTCCACATGACCACCTTCAACGACGACCACCATCCATCGATGTTGCCTTTTTCACTTCTACTACGCCTCCCTCGATTTCTTCTTCTATATATCTGTAAATTATTAACCACACACCATTTATTTGACGCTCTCTTTCTCTACTATAGAAACGGTAAAGATACATGGGAAAAGACAAAAAGACCATCGCCGCCTGTTGTAGAATACATCATCTCACGATTAAATATCTTCCCCGGTCGATCTACACAAGTAAGTTGTATATCTATTTTTTTTTGTTTTTTGAAGACAAAGCCAGTTTAGGGTTTTTATGTTTTTCTTATTTGGTTCATGTCAATTGAATGTATTTCATGTTTCTCCAGGGGATTTTGACGTTTCTAAGATTCAAATTGAATAGGGGATTGATGTTTCTCACATTCAAATCGAACAAGTTATTTTATTTTTAATTTTTCATCTATATGGTTTCAAATCAGAACCCATGGAATTTTGTTGTTTGTTTTGTGAAGGTAGTGAAAAAACTATGACAGGAACTGGTGTTCTCTTTGGGTAAAATGTACAACCATGGCATATATAAAATTACATATAGGCTAAAGGGAATGGGCCTCGCTAAGGAGGTCGTCACCGGTCGCCAAGGGCGCTGAGCACCGCCCCCTTGTTTACGCCAAGGAAGTCGCCAGCTATGGCTCGCCAGCACCCTAACGAGTAGAGAGAGAAAGAGATTTCGTGGTTTTTGGCTGTTTTTGAGAATTTAGGTATCGATCCCAATACTCGACTTCAGGTACTCCACATCAAACGCACCACAACTGTATTCTTCTTATTCTTCCAATTTCAGTATCTATTGCTTCTGTGAAAAACAAATTGATTTCTCGGTCTGAAACCTAGATGATTTTATATTTTTTCATTGGGGATTCATTACGTTCTTCACCGTTTTTTTAAATAGTGCAGTAATTTTTAGCTTAACTATGTTTGTTTTTGAGAATTTACGCTGATGTTAATTGAATTAGCTCTTGAATTGTGCTACATTCATGTCTATTTGGGAGAAAGGCTTTAAGACCTGTTGCTTTATGATTAGGTTTCGAAGTTAGCAACCCATTCAAAGGTCCCGAACTAGCTTTTTGCCCAAAAAGCATTAGCGTTTGTATTTCCCCTTAGTGTAACAATTTTGAAGACATTCATGTAGAAATTGCTACCTTGTAGTTTATGAAAGTATTTAGGTTTAGATGGCTTCTCAGAAGTGATCTATTTGATACATAATAATCACAATCAGATGATTAAAACATGCCATAAGAGATCAAACCAGATTATTTAAGTATCTAATGGTGTATTGAGCATTCTTATATATAGTTGGATCATTTGATGACTTGGTATATATTGTGTACTTGTTGACATTTGTAGCTTCATGGAGAACTTGATACAAGAATTGGTGTTCCAACTTTTTTCAGCGTAATCCTTAGATACTTTCCTCCAGAAGTAAGTTACCTTTTCTTTATATTAAAATTTCACAACTAATTGTAGTAATTAATAAATATTTATCTTTCTTTTTATTCCCCATATATTATATATAGCTTTCTGCAAAAATAGGAGCAGAATTACAATATGATAGATGTGAAAAACTCCATTACACCATGCATGAAAAAAAGTCATTCCCACTAGGCCACTAACACCTGATGGAGCTGTCAATTTTGTTGTGAAAGGGCGTTGTGATCTTGACAAAGAATTATTATTATTATTATTATTATTATTATTATTATTATTATTATTATTATCAAAAAACTAAACTATAATTTATTTAATTTACTTACTTTTTATTTTTTTACAGCCCACACCAAGTGGAGCAGCTGAATTGGTTTGGAACATTCTTGATTTTCAGAAAAATATTTGTTTATTAAAATAAAGTAATTAAATTAAATTACAAAAAGTAAATTGAAAAAATATATTTATTAAAATATAGTAATTAAATTAAATTAGAAAAAAGAAAATACAAAAAAAGTGAGGGTCGAGCTTATGCTGTTGATTGTTACTTAAAGTTACTGGTCAGACTTTGCCATATATTTGATACCAGGGGTGGGGTCAAACGAGTCAAAGACGGGCATCTCAAGATCAGATATTTAACGAAACCCGTTTACAAAATTTGCAAAGACAACTTGTCAATGATCTGCTTGAGGTTTGTGACTGGATGTTTAGAAATTATGGATTTTTTTTCTTATGTGAATGTGTATTTGGGCAGGTGAATACTCCTAGAATTGCTGCCCGACTTATTTGGGCAATTTCAGAACACATTGATTTAGAAGGTTTGGATCCTCTTTTAGCTGATGACCCAGAGGATGCATTAAACATTATCATATCAAAAATCCAGAAGATCCTGTTCAATGCTGACTCATCTGCGACTGAAACGAATAAGCTCCAAGATGTTCAAGCGGTTCTTTTATGTGCTCAAATATTGGGTTCACGTAATTCTAGAGACGGCCAGTTGCTCACAAAAGAGTTGTTTGATAATTTTCATTTTTTATTGAGAATGTAAGGCATCCAAACTCTTGCACAATCTTAATTAAAGGTAATTAAAATTTTCATTTTTTTTATTTGAAAAATCTTAATTCAATTTTGTATTTTAATGGTTATAATTGTTTTATTTTCTATTATTATTAAAGGACCAAATGACCACACAATTTCACAAATCAAGGATGTTGTTAGAGATGGCCTGCGATCAGTAAAAAACACCATTGAAGATGAGGCAGTTGTTAGAGTAAGAACACCCGTTGACTTTTTGACTTTAATTAAATTGAGCTTTATATATGTAACATTATATTTTCTAACATATTTATTATTTAAAATATGTATTTCAGGGTGCTGGTGCTTTTCAGGTTGCTGCCAGACAACATTTGATAAATTTCAGGGTGAAGAAAACTGTTAAAGGGGTAAATTGGACAATTTCTTCTCATCATTTGTAGCTTTTTTAATCCATGTGAACCAAATGTTAATTAGTTTTATAAATTTTTGGTGGTTATTTTAGCGTGCTCAACTTGGTGTTCAAGCTTTTGCGGATGCTCTTCTTATTGTGCCAAAGACACTTGCTAAAAATTCTGGACTTGATACACAAGACGTCATAATTTCTTTGACTGTAATTCCCATTATACCCTTGGTCTCTTTTCTTTTTTCCTTTCTTTTCATATAATAAAGTCTCTTACTTAATTTGATTAGGGGGAGCATGATAATGGGAATGTTGTTGGATTAAATCAACACACAGGTGATCCAATTGACCCTCAGATGGAGGGCATTTTCGACAATTACGCTGTCAAACTCCAAATCATCAAGTCAGCATATGCAAATAACTATAAAAACTTTTGCTAATTTCTTATTTTCCTTTTCTTAAATTAAATGTAAAAAAAAAAGAGAATAAATATATAGCTTACCATTTTTTTTTGTAGACCGGTGATTGCATCACAGCTGTTACTTGTGGACGAAGTTATCCGTACAGGGCGTAACATAAGATAGCCAACTTAAGGTGTTTGTTTGTTTAGATCAAGCACAAAGAAATTTAAAATGTGAAATTATCTTGTTTTTTAATAGGGTTTGAGCATGTTTTTGGTAGCTACATTGACATTGCAAAAAAGTTGGGAAAATATTTTTGTAGTGAAATTTGTTCAATAAGTATGCAGAGTGTTTCGTAGTAGATTTGTTATTTATTACCACAATGCATAGATTCCTGGATGTATGACTCCACACTTTTATTTGTAGTGAAATTTGTTAATCTGATATGTGTTAGAAATGTTGGTTTGCCATGGCTGGATTCATGGATGCATGACTCCACAATGTTTAGGCTTTTTACTTTATAAAACTTATTTTCGAAGTGTAAATATGGTTCATCAATAAAGTTAATGCTTTTGTAGTGGATGTAATGAGAAATCGTAAAATAATGCCACATGCCATTGTCGTTCCAAAAAAAAAAACAAAAAACAAATGCCCCATACCATAAATCAGATGTAAATACGTCTAAAATAAGAGATCTCATAAAATAATACAAATATTCAATGTCATTAGTGTTTATTTCAATTAAATTATATATGTAAATAACTCTTTGATAAACAATTATATATTTAATTATGTGTGGTAATAGGGAAGTACACTATGGACAACATTTAACTAAATTGTTTTTTATTTGTTGCTAATTTGCTATAGGTACACAAAAAATAGTCTAACACATTGTTGATTGCAATAGATTTAATTATGCATATTTTTAGATGTTTTTAGACTTTTAGTAAACATTTTAAGGGTTAATAGCATAAAAACCATTATATTTGTCATGCGTTTAACTATCCAACCATTTTTATTTGTGCTAAGTTCTATCACGAGCATTATGACCTCTCATTTGAAAGAGTCATTCTTTAGTGCTAGGCCTAAGGCCCTTTGATATATGACATTTCAGTTAGTAAATTAATTGACGAACTGAATCTTTTTGCAATAAAGGTCATACACTACAAAGAATTTGACCATGAAACCGTTTAATACTTTCATGTTGGTTAGATGATAAACAAATGCAAACTTGCAAAATTACAAAAGAATTATGAATTGTTTTTACTGTATATGATTTTGAAGATGATGAGTTTGATAGTCAATAATAGACTAAGATGGAGACGAACAATGCAAACGTAGTCCCAATGTTCAAAAATAACAAATACATTTATTTTAATCCGGACACAGATTGTCGAAAATAAAACTAATCACCGTGAGATAGTAATCACCGAATTAACCATTGGTCGCCGACGTATCGTGAAAAAGAAATCAGAGCAATAAATAAGGAACTATTCCTACACCACACCTACGTACTTAGTTGTAGTGGTGGACACATGATTTCGTAGTAGGTGTTGCCGGTGGCACATAGGTGTTGGTGGAGACATTTTTATTACGTAGTGGCACAAAAGTATAAAAAATGAAAAATTCAAAAAAATTTACACTGCGTCCGAAAAACATAAGGGGTTGCAGGTGCCCCTATTGGCACCATAGTGGAACCGCCCCGACTTAGCTCAAAACTATTTGCTGAAAGGAGCTATCCAAACTTAAATAATCCATCAAAAGGCTAAAACGAACTATCTAAAATGAAAAAGAAACTAATCGCCGTATGAACATTATCTACCGGAAGGAACTATCTGGCGTCGCCGCATCGCGCGGGTATCCTACTAGTATATATATATATATATATATATATATATATATATATATATATATATATAACATTGTGGGATTGAAAACCCTATGTACTCACCAGGTTTTCCAACCTGATCCAATCAGTTTATTTATATCACAGGTGTCGATACGAAGGTACATTTCACTGAGAGATTAACGGAGATGTAAATCATTAGTGTAAATGAATGTAAGGTCTGTTTATGCTTATGTTTTTGTATTGACGTTTACATCCCAATGTTTTAATATAAAAAAATATATTTCTTCAGAAATTCTTTGATAATATCTTTATCATATTTCTAGGAACAAATTCCGTAATATTATTCTTTCAAATGGATACTTTAATATTTAAATAAGCATAAATGAAAATTTTAAAATGACCTTGAATTTGTGGGTGTCACACATATTTCATAAAAAATATTTTATATTACAATCTACAATAATGTTAAGAATGGGGTATTACACTTATCTATGACATTGTTATCTTTATTATGTAAATGAAATACACATATTCCAACTTCAAGAAATGGATATTTGAAGGAAAATAATGTGGTTTATTTGACATATGTGAATCGTATTTATATACAAAAGATTCCTAATGATATTTTCACTAAACTACAGAGAAAATAATTATTAAGTAACTATACACTACGATGTATGACTTCCTTTCTAATGAATATATAGATTTAGTACCAGATACTTGTGAAACATTTGTTAATGTTTTCAAATATAAAGTTTAGATACAGATCAGTAGAACCATCTAAATCCTTAACGAAAATAAAGGATGAATTAAACCTTACTAGATGTGGTTTAATTTCTAATCGATAGAAATTATCCTCCTTTATTCTTTATGGGTTTGTTCCTTAATCACTATCACTTGTATCTTGAATACAAACACAAGCTACTGAGTAGATAAAACACTTTATAAGACTTAGTATGGAAATGATACATCCTTATCTTATTTAACGGATTTGATGCCAATGTTAGACTAAAGCTTCTAAACCTAAAATGTACTAATTACATATATGTAGAATACTCTAAAAGGTTGCTTAGATAATTTTATACAAACCCACCAAGAATAAGTTTTTCTTATTCTTATCAAAGCTGAGTTATTAGAAAGCAGACTTTTAATGACAAAGCAAGTGGGATGCACATGGAACTTTAAGCAGCTCAAGAACCATAGGTGGGCGTAATAGCAGTTGGCACTAGTTTTAACAAGGAATTGTAAACTTGAATAATATCTATTCATCAACACAAACTGTTCACATATATGGTAGAAATTATCTATAATATGAGAAATATGGAATCTCCCATTGATGAGTTCTTATTGATGGTTTCTGGAAAATCCATCAACTACCAATGCTATATCATACTTTGAACCTGATTAATAACTTAGAGTCATGAAAGATGAAATGTAATCCATGTATAATAATCAAGTATGGGCTTGATTAATCTTCCTCCCTATAATAAGACTAGCTGCAGTATGTAATTCGTATAGAAAGAATACATACATGGAGATCAATACACATTTAACAAGCTTTGTCATTAACGGCTTTAATCATACTCATGCCAATAACTATGATCAAACCTTTCCTATAGTAGATATGATTAGATTAACAAGGATATTATTTACCATAACTACATATTCTAAATATCAGATATGGTAATAGATTTCAAGTAAAACAACTTTCAATAAAAGACACCTACTTGAAGATGTCTATATAGCTTAGCCTGGGGGTTTTCATAATCCAATTTATCCTAACAAAATGTGTAAGGATTAAGATCCATTTGTTAATATAAAGAAAATATACTCTTAGTGGGTTTGTATAACTCTTTTTATGAAGGGTCAAGCTTGAGTTATAAGGCTAAGCAGAATTCATACAAATTAAATTTAGCCAGACACGTTAATATAGTCTTTGATTTAAACTAAGCATGAAGGGTCAATGTTGAGTTATAAGACTTTGTTATTTTAGAAATGGGATTTAATTTGGATTTAGTATTTGGATATTAGAACATTATAACAATAATTATTGTATTGTTTTCATTTATTGGGATATGATCATCAAATTAATACTTGTTGTGTTCTATATTAACATGTTAAATCCATGAATAATTTTATTTTTCTTCAAATTTCATAGTCGGTTATAATTGTGAGAGAAATTATGAAGTAGGACTAATATGAATTGGATTGGTTGATTCTCATAAGATGAAAGTAGATCACCTCATGAAACGCTATCATGAGTCATAACTGATAAAAAAAGGTATTATCTTTGTATCCTTAATACCCGAGGTGCATAATGGGACTTAAGTGTAGCGAGTGATCTGCTTTGATGTGGTCAAATGTTGATCCTTAATCAGGTAGTAATAAAGGTTATTATTAGGTGTGGATTGAACTATGCAAGAGGTTTAAGTAGTCAAGATGTGATTTTTTTTCCTCTTATGTGTTGCAAGCTAGACATCTAACGCACATTACCCATAATTAAACACCTTATGATATTGATTGCAATCTAAGTCTAATGTTTAACAGGATGTCTGTAACAAAGGGATAACTGATAAAATTACCTTATACATCAATTATAGTTTTGAGCTTTTTGGGAATTTGATGTTGATGAATGGAATTATTCGTTGTGTGTTATTAGAGGCAGTGAAATCTTGCTAGACATTCGCCACTATCTATATCGATCTATGATAAGACTTGTGAAAGTGGGAGATTGAAAGATCATTATCCCCAAGAGTCATTATAGAATGATATTTGCTAATGACATATGATCCTATAGGGTCACACCTTATAGCAAGTTACTACTAATTGATTATTTATTAAACTAATTTGATTATTTATAAATATAATTAACACTTTTATTTTATTAGAAAAATATTATTTTATGAAAATAATATTTATACCATCATGTTGTGAACTATTGTTTCTAGGAAATAAAATCAAAAATAGAACCAAAACTAGTTATATTGATATGACATGAATATATATGTTATGTACAAATTAAATGAGAACCTTGAGTAACCATTTAGTTTCTATGTAACCAGCTAGTTATGCATTATGTGAAAGACACTTCATGGCCCCACTTGGACTCATGAAAGCCATGAATGACAAAAGAGGATGGAGAGTTAGAGTGTTTGACTTCATCTTTCATTTGTTATACTCTTATAAAGTATGGCTTTCACATTAATGAGGAATGGTCCTTCCTTGATGCATGTGATGAAGAAATAAGCTAGTTTTTTGTCAAAAAAATCCTCTCTAAGGGGCTGCCAATTTTGTGGTTTACAAGTCCTATTTCCCTCTCTTCTTTCTTGCAATTTGGTGCATGAACTAAGTTTTTATAAGTTGCTTCTCCTTAAGGCTTAGTTGGTATAAGTCTTAATGTCTTAAGAGGAACTTAATAAAAGTGAATACTAGAATTTTTTTAGTAGTTGATCCTTGCTTCGTGGATACCTCTAGAGAACATCTACTTTGGTGTTTTTTGTCATACTACATCAACTTCCAATCTCCCATGAAAATCAAAGGCTTCAAAGGTTGTAATCTTTTTCTTTTTATGGTTGATTTAATATTTCTATGATTGCAAAATGATCTTTGGTGGATTAAAAAGAATTTTAAATTTATTCTAATTAAATTGATAAGTGTTAAGGAGATTATAAGACTTTAATATTAAAGATGTTAAATAACTTGTTGTGTGGTAGGATGTCTTTTTAGTCATATGGATGTTGTAAGACTTTGGTCTTACGGACATTAAGAAACTTGTGGATGTTGCAAGTAAAAATTGATGTCACTTGTGAATGTTACAAGTCAATATACAACTTGGTGTTTATGCTATAATTAAATTTTTTATTTTGGTCATTGTTATCATTAAGTCGTAATTGGAGTGTATTTAATTATTACATTGTTACTCACTAAGCTTTTTAAGTTTACACTTGATTGATGTTGGATGCTATAGTACCTAGTAATATGGTGAATGGAAAATATGCTATGGAGTGCTCGCGATTAGAAGTAATTTATGTTTTTTTTATACTTGGGCATATTTTGTGTGTTTGAATTTATGATAACTACTTGAACTTGTAGTTTAACTTAAATGTACACCGTATTATGTTTGAAAATATGAAAATTTTTTGGTGTATTTTATGTTAAATTGCCGCATGTAACAATCAATAGCAATTAATGCTTGTAATAATTTTTGCAAATCATTGATAAAGTCTATAATGAGATATACCATATTTATAATAGAATATACTATCTATATATGGAAAGAATTATCTATAATTAAGAGATAATTACTCACTAATAAGCATAATAATAAAATACACAATGTTATCCTAAATTAGATATCTTCTTAATTAAACCCTCATTTGAAAAGACTCGTTTTTGAACCTTCGTATCTAACATCGAGCCTTCGTCTCTAATTCCTCTTACCCACAGTTTCCTAATGATAACAACTTCCAAACCTTAAATGAACATAAATGAACCAAACAAAAAACACTCCCGATCAAAGATGCTTCCGATATATTCATTAGTTGTTTCAGTTTTGATTTCTTGAGTAGCCTTAGGATCATGTTTATACAAAAATATGAAATCTCACGTGGACATTATAGTCAACGGTTTCCGTAATAATGGAACGGGAGGGATGGCATTTTATTTTTATCACCCACTACTTCTTCTTCCACAATTCCATCTTCATCTTCGGTGTCGTAGACGGTTTTCCTATTATACACGAAGTCTGTGTCACAATATGGACTAATATCATCTTTATCCTCTTTGTCCCAGACGATTGGTTGTCATTCAGGAAAACAAAAGATAGTTATCAGAATGACTATTTCCCCTGAACTTAGGAATCTCAAACTTCACAACAATGTTCCTCCACAAATCATCACATTATCCTCCTTTGTGGCGATCTCATTTTGGCTTGGCTAAAGGATAGGCACCCTCATAACTGTGGCCCCATATGCTCAATTCCAATAATCCAATTCATTATCTTCTCTCAGTGAGTCTTGATGCAATAACTCAAGTTCTTGAACTCGTCGTCACAAGTGTTTGATCATTATGTTTTCTTGCTTTATATGCATATCTCAAGGGTCTTATCGTCAGCCACCCCATGTTCTTGCCCAATGTTGTGATGGTTTATAGCTACTCAAGGTCTTCCATGACCGGTCAACTCAATTAGCTCTAATACCAAATTATACATAACAAACATGGAACTAAAATGAATGGACTTAACGGTAACAATGCACAACAAGAACAATCAATGCTCTTAAGAATTTCCATAAATTCTTTTATAAACTTTATTAAATCTCAAAAATTGTCAAGACTATTATAACAACTACCTTATTTATGATAGACTATACTAATTATATAATTAATCATATAATGAAATTGTTTTCTCTAATTTAGAGACTATTCTTAAATAATAATAATAAAAATATGATATCTTTCTTAAATAACAAAGAATACAAACTAAAAGATTTCCTATGTGTTAAGCAAAAAGCTAAATTGAATTCTCTAGACTGACATCAATCAGGTTGTTCTCCAATATAATTTTTTGTAATGTTTGTTTATCCTAGCATTTTTTTTAGTTACTTTTTGTGTCAATATATCAGTTGTTCTAAAAAAACGAGGGTAAGCATATGATGAGTTTGTACTAAACAAACTATGAATGCATATGGAGAGCCATATGCCGAGTAATCCTTTAGTATAGAAATTGTGATGTCCGACTTCATCCCATGATCATTCCTACCGCCCTTAAGGTCTTTTAGAAGATTAACATGCACAAAGACTTTTCCCATGATAAAGTCATCCTTTTAATTAAGGAAATGTCCTTTTTGTCCAACAAACTTATCCCATTTGTTTTAAAAGGTCACTCAAATTTTGTTTTTTAATTTAAGGGAATAACTCTAAGTTTGCCATTTTAAAAGGTCATTTTTTAACTTGGTACCGAGTAAGCAGGTAAAATATGTGTCTTGATCACTGTTTAACCATCAACTACATAACACCCCTAGTTTTATTTGTTTTTAACCTTCTTCTCCACCCCCATTTATGTTTTTCCGTTTATGATTGCGATAAAAAAATAACAGAGCTGCCTCATTACATGGATTTTCTCTCAATCTAGTAATCACACTTGCACCTTTCTTTTTTCTTTCTATGTTCATCTATCTCTCTATTATAGGTAAAAATAGATGGGAAGAAGACAAAGGTTGAATTAGGTAAGAAAATATTTGTCGTTTAATCTCTGTTGCTACTTGAAATCTTGGATGCGTTGTTGACTATCCCAATGTAGGCTTCCTCCAATAAGCATTCTCGATAACACGATGCACAAGGTTGACAAGGCTAGGTTAGGAAGCTATACATGGGGGGGGGGGGGGGGGGCTGCCATTGTTCTTCGAAGCCTAAGTTAGATGTCATATTTGGGGCTCAATTTCGAGTGAAAATAGAATTGTTAGAGATTGCTTACCTTTTCGGATAGATGGAGCCTCGTTTTATAGTTGAGGTTCACCGGTCCATGATCTTTTCTTTTAGACCTTTCTTTGGTCCTCAGGTTGTAAGGGTAAGACCTTTTTTTTTTAAATAGAATAAGCTTTCCTTTCCTTGTTTCCTGGGATGTTGCTTTTATAGGTCACACATAGAAGGTATGGTGATACTTGGTGTACGTGGTGAGGATTCGTTGATAGGTTGAATACCGTATCACGTTTATTTGTTGTTTGTAGCTTTTCACTAGGTCGGGTTTGTTGGCCGGTCTGGTATTTTGTGGGCTAGCGCCCGTACCCCATTAATCTCCAATCAACAATTCTGATGATTGAGTTATTTTTCCCTAATTTTCCTTGATTAGCCTCGCTTTGATTCAATAAATTTTTTTGGAAGCGGTTTTCATTGATATACAATTATGCTATATTTCTCTTTTTACCGACCCTTTAACATTAAAGGATAATTGAGGCTTTCTGAGGAACCATATCCCAAGTCACTTTCTTGGAATCTCTAAATCCATGAACTAAAGTATTATGTTCCAAAGGCGTTCAAATCAAGATATCCCTTTTATTCTATGTGTGGAACATGCAAGGATTGGTGACTACAACTCATCGACCTTTAGTTTATGGCAATAACTAAGTTGGTGATTTGAGTTGAAAATGGAGTTCAACCTCCAGAAATCGTGTGGTGAGGTGGATCTTAAAAGATTACACATAAGGTGCTTGATAAAAATCCTAATTGACTTTTCATTGAGTGTTGTTGCGTTTTTATAAAGTGGGTGTGTAAAGGAAGTTGTTTGGTGAAAGGTAACGAAGATTTTGACTCGTTTTCTTTCTTATATTATGGTTATTTAATTTGTAATCCGCATGTTAATCGGAAAAAATGTTTTATTGCGGTTCAAGATATGGTTCAAGATGCAGGAATGAGGGGAAGAGAGGTTGGTGGTGGTAAACTATTATAAGAGGTAAAAGGACTTATTTAACAGGTAAACATTAACTTCATACCCCAAAAGTAAAGTAAAAAAAAGATAAATAACCTTTTAAAACTAAGATGACTAGTTGATTGGTTTAATATAATATTTTTCTTTTAATTAAATAAAAAGGACAAGAAGCATGGTATGCTTCTTGGAATCTTTATGCCGACACATGTGTGTTTTTAATAATCCATGTTATTTATAAGGCTGATTCTATATGTACTTCCAATTGTTTGGTCTATCCTTTGTATGAGTGGTATGAGTGGGTGACTTTTTGGGTGTTTGATTTTTTATATGTGAGTGTGTAAGAGAGAGAGACCTATTTTAGTATTTGATATCATATGTGAAATTTGTTATATTAAATTCTTAAATATGTTGTACGGCTCGATAAAAACGACAATATTCATCTTTCATTTTTAAATTAATCTTAAGGCTTGGAACCTATTCAAAAAGTATTGTCAACTCTACGGTACGTCATCTCCACTGTAAACTTATCACCAAATCTAGCCTTTGAAACGGTTATCACTCCACTATGTTTATTTATTTATTTATTTATTTTTTAGACATTAAGTTAAATAAATAACATAATTTAAAACATAAATAGATATTTTACATTAATTAAAAAAATAAATTTAAATCTTAAATTACTTAAAAAAACATAAAAAAAAAATTAAAACCTAAATTACTAAAAAAACATAAAACATACCAAGTAAAACATTACATTACTTAGAAAACATAAAAATTTAAAACCTAAAAAACAAAGCAAACATAAAAAATACTACTCGTCGTCGTTGTCGTCCTCATCTTCCACGTCCTCACTGGCAACGTTTTCGGCATCACCGTCCTCCTCCTCCTTGTCGTCACCGTCCTCATCATCCTCGTCGTCATTGTCATTTTGTCCTTCGAATTGTCTTTCCCATATATGCTCTGTCAAATTGTGACGTAAATTGTGATTGTTTCATCGGATGAAAAATAAATTAAACCTAAAAAATTATCCATTTTATTGAAAATATGGTGTTTGTTTATATGTAAAGAGATGTGTAAAGTGTAAGTATATATAGAGAGATTTTAATTTTAATTTGAAAGATTATTTTTTTTTTCTTTTCCAATGGTTGGAAAGGTTGAAACGGTCAAAAAAAATTTCTCGCATGCCATTTGTTGTTTCCATGCGTCCTAGCCACCACATCACAGCCAAGCTACCGGACATCGAGATGGTGTTCACGCGTGACTTGACTGCCACCTGATCTCTCCAGACGTCTCTTTCTCTACCACTTGGGATAACTTTTTTTTTAAACGGAAAATCTAACGTACTCCTAAACTACACCTTAAATCTATCTATGTCCACGGCGAGACTTGAACCCTCAACCTCAAAGAATGAGGGTAACACCGGATACCGCTGGGTTAGAAACCATTTGATCATTTGGGATAACTTTACACGACCTAACACGACATGCAAAATAGTAACATTAATTTGATAGCTACCAAAAAGAAAAGTTAAAGATCTCCAAAATATGTGATCCATATTGTTTCGTACACAAATATTCTAGAATAGTTTGACCCAGATGTTTTGATCTAAGTGATTTCTCAAAAGTCTTCCAATAACAGGTCTAAAGTCGTGGGGTGCTATTATTACCATTTAAGTGGTGATGATGAATGGTTCACGTTGTGTGTATACCCTTCTCATCTTTTTAATTAGACTTGTCGGCTATCCATATGTTCAAATATTATGTCTACAAACTTGAACTTCCATATGTTAAAATATCATGTCTACAAATTTCACATATGATATTATGAAAATTGTCATCTCACATTGGTAGTTTAATGGAATTTTTTATTATTTGAAAAAAACTTTTCGAAAATGTTTTGTTGTTTTTTTAGAGTTCGCTCTAAATCTTCAAGGACTTGCTAAACTCTAAACTTTTAATTGTTTTTTGCATTTCCACATTTACAATAACATTTAATTTTCATTCTAATTATATTAACATTTTAGTTTTCATTTTTTTTTGGAACTGCGGAAATTTATTAAAAAACTAGCAAGAAGCTATAAAAAGGAAATTACAATACATTACAAGCAATGACAGGATCATGAAGCCATGAAGTCCAAGAGATATTAGCTTTACTACACCTATTCGTGACCCAAAAATAAGAATTTTTTACCACATCATCAAAAATGACCGATTTCCTAGGCAGCACCATTCCAAAGATAATGGAATTACGAAAATTCCAAATACACCAAGAAGCAGTTATGACCACCGCATCAAAAGCTTTCCGTTGACCACTTCTCCAAGGGAATGAGTTTGACCAGATCGAATCCATGGAAAGATGATGAGGAAGCTGAACACCCCACCAAATGGCAACCCTAGTCCAAAGATCAATCAAATCACTACATCCTAGAAACAGATGATCAATGGATTCAACTGTAGTGGAACAAACTGGACACAAGATCGAATCCAACAAAATACCCCTATGAGAAAGATTTGCTCTAGTAGGCAGCCCGTTTAATCTTAATCTCCAAATGAAAATATTCAACTTAATTGGAAACCAATTATTCCAATAAGTTATGCCACCATTAATAGGCAACATATCATTATCAATAAAAGACCTAGCTGAAGCAACCGTAAAGTGGTCAGACGAATCCAAGAGCCATCCCAACCGGTCAGGACTGGAATTAAGCTGTAACCCATGCATCATAATCAAAAAAGCCTCCCATTAGTAAACTCAACATTATATTATCAATATTTCAAAATCATACAAACTACTAATTATTAAAAAACTTCTGGTAAAATTCTATTTTAACGTTTTTTTTATTTTGTTAAGATATTAATATGAAATATGTTATTTCTCAAAAATATTAGACTTCAAAAAAAATTAAATAAAATTACGTGGTTAGATATTTTAAGATTCATATTTTCTTATGCGGTCCAACACCAATAATTATTTTAGATCGTATTAATTTGAGTTTTTTTAAATATATAAAAGAGTTATATATTTTAATTTCAATAAAAACTAATCTTACAATTGTTTTCAAAACTGGACTGGACCGGCCAGTTCAACTGGAAACCAGTTAGAAAGCTGATTTTCAAATGACAAAAAACCGTTGTATAATCAAACCGGGAAAAACCGTTCGGTTCACTAAAAAACCGGTTCTACAAGTCCAGTTTAACAACTTAAAAAACGTGTTTGTAGTCGTTGACTATAAATGCCAATTGACCACTGCGGTTCCATTATAGCTTTGCAAGATTTGCTTTCATTATATAGGGCGCTGGCCCTTTTTTCTTTACTTCCCTCGCAGGGTCGGGTTGCTTATCGGTTGGATCTTCCCGATGAGCTTGGTCAGATTCATAGCACGTTTCACGTCTCTCAACTGCGAAAATCTTTGGTTGATGATTCCGCGGTGGTTCCATTGGAGGATATTGAGGTGGATGATCGCTTGAATTATGTCGAGAGACCAGTGGCGATTCTTGATATGAGGACGAAAACCATGAGGAACAAGGTTGTTGAGTTGGTGAAAGTACAGTGGCAACACCGCAAGGGCTCAAAATGGACATGCGAGTCGGATGATGAGATGAGGGAGCATTACCCAGAGTTATTTGCGGCAGCGGACTTCGAGGACGAAGTTTGAATTCAAGTGGGGTAGAATTGTAACATTCGAGATTTAGTGTTATGTTCCTTTTTAACCTTTATTGTGAATTCTTTTCATTTTAGTCCCTAGCCGAGTATGCAGGGGCGTACTCTATGAGTACGCTGGGCATACTGACTCGTTAGATGGTCGCGGAGGCGCCCACATATGTTGGGCATACGTGGGAGTATGCGGGGCATACGCTAAGCAGGGGCAAAGCCTAATTTTTATGGTTTGTGCACTATTAAAACAACTTATGTTGCCTTGATGGTATCTTTTGGTCAGCCCCTACTCCCTAAACCCTAGGAACGAAACCCTAAATGCCATTTGTGAGTTTTGAGATTGGAAGTGAGTTTTGGTGGTGTTTTTGGTGATTTGAAGGAAGAAGAACACTTGGAGGTTTTTTGGTGTGGCTTGAGCTTGTAGATACCTAACCATCATTAACTTTGCAAGCTATTTGAGGTATAAAACTCTCAACTTGATGATTTCTTATGCTAGATCTAGTTTAGGGCCTTGTTTCTGCATTTTTGGGTCCTTTAAGCCTTGTTTGGGAGTGTGGACTACTCCAACAACTTGGGATGATAGATCTAGGATTTCCTGAGGTCCCTTGTTCATAAAAGTGGTAACTTGATGGGTTTAGTTCAAGCATGCATGGTTGATGTTCTTCTTAATGGAGTTAAGATGCTAGAATTGGAGCTTGTGGTGTTTTTAGCTATGCAAAGGCTTAAAGTTTGTGGGTCGAATGAGTTGTGGCCTTGGGTTATTTGGACTATGTTTCGATTGGGATTAGCCCCCTTAACTTCTATGGGGCATTTCTGGAATTTGGGCTATAGTTGGACATTAGGCCTTCTTAGATTGGGCCAAATTGGGCTTTGGGTGCCATTTAGGAATTTGGGCTTTCGAGAGCAAATGTATTGGGCCTTGGTATGGGACAAGTAGGAAAAAGGGTAAAATGGTCTTTTACACTGTATGTTGGGCAAGTGTAAGTATATGTTTGATTATGGGTTAAGACCCGATTATTAATTGGGTATTATTGATGATGTTTGCGCGGGGATTTTTACGAATGAGTAGTCTAAGCTTTTATCCGAGATATTCAGCACCTTGAGGTGAGTTTCCTCACTGTATTCGGCAGGTCAAAGGCTCCAATGTCGACCCATGGTTTATTATGATTAGGATGCTAGCTGTTTGCGTGACTCTGCATGTATGATTTCTGATATGTGTATCGGGCGGGGGCCCGATGCCAGGCGAGGGCCCGATGCCAGGCGGGGCTTAATGATTATCTTGTATGCTATTTATCTTTGTGATTGTTTCATGTATTTATGTGTTGATATGTATACTGGGCGGGTCCCGATTCCGGACAGGGCCCATTATTTAGTGACAGATCTGTTCTGAGCGGGGCTCGATGTCGGGCGGGGTCCGATGACGGACAGGGCCCATTATATGTTTGATATGTATGGTGTGTGGTATTTTCGGGAGGTCACTAAGCTTCGTGCTTATGATTTTCAGTTTATGTTTTAGGTACTTCTGGATTGAAAGGGAAGAGCTCGGGGTGATCGCATCGCACACACCATGATTGTTCCGCATCTTATTTGGATCTGATATAAATGGATGATTTTGACATACTCTGATTTATTTATGGTTTTTATGAAAATGTATTGGATGATGACTGAGTTATTATAAAACAAAAAATTTTGGTCTTAAATTTTGGGACGTTACAAGTTTGTATTAGACCCTTACTTTGAGGGATTCAGGCATACTCTCGGGTGTGTCTGAGCTCAAGTAAGTTTTCCCAAAATACCCATACATATTTTATGATATGCTTTGATTTTTGAATCTGTGAATCGCATGATGTATCACATATAACATATCAATGGATTTTAGAGTAGTATTACTCACCTGTTTAATTAGTAGATTAATTCCAGTTCTGGTTTTGATCATTCGCTGCCTATCAGCTCGTCGCATGGTAACACTTATTCATCAAATAACATGTTCTTTAGAACCTACCACGACTCATTACTAGTTATACCACATGAGCTCTTGTCACAATAATAATCAGATCTTATAATATGATCATAATGTGCCTAACCCATAAGCCATTAACTAATCTCTCATAATGAGTATTTCTCAAATATTAGGGTTTATAATCCTTATAGTCTCGACTAAATGTTTAGTCCTAATATTTTCTCACAATCTCTACAATGGGTTCGTAACAACACCTTATCACGATACCTGTAATACACCCGGTTCTGTCAATTCTTAATAATAATCAAATATCGTAAATAAGATTTAACAGGTAAAAGATACCTCGGTGTATCCTTTAACTTGACCTCATATCGCCCTTACAACAGTATAACTTCACCGTACTAATCTCCCGTAATCGAATCCCGAGCAGCATCTCCGATCTCGTGTGCCAAAACTCATTCACGTGAAACTAGACTCATGTATTTATGTTGTTTAGTTGCCACATCGTGTCCATCTATGTGCCATGTCGTTGTAAAATTGAGACCATCGATGTATGAATTTTAAAAGTAGAGTGTCAATTTTGGTTGGCCACGACGTGGTGGATGTATTACCACTACATGGCAAAGCCTGTTTGAGACGCACAGCTTAAGTGTGCACCATGACATGGAAATATATTGGCCATTACGTGGTGACCATTTTATATCAAACCCTAATTTCGTGCTTAAGGGCCTATTTAAGGGAAGTGATGTCTAGGGTTTCTTCCACCCTCAGCCTCCATGACCTCCAAGAGCCTTGAAGAAACCCTAATCCTCTCTATCCCACATTTCATCTCATCTTTGGTGTTTTGTGCACTTTAAAGGAAGAAGAAGAAGAAGATTTGGTGCAAGGATCAAGCAAGGAAAGCCTCTCCATCTTTAAGATCGTTTTCTGGACCATCTATAAGGATTCAAGTTTTCATCTTTATGGCTAAGAAGATTTGGTGCAAGGATCAAGCAAGGAAAGCCTCTCCATCTTTAAGATCGTTTTCTGGACCATCTATAAGGATTCAAGATTTCATCTCTATGGCTTATTCTCTTAGATCTAGGCTGGTTTAGCCTATTTTGGTCCATGGTTTTGGTTAGACCGAGTGTATGGAATAAATTAGCAAATTTATGGCCATTCGAAGTCCCATGAGCATTATATCTTATGGATCTAAGATTTGAACGTGGTTTGTGGACTTTGTATGAGTTTGGTTACATTTTCACCTTTTTGACCTACCTTGGGTAAGGGATATGCATGGGGCACACATGTCCATAAATTTTAGATTTTATGAGTCGTTAATATCCCTAGAATCCTTTTGGAGAGCATAAGTTAAAGGCTTAATGGATTAAGGTCTATATCCATTAGGCTGTTCATGCCCAAAAACCACAATGTGGCGAGTTAGCTACTACGACGTGGGGGTTTAAAGGATCCACGATTGTTTTTTGCTTAGTTTCCACGACAGGGCTAAGGATTGGCCACAACGTGGCGACCACCTGAAGTTGAATTTGACTATTGACTTTTTCACCTGGTTAACTTTTGGTCAAATGATTAGTTCTAGAGTGTATACTAAGGTGTAACTTTATGTGGTCTGAAAGGAGGTTGTAGCACCTGTTTCATGATGTTAAGCTTTGGTTTTCCTGACTTCATGAGTGATGTGAGTCTTCTAACCATAATATATAGAATGCTAGTTGTTTTTGTGATACTTGCATGGAAGACCATGGGGGTAGCCTATAACAATTGTATGAAAGACCGTGGGGGTAGCCCATGGCAATCACATGAAAGACCATGGGGGTCGCCCATGGAACTTGTTTGTAAGACTGATAGTTGGCCCTCGACATTGCAAGGAAATACCATGGGGTTAGCCTATGGTACTTGGATGTAGGAACATGAGGGGTGGCCTATGGCATTTCCAGGAAAGACCATGGGGTTAGTGTTGGATTAATGTCTAAGTCCATAACTATATTTGGTATGTACTTGACCCGACCCGGCATGGTCCATTTGGGTTGCACTTCACCGGCACAATTTATATGGATAGTCTTTTGAGAATAGTATATTTATGATTTATATTAATATATTATAAGTTCTAATATATTAATATGGAATCATATGATTTAATTAGTATTGATCAAGAATTAATTTAGAATTAATTAAGTGATAAAAAAGAACTAATTAAATATGGACTCTTATATATATGGAATGGGCCAAGTTCATTTAGGTTGGGCTAAGCTTTCATGGATGGTCCATGGAGCTTTTAACCCATGGATCCTATGTAAATGAAAGGTCATGGGTATTAGGGTTTACATGGATGTAACCCTAATCCTCCATAATATATAAAGGGGTCCTTGGCTCACAAAATTGGAAGAAGTGTGTGAAAATAAGAGTGGGCCGATTTTAGTGTGCATACATATTCTCTCAAGTTCTTCCAAGGTGTTTTGGTGATTTGTGATTCCATTTGAGGCTTCCACACTATTGGGGCTAAGCTCTTAAAGCTTGAAGACATCAAGCTACATCAAAAGGTATGTCATCTAACTAGAACTTTGTAGTATAGGTGCTTCATAATATGCTAGTTAGGATGAAACCTTGGAATAGTTAATATTTGCATGTATAATAGAGAAAACATAGATCCAAGGTTTATAGGGTTGCATGTACACCATAGGAGTGTTAGAATGCTCAAAACCCAATAGTGGTATCAGAGCCATGGGTTGTTTTCTGTTATATTGATGCAAATGTTTTATTTTCAAGTTGAAAAAAAAGGAAAAAAAAACACGACGTTTGTCAAATTTTAAGATAATTACTTGTTTTTGTGAAAAACTAATTATTTGTAAAATTTGAATCATTTGCTATATAAGTTGAATTAGATCAAATTTAGTAAAAGATAAAATGATATGATTATTTTATTAGTTTTAAAAGTTTGATCTAAAGAGTTTTTTGAAACCTCCATAAGTTATGGATATGAAAAGGTTTTTAAAAAAATTGATTCAAAGTTTTTTATGGAGTTACAAAACTTGGTCTTAATGTTTTAAAGAATTCCGTAACTTGTTCTTAAGTTATGGAACATGAAAAGTTTCATCATAAAACAAGTATTTAACTCCATAAGTTATGGAATCCAAAAGTTTTCAAGAGTTACAAAACTTGCCCTCAAGTTTTGGAATTTGGAAAAAGTTTTTTATGATAAAAAAAAGAATTGAATTCTAAAACTCTTGGGTACATAACTTAAACAATTAATTAAATGGTTTTAATTTTGAATTTAATAATTGGAATTATGATGTTTTTATTGAATAATTCAATTAACTCTTATGGACTTTATTAATAGATAATTAAAGTGTTTAATTAAAAGAGAATTAAAACATGCCATTGAAAACTTGCCCTCGAGATTGAAACATGCCATTGAAAAGTTCAATGAATCTCAAAAGAATCTAGGAGTTTCAAAACCAATTAAAACCTAATAATACATTTTGTTTATCTTGGTGGAAATTGGTGAATCGTCATTCACCTACTTTCAAATATTTTATAGCTTGGATTACGGCATCCTTCTTCCAAGTTATAAAATAGTTTGTTGGGTCCTAGCCTTAATATATCATATTGGGTGTTATATTAAGGACTTAAATCAACTTTACGTGAATTTCTCCCATTGTTGATGTCTGGTTTAGACAACAATGATCTTCCCAAACCAAGCTTTCCTAATGAATATGACTTCCCGAGTTTGGCTCATGGAAGTCATACTTCTCTTCCTCCACCTCCTCCAATTACTCTCCCTAACCCACAAGTTCAAGGTCACTCAAGCCCTAATGGCAAGCAAGGTCTATGTGTGATCACATCTTAGAGATGAAGTCACATATTGACAAGCCGGGAGAGTTGGGTGTCAAAGTGTTGAGAAAGTTGGATGTTCAATCACTTTCTAAGTCACATAGTGAGTTCCTTTGGGAATACTATGAAACAGACTATGACATGAACCTTAATGATCATATCTATTTGCTTGGTGCTGCTGAATCAGCAATGATTTGGAACGATAGTAAAGAAAATTTGATTAGAAGATCAACTTCCAAAAAAACTTTATGGACAGTGACAATGGTGACACTGAAAATCCAGAAAAAGCATTCTCTTCCCAATGGAAAGGGATTGGCCATAGTCAACCCGGTTGACCAAATGGTAAAGAGAAAGGCTAAGTCTGAGATAGTCCCATTACCAAAGGGTCCATATGTTTATTTTGCCAAAGGAAGGGGTGTTGATTGCAAAGCTGCCAAATTTACCTAAGGATGTTAAAGTCAATAAGTTTGACTCTACATCAGGTAGAGCCCATTATCTAACTCTGTTAAGTTCTATTATGAGATCCTCATTACATGATGTGACTGGGTCACATGTTGATGTTTTAAGAATCAAAGAATAGAGAGAAATCTTAAAGGAAGTATATGCTGATTCTGATCGCGAAGGTGGATTTCGATCGCATCAGAATTTTGAGCAGTTGCTTAAGAAGTTATGATATAATGCTAAGGAATAGATAACAAAAATTTTCCATGTGGATTGTAAGGATAAGTTTTTCCGCAAAGTTTTAAAATAAAAGAAAATTCTTTACTTTTTATTTATTTGAAGTATCCTTACAATGGCATTGTGGAAAATTGTTGCTTATATGATTCCACTGACAGCAATATTGGAAAATGGATTTGATTCTTTCATTTGTGGTAGTGTCTAAATTTACCAAATCAGGAAAGTTCCTCATCGCCCAAGTTTCAATTGGACCGAAACTTGGAATCATGCAATTTGAATAGTATGATGAATGAGAACTTTCAAGCATTGGAAAATCAAGACTAATTACTTGTTCACATGGATGTGTGAGTCAAGTGAAGGACTAAAGGGATCGAGTACACATTCTTGTGCACTGGTCATGTCCACCACAAAGCTCGTTAAGACTATTTGATTTACCAAAGTTTAGTAAATATGGTTATACTTACAAGTTTAAGTATAATTCTGAAACATTGGAAAAGTCTCAATGTATGGCAGAACGAATGGGAAGAATCAAATTAGGCAGAAAGATAAAAGTTTCTCAAATCTGAAAAGATGGGAGAGTACTTTAGTATCATGTTTGTGATCATCTTAATGATTTAGAAATCATATCACAATTAGTCCTCTAAAGGTCATCTTAGTGCATTCTTATGACTAAGAAGATGAGTCATGAATTGTTGAAATGGTTAGATCAGGAAGATGAGTCATACTTCGTTCCAAAACAATTCTTAGAGTCATACTCCAAGATTGTAACTTGAGTGACATATCTTAAAGAAAGGTTTAAAAAACTGGTCAAATGTAAGAGTAAAAGTGTCCTACTCTTGTACATTTGAAATTGGTAAGTTGTGATGTTTTGGATAAAACAAAGACCAACTAAGGCCAATTGTGTGAAGTGTTTGTCTTGATAAAGAATCCACACTATCTCTTGAATATTTGGCAAGATAGTCTTATATGTCAAGAGGATAGTGGGAGTCTTAAAGATCCCAAAAAGAATTTCAAGAACTAATCAAGAATAAAACCTGAGGTTCTTCACTAGCACACGACTTGAGGTTTATAACCTATCGTGTTGACATATTCTGTGCCCATTCCAGTTAAAGTTGGCTTTGCATAGGAGTTCTGAAAGTTCTTAATTGGTTGCATAACAACTTGGAAGCAATGGCAGGCCCTGTACTGCCAGGTGGCAAGAAGTTAAGATTGCATAAGTTCAGTCCATATGAGTTTGGATTTGTCATTATCCTTGTCTTGTGACTATGGTTTTGACGATTCACATGGATAAGAACACATACACCATAAAATCTAAGGGTCATAAGGTTTCTCTCCGATTCATGAAAATGATGGTGAGGAAACACTTCCACCAAGTAGATTTGAAGCAGATGGCAAAAGGTCTAAACAATTGAGACTATGATTACGACATCCCTTTTCATAGTTCTGAAATTGTTTAGACACACATGCATGCTATCTAAGGAAAGGTGTATGATTTTGATAAAGTTTTATCAAAGCATCTCGTATCAGAAATCTGAACTTTGGTAAGAAAGTCAATAAAGTATTGATTTCTAGAAGTCCAGCTGATTTCTGAGTACATGTCAAAGCTAGTGGGAGCATAAGTGTTATGCTAATAATCATCATGTTAGTGGGAGCATGATAATTATTGTTAGTGTTGCAAGTTAGCAATGTTAATTATAGAAAACAAAAGTTTCAATTCGTGAGGCTGCAGGGATTGAAAAAGTTGTTTTGCTATAATTAAGGGAGAGGATATACTTCATTTCAGTTCTATAGGCTTAGATTGAGACCTTAATCATCTTTAGTCAAGAATATATATATGAATTTCATGTTGGATTGGTTCAACTTAAGGAAATTCTATATATTGCGTTCTCAAAATTCGATTATGATTACGGCATCCCTCTTCATAGTCAAATTTTGAAAACATGGCAAATAAAAATATTGTAGCAAAAGACTGGTCTAGAATCATGTCTTTATGTGAGACATCATGAATCGTGTACCATTTGCTTTGGGTACATGATCGATTGCATGTGCTATAATATTTGTCATTTCTAAATTTTTCCAAATGCCCAGAGGCATTAAGAAGGGAAAAGGTCTAGAATTGGATATGACTAAAATGATTAAGCAATTGTTGAGGACAATCTCAGGTTTACCAAAGATTGGTTGCTCAGGGACAGTTGGAAGTATAGTGCTAATTTTGGAAGGACCATATTGACATATTCTGAAAAGAGGCATCTCTTATTCAGAAGTGATAGTCAAAATGAGAATATGGAGTTGTCTCCATAGGTGGAAGTTATCTGTGTAAGATTAGAAAACTTAATGCAAGAAGCATGTCCAAAGCAATGTACTTTGAATATGAGACTTAGTTTCCATGGAGTTGATCTCCATTGGAATACCTTATAATGACTGTTGACACGTCTTTGTGACTTTGTACATATTCATTACAGGAGGGTCAGTGCATATAAGTTTAAAATCTAAACAGATTTCGATAAATGATAGGAATTTGAAAGTCTCACATTTTTCGATAAGGATTTGGGAGTGTGAAATTAGAATCATTGAAATTATGTTCAATTGGTTTATTTCACAAAGTAAGGATCATAGACAAACATAGAGTGCATACTTGGTGTATGGCAAAGCTATTGTTTAAGAAAACTGTACATGCTTGGAGCATGGGACAACTAGTGTTTTTAATTCAAGTATAAAGTTGATAAAACCGAAACAATGAATAATGAGTAATTAGTATGGTGATAAATAAAAGTGTTTATTTATATTCGTAGGGTTTGATATCATATTTGATTCATTTATTCTTGTGTTTCACTTTGCATGTTTTGACTTCCAGAATAACTAAGTCGCTCTTCCTGAATGATTAAGTTATTCAAACCATCCACAGTCGGTCATATGTTGGAAGTAGATATGAATCAAGACTGTCATGGGTTGGTTTGTAGAGGTCCAAGTTGGTGGACAAAGTGGTGCTACAACACTCATGAGTGCTCATAAGTTCTGAGTATTGGATTCAACCCGCGCTCATTTGAATCACTTCATGGATTTTATCACGAGTGATCATGAGACGATAATATCTTATATTCTTCAAACCTAGAGATATGAGTTGTTACTATGAGTTGGTTATACATTGATTGCACGAAAACGCATTGGTAACTCGATGTTATAAAATGTGCCTTTGTGTATGATTCAACAAGTAGTAGAACAAGCCATATGAGTCGAAGTTTATCCATTCCTTTTACCTTCGGGATAAAAGCGATATCTGTGGGCCCCTCGATGATTTAGCGATGACACATGTGAGTGCTTGGCCAAGCCAAGACTGATTTGATTTGTTCAATCAGTCAGTCATCATAAATCGAAAATCGGGAAACAACAAATGGACAGAGAGAATGACTATAATCCATGTCTCAGTCCATATGATATCTAGAATGGAGGAATATATGATCCCTTATCTAATGGACAAGTCATTGACAAGGTCAGAGTTCGACAGCGGATTTAAGAGCTACGATTGCCAGTTAGGTTTTGAAGTCATACTCAATAATAGTTTTAAACTTATCCAAGTGGGAGACTGTTGGATTAATGTCTAAGTCCATAACTATATTTGGTATGTACTTGACCCGACCCGGCATGGTCCATTTGGGTTGCACTTCACCGACACAATTTATATGGATAGTCTTTTGAGAATAGTATATTTATGATTTATATTAATATATTATAAGTTCTAATATATTAATATGGAATCATATTATTTAATTAGTATTGATCAAGAATTAATTTAGAATTAATTAAGTGATCAAAAAGAACTAATTAAATATGGACTCTTATTTATATGGAATGGACCAAGTTCATTTAGGTTGGGCTAAGCTTTCATGGATGGTCCATGGAGCTTTTAACCCATGGATCCTATGTAAATGAAAGGTCATGGGTATTAGGGTTTACATGGATGTAACCCTAATCCTCCATAATATATAAAGGGGTCATTGGCTCACAAAATTGGAAGAAGTGTGTGAAAATAAGAGTGGGCCGATTTTAGTGTGCATACATATTCTTTCAAGTTCTTCCAAGGTGTTTTGGTGATTTGTGATTCCATTTGAGGCTTCCACACTATTGGGGCTAAGCTCTTAAAGCTTGAAGACATCAAGCTACATCAAAAGGTATGTCATCTAACTAGAACTTTGTAGTATAGGTGCTTCATAATATGCTAGTTAGGATGAAACCTTGGAATAGTTAATATTTGCATGTATAATAGAGAAAACATAGATCCAAGGTTTATAGGGTTGCATGTACACCATAGGAGTGTTAGAATGCTCAAAACCCAACAGTTAGCACATGGGAATTGTATGTATGGTATGTGGTATTTTGGGAAAATCCTTAAGCATTGTGCTTACAGTTTATGTTTTAAATGATTTCAGGTACTTCGAGTTCCAAAGGGAAGGGCCCGACTTGACTACATTGCATCCCCTAAAGGTTATTTCCGCACCGATTATTACTATTTTACTCTAATGGTTGAGATATATATTTTACTGTGATTGGTTTTTGAAAAATGGTTGTATGGATTTGATGGTTTGAAAATGAAAATTTTTACTAGTATTTTTTAGACGTTACAGTCATGGAGACAAAGTGAACCCCGGATCTGGCATGTATTACACTCTCCTGCCAAGTGTCCAAGTAACTCGCTTGATGGTACTTCATGACACATCTATTTCTATGTCGTGGTGATTGAATAGACTCCATATCGCCACATGTCAGTCTCCTGTTGGCACGTGCAATGATGATTCACTCATTGCCACGTCATGGCCAATATACCTCACCATTGCGAAAAACAAAAAATTGACCGTTGACTTTGACTTCTGTTAACTTTCTCAAAATAGCAATGTACTTTCATCTCAACTTCAAACGACCATAACTTTCTCATACAAACTCCATTTTTGACGATTTTTATATCCACACGTTCATCTTTAAACGATCTATCACTTTTTCAACTCCATTTGTCTTAAAAAACAATTACCCTAACTAAAAAACTCAAAGCTTTATTTTACTTTCTAGTCTCATATCATTTTATAACTTCCAAAGTGATACATGGTTACGAAAAACAGGTATTACAAGTTCTCTCCCCCTTAAAATGATTCCTTCCTCATAATCTGATTAATTAAAGGTATATCAAATTAATTCTTTTTTCAGACTCTCAAGTTACAATCTTATCAACATCTTAAACACTCCTACTCTTTTCTTATATCATGTAATAATCCTAATTACTTTACTTACTAATAGTCATAATTCTTAACTCTTTTCAATCGTTAGTAATTACTATTATCCACAATTGATTATAGTTTTTAGCTCTTCTTAACTAATAGTGTATATCTCATTATTATTTATTGTCTCAAACTATAATTACTTACCTATCTCAACTCATCATCTGTTTTTTCATTAAATACGTAATTCAAACTTTCAGTACAAAAAGGACTCAATATCATACCTCATATCTCTTTATACTCAACTAAAAACTTATATTCCTCCTGTATTCAAAGTTTTCTCTTCACCCTTATTTACTCATGCCTCCTCTTAATTTAAACAACTCATATTTCTCATATGTTTAGACACTTCTTGCATCTTTAAATTACTATCCTCTTTATCTAACTCTTTAGTAATGATCAATTTTCATTTCTAGGGAAAATAGTCCTACCATTACAAATTGATTTTTCTCTTAATCAGTAATATTCTTCTTAATTATCAAGATCAATCAATATTCCTACTATTATTCGAAATGTTAATCATCTCATTCATAACTTGTAGTATTACATGTATCATCATTCAAAGCCGACTATTTTCTCTTAGCCTTTTCTCAATTATCGTCTGGTACTCGACTTAGAGCTCACTTTCTAAGCTACGACTATATCAGTAATGATAAAATATATGAAGTAGAAACTTATCAAGTTCATCACATTAAGGATATCGATTAATTACTCAACACGTTGATCCATGGTAAATCACATCTCAATAATATCATTTATTTTCTTAATAACTTCACGAGTACGCAAATCACTCAAATTAATCTTATAAATTTCTATAATACTCGCAATGTAATTAATCCACCCAGATATCTTTAAATCACTCAAATTATTAATCGATCATTTTAACTAAACATTCTCCATACCTTTTTCTACCCTCAATAAGGAAATTGTTTCTCTTGTAAGTTTGTAATTTCTCAAATCAATCTCGATCACTTTGATAGATATTATTATCGTGGTTGCAAAGTGTATGCGTCAAGTTTTTATGTAACGACGGATTATATAGACATTCGAATAGTCGATTCTACCCTAAGCCCACAACCAAACAAGAAATATAAAATAAGGCTAAATCAAAACATTCACAGGCTACAAAATCCTATTACGGTTAATCTACTCAGATGATCATAAATTAGTTAGATTAGTTACTCTTGGTTATTCGAATTTATCACTCAAACTACTCGAACCAATTACTCAGATCAATTATTCTTATCAAAATCAATCACTCATATTAATCACTTTGATCAATATTAATCACCCTGTTCAATCTCAATCAATTACTCATATCAATTACTTGAATCATTCACTCAAATTAATATAATCAATTACTCATATCAATCACTATGAGAAATATCAATTACTCAGATTACTCAGATCAATTACTGAAATCAATTACAATAGATCTCATATTAGGATTATGCCTCATCACCCCTCAGAGACTCAATCACAAGTATCATATTCATAATTAATCTCAATCGCTTCTTAGGGTTCTAAATATGTAAGTGTCAATCGTCTACATGAAATGATCAAATCACCTCTCATAGATCAATTTTGTAAGTCTATTATCTCGTTCCGAACACTCACTCATCTAAATTTTACACAATAAGATACAATTAACTCTCGGATATCTTATTTAGTCACATGACCTCAATCAAAGGTTCTCATCTTAAATTTCATTGTATCTACATCTTTTTATCTTTTTATTATAACTCATCCAATCTCCTTCTTTATATCTATCTGTTATCACTCCTACTCGCACTCATATACTCTATTTCATCTCTTGCTCTCTCTCTTTTCTTTTTTAATCTCATATCTTTAATTTAATCATCTCCTATCTCAATCTGAAGTTCTTATTATAGTTTCTAATGTAATATTTACTTGGGAGTTATATCATTTTATTCTTCCAATGCTACTCAATTTATATCTACATGGACTCTAACTCCTTCTCCAATGAACATCACGTCGTTGTAATCTTCTTGCTGTGTCGTGGTCCCCTTTTCTTACTCTTCGTTACCACACCGTGGTATTATTTTCACCACATTGTGGTCCATCATCCTAAATAATCATATAACAATCTACTTTTAGTCTATATCGGAAGACTATCGTCGCGTCGCGGATACCTTAAGTGCATTACCTTTATATAATCACCCTTGTAACCAAATCGTAGTTTGATCCAAAACACGTTGTGGTAATCCAGTCATGTCGTTGTCTCATTCTTTCCACATCGTGTTCTATACAATTCAATTATAACATTCTACTTTATGGTCATGTCTTGGTCACTCTCTCTCCATGTCATGGTTCGCTTCTTAAAATGATTTTCTTCGACGAAACCAGGAAGTTTACTTGAAAATCGGGCTCTGCGCGGGCAGAGTTTCAAACCGAAAAACTTTTTTCCTCGGAGCCTTTGGGAGCTCCGGGGCTTCCTTCGGGTGCTAGGGGGTACCCTGGGCTTTAGGGGGTTGGGGGAGGGTTAGAGAGATGTTAGAGAGAGAAAGAGAATGGGAAATGGTGTGGAAAACCGATTGCCTTCGCTG
Source organism: Lactuca virosa (assembly GCF_052849685.1). Lineage (NCBI taxonomy): Eukaryota > Viridiplantae > Streptophyta > Magnoliopsida > Asterales > Asteraceae > Lactuca > Lactuca virosa. The sequence goes on along the minus strand of NC_136434.1, from coordinate 278,287,695 downwards.
CCCTTTTATAGGAGTGCGAGGCCTCGAACTACGCTGGGTGTAGTTCGAAGTACGCTGCACAAATCCGAATCCCGATTTCAAAAATTCATAACTTACGCATACGAGCTCCGTTTTCGACGTTCTTTATATCTCCGGAATCCTTGTCACGACCACTACAACTTTCTTCATCGATATCAGGTTTATCTAACATTTTATTTTTTACGCTTATTTTTATCCTTTATTTATTATATTATTATAAACAAGTAATAAGCACACAAAAGCACATAATTCACATAATATTCAAGTAATTCATCTTTATTACTTCAAAACGAGTTACAACGGTTGACCTAGACTATTACATCATAATTAGTGCTTAGCCCAGAAACACGGGCGTTACACTACTCACCTCATATCATTTTATATCTTCCGAATTGATACCTGATAATGAAAAACAGGTATTACTGTTGGATTAGGTGTCTAAGCCCATAACTATTTTGGTATGTACTTGACCCGATTATGAGCATGGTCCTTTTGGGTTGCCTTCATCGTAGCAACTGATAGGATAAATTATGGAGAAAGAGGATTAATTATGATTTATTAATATATTATATGAATAATATATTAAAAGAGAAATCATATTGTTTAATTAATATTAGTCAAGAATTAATTAAGAATTAATTTTGTGGCTAAAAGAGATTAATTAAATAAAGGGGACTGATATTGCAATTATATGATAGTTACGAATTGGGCTATGGATTCCAATGGAAAGGGCATTAGACGAAATCTATGGGAAGCCCATATGATTTTCATCCAAGGGCTTTCTAGAGGGACTCCATGGGTTGCTTAAGGCCTAAGAAGAGAATTAGGGTTTCACCTGAAACCCTAGCAGCCCATACAAGTATATAAAGACCCCTAAAGCTCCCAAAAAATGTGTCCAAACTTCTAAGAGAAACCCTAGGACGTTTTTGGTGCCTCCTCCCTCTCTCCTTGTTTATCTTGTTTCTAGTGGTGTTTGTGACTCCATTAGAGGTGCAACATTTGAGGCACTAAGCTTTCAATAGTCAAGATCAAGAAGGATTGTGATTGCTATTGCTACATAACAATCAAGGTAAGGTCTAAACCCTATTCTTATGTTAATATCGATTATCATATGCTAGATCTAGGGTTTATGAGCTTTGGATGATTATTGCATGTTCATTAGACAAACTAGATCCAAAGCTTTAGGGTTTGCATGTACACCATAGGATTGTTGTAGTGCTCAAAACCCATCAGTGGTATCAGAGACTAGGCTGTTTGTTTGATGTATTTAATGCTTTACATGGTTATTCAAAGCTGGAAATTAATTTTTTTGGATCTGGAGGCTGGACTCGCCGAGTCCATATGTGAACTCGCCGAGTTCTCTGGCAACTAGACAAGTCCAATGTTGGCTCGACGAGTCGGAGTATCAGATGCCAGATTTTTTGGGTTTTTGACCTATTTTGCTGTGAGATAATTACCAAAAACGTTTTTTATTAATAAAACTGATTTTTATTGATTTGGAGTGATTATCCTTGCCAAAAATAGAAGATAATTGTGAATTAGTTAGATAATCATTGCCTTATATGATAAACTTGATTTATTTGAATTATTTGATTGGATTATCTTGCCATAAAATTGAATTAGGTCAAATTTAGATAATTACAAATTATTTGATAAATTAAATTATTTTGTAATTTGATCTAGAAAGTTTTGAAAAGTTTCAAAACTTGCCCTCATGTTTTGGAATTTAAATTTTTGCTTAAAAGTTTAATTTTGAAATATTTAAATTCTAAAACCCTAGTAATCTGAAAAGTTTCAAAAATCTACCCCTTGGTTTTGTAATTTTAAATTTAATTAAATAACTTTAATTTTGAAATCTTAAATTTAGAACCTTGATGTTTTGAATAGTTCAAATTGCACCCTTATGGTTTTATTAAGTTAATTAAAAAGTTTAATTATAAGAGAAAATTAATAAAACCACCTAGTATTTTAAAAGTGTAAAGTACACCCTTATACTATATAAAATTAAAAGTCTAATATTATATATGTATGAGTAAAGAGTCAGTCTTACCGTTAGTAGGCCTCATTCACGAAGCTGGTCTATAAGGGTGTTTAAGGAAGCGGCCTGTAAAATGACCACCATTAGGTATCCATTCTTACTCACCGCACCCTTGACCAGTGGAGGGTCATTAGCCGAACGGGTAGGATAGGACACAACCTTCCGTTATAAGTATAATGCAAGTAACTAAACCCTTTATAAATTCCCAAATCTTAGTTATTTTAGAAAATATGTGGAATTGTTGCTATTCCATGAAATTACACTTTGTACCCTTGCCAAGACGTTAGTGGAGCGTGTGTGGTTAACCGGCACACTAATTTGAGTCTAGCGAAGGGGGCAAAGGGTGACTCGATGCTTGTCATAGATCAATGGAGCGTGTGTGGCTAACCGGCACATTGATTAGGTGACTGTAACATTGGGGGCACCAAGTATATTTGCATGGTTATCCACACCTTGTTTGTGATCCTCGGCATCCCAGTCACAAACTTGAAGGGCATAATCGAGATTAAACATGCTAATTAGAAGTTCAATGAATCTCAAAAGATCTAGGAGTTTCAATTCATTTAAAACCTAAACTTCCTTTTCGTTTTTCATTGTGGAAATTGGTAAGTCATCATTTACCTACCTTCAAATGTTCTGCAATTTGAATTACGGCATCCCTCTTCCAAGTTGTAGAACATTGTGTTGGGTCCTAGCCTTAATATCTCATTTGGGTGTTTTATTAAGGACTTAATCAACTGACTTGAATTTTCTCCCGTTTTGTAGATGTCTGATTCTAACTATGGTCTTCCCAAATCCCTTGGAATAAGATTTCCACATGAAGATGATATTCCACGATTTGATCGTGGAACAAGAGATCATTCTTCACTTCCTCCACCTCCTCCTATTGTTCTCCCTGACCCACAAGTTCGAAGGCTTGAAAAGTTCAAAGTCACTCAAGCCCTGTTGGCAATAAGACACGAAGATGGAAAGTCTGTATGTGCTCATGTCTTGGACATGAAGTTGCATATTGATAGATTGGGAATGTTGGGTGTCGATGTCTCAAGGAAGTTGGCTGTTGAATTGGTTCTTCAGTCACTTCCCGAATCATATAGTGAGTTCATTAGAGAGTACTATACGATGGACTCCGACGTGACCCTTATTGATTTGACTTATTTTCTTATTGCTGCTGAATCAGCAATGATTTGGTGCACTGGTCAAGCAAATTTGTCTGGTAAATCAATATCCCAACCTTCTATGGACAATGGCAACATTGGAAGTCCAGAAAAGTTTTCTCTGCGCAAGAGAAAGGCTGAATCTAAGATAGTCCCGTGTACCATTCTAGAAGAATCCATATGTTTCTACTACCAAAAGAGGGGGCATTGGTTACGAAGCTGCCCTGACTACCTGAGAGATCTAAGAGATGGGAGAGTCAAGATGTATGACTCTGCTTTAGGTAAAATCCACTATCTAACTCTATTAAGTTTTCTATTTTAGATTCTTAATACATGATGTGATAAGATTACATTTTGATGTTTTGTAGGATCGAAGAAAAGAAAGGAAGCTTAAAGGAAGAAGTGAGCTGAGTCTGATCGCGAAGAAATGGATTTCGATCGCATGATTCGATGATCGGATTTTTGAGCTGCTGCTTAGAGTTATGATAGATTGCTTAGGAATATGTAATAACATAGTTTTCATTTGAATTTTAGTTGTAAGGACATGTTTTATGCACCTTTTTATAAATAAAATAAATTTTGAGTTTTGTATTATTTATATCCTTGCAATGTCTTTTGTGAAAATTGATGCTTGTGTATTTCTATTATGAGCAATATTAAGTGGATGTGATTCTTAGTTATGTTATTTATGGTAGTGTCTTAATTTTCTAAGAAAGGAAAGATTTCCATCGCCCAAGTTTCAATTGGACAGAAACTTGGAATCATACAACTTGTATTGTGTGATGTATGGAAATCTTGGTACATAGGAAATTAAGACAAATTCCTTGTTCGCATAAGTGTGTGAGTCAAGTGAAGGACTAAAGGGTCTAGTACACCATGTTGTGTGCTGGTCGGGTTCACCATAAATAACAATGAAAGCTATTAGTCATGTTTAGTAAATATGGTTATGCTTATAAGATTAAGTGTAATTCTGAAACATTGGAAAAGTTTCAATGTTTGGCAGAACGAATAAGAAGAATCAATTAGGCAGAAAGATAAAAGTTTCTCTAATCTGAAAAGACGGGAGAGTACTTTAGTATCATGTTTTATGATCGTCTCATTGATTATGAAACAATATCACAATGATCCTCTAAGTAAATCTTAGTGCACTAGTATGGCTAAGAAGAGGCATCAGGAATTCTTGAAGTGGTTAAATGAAAAGGTGAATCATACTTCGTTCCAAAATCAAGTCTTAGAGTCATACTCCAAGATTGTGACTTGAGTGACACATCTTAAGAAGATTTAACACACTCATCAGATGTGGAGTAGAAAAATTATTTTTCTTACTCTTGCACGTTTGAAATTGGTAAGTTGTGATGTCTTGGATAAGAGAAAGACCAACTAATACCAATGTGTGTAGTGTTTGTCTTGATCAGAATCCGCACTAACTCTTGAATATTTGTTTGTCAAGAAATGTTTCTTGACAAGAGAATATTATATGTCAAGAAGTCAGTCGGAGTCTAAATGATCTTGAAAAGGTTCCAGAACTAATCAAGAGTAAACCTATTAGACACTAGCACACGACTTGAGGTTTGTAACCTATCGTGTTGACACTATTTTGTTTTTGTGCCATTCCAGTTAAGTTAACTATGTATATGAGTTATATCAGTTCTCATTTGATTGTGTATGAGGCAGAACACCTTGATCAAGTGAAAGTTCATTGATATGTATGGGTGAGCTGTTGAACAACTTGGAAGAAATGGTGGGCACTCGTGCTGCCATGAGGCAAGAGATTAAGAAATTAATAAGGTTCAGTCCATATGAGTTTCGATTTGTCACAAACATTGTCTTATGATTATGGTTATGACAAATTCACATAGATAGGAACACATACACTATAAAATCTGAGTGTCATAAGGTTTCTCTCCAATTCATGAAAATGATTGTGAGGAAACGCTTTCACTAGGAAGATTTTAAGGAGATAGCAATTGTAAAAAAATTGCATTCTCAAATCCGATCATTATTACGACATCCCTCTTCATGGTTCGAATTGTGAGATTTGGCAATTAGTTTGAACATTTGAGACTTGTTGCTATAAGTTCTAGAATTGTTTAGACACATATGTGAGCTATCTAAGGAATGGTGTATGAGTTTGAGAAGCTTAGATAAAGGCTTATCGAAGACATCAGAAATATGAACTTTGGAAGTCAATAAGTATTGATTTCTAGAATTCCAACTGTTTTCTGAATATGTGTCAAAGCTAGTGGGAGCATAAATGTTATGCTGGTATGGATATAATCATCATGTTAGTGGGAGCATGATTATTATGTTGCAAGTTAGCAATATTAATTATAGAAAACAAAGGTTTCACTTTGCAAAGTTGCAGGGGTTGAAAAGTTGTTTTGCTATAATTAAGGGAGAGAATATTATACTTCATTTCAAATCTAAGAGCTTAGATTGTGAGATTTTAATCTAATTTAGTCAAATATATATGAATATTAAGGAATTTGTATATATGGAAAGGATAGTTGCGTTCTCAAAATTTGGTTATGATTACGACATCCCTCTTCATAATCAAAATTATGAGAACATGGCAAATAGAAATATTATAGCAGGAGACTGGTAAAGTATCACGTCTTTATGTAACACATTATGAATCTTGTCCCATATGCTTCGAGTATAAGATCGATTGCATATGCTATAATATTCGACCGTTCTGATTTTCCAAATGTCTAGGGCATTAAGAGGGAAAAAGGACCAGAACCGGATATGACTGAAAATTGATTAAACAACTGTCAAGGTCAATCTGAGGTTCGCTAAGGATTGGTCGCTTGTGCGTAGTTGGAAGCAAAGTATTGAATGGAACATATTGACATTATTATGAATAGATAAGAATCTATTAAGAATGAGTTGTCATATGGCAAATATGGAAATATTTCCATATTGGGAGTTGGACGTTAAGAATCTATGTCTAGATTAGAAACTTTTATGCAAGAAGGATGTTCAAAGGAATGTACTTTGAATGTGAGACTTCATAATAGAGCACTTTGTAATTCCATTGGCCGAGTCTTGGTGACTTTATGCTGTGGCATTACAAAAGGATCGTTGCATAAAATGTTAGAATCTAACATATTCTAATACTGGCAAGAATTGGGTATTCTTACACTTATGATAAGGATTAGGAGTTGTGAAATCAGTATCGTTAGAAATGTGTTCAATTGATCTATTTCACAAAGTATGGACCATAGGTAAACATAGTGTGCATGCTTGGAGCATGGGACAACAGTTGTTATAATTCAAGTAATAAGTTGATTATCCGAAACATTATACAATGAATAATGTGTAATCATTATGGTGACTAAATAAAAGGTGTTTTATTTATACTCACAAGTTTGAGGCCATATTGGATTCAATTATTCTTCTGTTTCACTTTGCATGTTTTGACTTCCCGAATAATAAGATTATTCAAACCATCCATAGTCGATAAATACTTTGGAAGTAGGTATTGAAGCTAGACTGTCATGAATTGGTTTGTAGACTGTCTAAATTGTATTAGACATAGCAAAAGTTTGCTACAACGTTCATGAGTGCTTATGAATTAAGATTTAAGCATTGGATTAAACCCACACTCACTTGAATCACTTCATTGATTTTATCACGAGTGATTAGTGAGACGATAATATCTTATATTCTTGAAACCGAGACATGTGAGTTGTAATTTACAAGTCGGTTGCACATTGATAATATGTAAACGCACCAGTAACTTGGTGTTATAAAACATATTATTGTGTGTGATTTGATGAGTAAGTACAAACGAGCATTTGAGTCGAAGTTTATCCGTCCCTTTTACCCAATGTGGGATAATAGCGATATATGTGGGCCCCTCGATGACTTAGTGATGACACCCTAAGTGCTTGGCCAAGCCTGGACTAAGTTGATGTGTTCAATTGTAGTCTGTTGTCAGTCGTCATAAACCGGAAATCGAGAAACAACACATGAGCAACGAGTATGATTAAATCCATGTCTCAGTTCATACGATATCTAGAATGGAGGAATATATGATCCCTTATCTAAAGGACGTGTTAGAAAAAGCTACGATTGCTGATCAGGTTCTGAAGTCATATGAAAAATAGTTATTAGACTTATACAAGTGGGAGACTGATGTATCAGGTGTCTAAGCCCATAACTATTTTGGTATGTACTTGACCAGATTATGAGCATGGTCCTTTTGGGTTGCCTTCACCATAGCAACTGATAGGATGAATTATGGATAAAGAGGATTAATTATGATTTATTAATATATTATATGAATAATATATTAAAAGAGAAATCATATTGTTTAATTAATATTAGTCAAGAATTAATTAAGAACTAATTTTGTGGCTAAAAGAGATTAATTAAATAAAGGGGACTGATATTGCAATTATATGATAGTTGCAAATTGGGCTATGGATTCCAATGGAAAGGGCATTGGACGAAATCTATGGGAAGCCCATATAATTTTCGTCCAAGGGCTTTCTAGAGGGACTCCATGGGTTGCTTAAGGCCTAAATAGAGAATTAGGGTTCCACCTGAAACCCTAGCAGCCCACACAAGTATATAAAGACCCCTAAAGCTCCCAAAAAACGTGTCCAACCTTCTAAGAGAAACCCTAGGATGTTTTTGGTACCTCCTCCCTCTTTCCTTGTTAATCTTGTTGCTAGTGGTGTTTGTGACTCCATTAGAGGTGCAACATTTAAGGCACTAAGCTTTCAATATTCAAGATCAAGAAGGATTGTGATTGTTATTGCTACATAACAATCAAGGTAAGATCTAAACCTTATTCTTATGTTAATATCGATTATCATATGCTAGATCTAGGGTTTATGAGCTTTGGATGATTATTGCATGTTCATTAGACAAACTAGATCCAAAGCTTTAGGGTTTGCATGTACACCACATGATTGTTGTAGTGCTCAAAACCCATCAATTACATGATCTATTTTTTGAACTTCTTGGATATATTTTATTTGTTAAATATTTATAATAAGTTCCTGTGTTTTATCTTAATATATATGTTCCTACTTTTTCATGTTTAGAACGCCTTCCAGAATAATTTAATATTTAAACATTCCATGATCAATCCTTCTCTTGGAAGATAGTAGTGAATTAAGATTGTTATAGTGTTGGAAGATTGTTCATGAAAATGGACATTGCAAAGCCCTACGATCCATACTGATGAGTACTTAAAATGTAGATTTTTAGTATTCGAGTAACCATCCTAAAAGATTACTCCATGGATTATATCACGAGTAAATTAAGACGACTATTTTTCATATTCTTCAAATGGAGATATATGAGGAATCGTTCTATAATCTTTTGTATCTTGGTTTTGTTGAATAAGGTGTCTAATCCAGTAACTAAATTTGTACTTTCTTGTAATTACATTCATACATGACTAGGAGAAGCTCTTAAGCTTAAAAGGGACTTATTGGTTGACTTAATGCATGCAAGATACAAAAATACACATAAAGCTTGCACCTTTATGCTCAAGGATACCAAAACAAACTCATATTTGAAAGGATGAATCATTAAACAACCTAACTCATCCATAATCTCAAAAAAGGCAAAAACCATAATAAACTAGCCATGAAGAGATCTAATGACACATAAGCCAAGATGCAAACTTGTTACCTCAAAAAGCTTTCCCACAAGGTGATGACTCAAGATCCAAAGCTTTCCGACTAAGCCCAACAACTTCTAATTTCTCTTCTTTCCATCCCAAGGGAAAAAATGAGCATCAAAGCCTCCCAATAGCTCAAGAACACCTTCAAGAGCTAAGAGGTCAATTTAGGGTTTTTAGAGGGTGGGGGCTAACTTTGGAATGAAGGAAAGAGGCTAACATTAAGCTTATATATGGTACATCCCTAAAATTTAGGGTTTCCATCTACCCCTCGTACGTTCAGTGTACCTCCTCGTACGTCCAACATACGAGGTCTCGCACCCCGATCCAACTTCGCACTACACTACACATACTCTTCACTACGCCTTGCATACCCGGCTTCGCATCAGTATGCCCTGCGTACTAGGGTTTTTCCTAAACCCTAATTCTTCCGAAGACCATAACTTTCTCGATACAACTCTGCTTTCGACCATCTATATATCCATGAAAAGGTATCAAGAAGTTCCACACTATAATCAAATCATACTTGCCATAATATATCCTAAAGGAACATCCACTTTCCATAAAAGCCCGAGTTTGCAAATTACCGAAATGCCCTTTTACTCCAAAACTCAAACTAAATATCCGAGCATCCAAATTACATTATCATACTCCAACTAGGTCCAAAACTCAATTCCTCAAGGATCCGAGGCCTGCTAATATCCAATCCCTGATCACCATCCCCAAAATGGGAAAGATTTGAAACAAGGTCTTACACGAGATTTCGATTATGTTAAAGCTTATAGTTAGAGGATTACTTATATATGTTTCTTGTTTGTTTCTTGGGTGCGATTTCAGAAGTAGAACTCTCCTTTGAGTTCTCTAGTCCAAATAAGTCTACGGTATATTTTCTATCCATTTTGTTCTATAAGTTATATAGATTAGTTAAGTTTAGATCCATATGTTTCGAGTTTATATTAACACTTTTTTTTTGTTTCCATTTATTTGATCTAATGAGGCACGAAACCCATCATATTGACAATATCCATTACATAGGTTTCAACCAACTTTTCCATAGACCAAGTCTCTCGTGCGGCTAAGAAGTGCGCACTGTTTGTCAACCAGTGTACTATAACCTATATCATATCGTGGCCCTTTCTTGTCTTTGGTAACTTGGTTATGAACCCATGGTAATTTCATCCCACTTACCCATGGGTACCGGTAAAGCCACCAAGTCTCTATATGGCTTCTGATGTTGTGTTGTTACTGTCGAACAAGTCAGACATTCCGCCACGTTTGTTGCCACATCGACCTTTATTGTTGGATACCAGTAATAGTGTGCAATTTCAAATACATTTTGGTGTTTCCTGGGAGTATAGAATACATATTTTTATGAGACTTTTCCATGAGAAGATCTTGTATTTCTCCCATATTAGACACTCAAATATCATTTTTAAATACCTTTAACCCTTGATCGTTTTCTTCGAACACTAATGTCTTGCCCAGACGTTCTCATTTCTCTGTATCTTCTTCTAAAGCTCTTGGCTGATCTTCTTTGATGTTTTCTATAATCGTTGAAATCACCTCAATCTTCAATGATCTAGCTTTTTTTTGTATTGGATTTACCTTTCTACTCAAGGCATCGACTACAACATTTTCTTTACCAAGGTGGTAAAGTATTTCACAATCTTAGTTTTTGAGTAGTTCCAACCATCTCCTCTGTCTCATGTTCAATTATTTCTGAGTAAATAGATACTGTAGGATTTTATGATCCGTAAACAGTTTGCATTTGGTTCCATAAAGACAATGTCTCCAGATATTTAAGGCAAAAACCACTGCTGCAAACTCTAGATCATGTTTCAGACAGTTTTATTTGTTAATCGTCAATTCTCTTGAGGCATAAGCCACCACTTTGTCTCTATGGGTAAGAACATACCCTAATCCAACTCCAGAAGCATCACTGAATACTGCAAAGTCATCAGTTCCTTCTGGTAGGACAAGAATTGGTGCTTCACAGAATTGTTTCTTCAATTCACCAAAAGCTACTTCTTGATTATTGCTCCAAGTGTAGCTAATCTCTTTTCAAGTTAAGGTTGTAAGTGGAGTGTCAATATAAGATAAGTATTTGGTGAACCTTCGGTAGTAACACAATCCTAGAAAACTACTTACTTCCATGGGACTTTTTTGCGTCTCCCATTTCATAACAGCTTCAATATTTTCTGGGTTAACCGTTATACCATTCTGGCTAACAGCATGACCCAAGAATTATATTTCTCGAATCTAAAAGTCACACTTCAATAACCTTGCGTACAACTTCTCCATCTTAGGTACTTTTAATACTACTCGAAGGTTTTTACTATGATATTGATCATTCTTGGAGTAAATAAAGACGTCGTCAGTGAACACTATTACTGATTTATCAAGAAACGATTTACAAACTCGATGAATCGAATCAATAAATACGACTAGAGCATTTGTTAGTGCAAACAATATAACAAGGAATTTGTAGTGTCCATACCATGTCATAAAGGTTGTCTTTATTGGAAAAGGTGTCTAATCGCATAACTATAATTGGTATGTACTTGACCCGATAGTAGCATGGTCCATTTGGGTTGCATTCATCAAAGCAATATGTTAGGAAGGATATATGAGTAAGAGGGTAATTATGATTTATTAATATATTATAAGTATCATATATTAATTGAGGAATCATATTATTTAATTAGTATTGATCATGAATTAATTTAAGGATTAATTTAGTGATCAAAAGAGACTAATTAAATAGATACATATGGATTGGGCTAATGATCCATGACTGATTTGTGATGGGCTTATGGGTTAGTCCATGAAGTGGTTATCCAAATCAAATGGGTGGATCATAGGCTTATGGGTATGGATTAGGGTTACACATGACCCTCGATATTCTACACACACATGTATATATATATATATATATATATATATATATATATATATATATATATATATATATATATTCATAAGCTAAAATCGGTTACACCTTGCATTCCAAGAAGGAGAATCCGATTTCTAGTCTCCATAAACTCTCCATATTCATCCTAATTGTTCTTGGTATTTTGTGATTCCATTTGAGGCATCACATTTAGTGTGCTAAGCTTTATTGAGGCCAAGTTATTCAAGCTACCACACAAGGTAATATTCTAGCTAGTTTTTTTATGATTCAAATATCACCTTGCATGCTAGTTTAGGCTTCATGCTTTGGAAAATGTTTATTGCATATATAATTAGAGAAAACTTAGATCCAATGCATTAGGGTTGTATGTGCACCATAGGAATGTTAGAGTACATAAAACCCAACAGTGGTATCAGAGCCAGGTTAGTTTTTTGTTATATAGTTGCATTTGTGAATTGTTCAAAGCTGGAAAAATGAAAATCTGCATTCTGTTAGCATGGACTCGCCGAGTCCACTCATCAACTCGACGAGTCCATAAACTGACTCGACGAGTCGGACAGTCTGTTGGCAGATTTTCAGGATTTTTGGCCTGGATTGGATTGGGATCACTACCACAAACTGTATTGCATCATAAAATCAGTTTTTTCCGATATGGTAGTGGTTATATTCATCCAATCAAAAGATAATTGTCCAAATTTTAAGATAATTGTTGGTATACATGATAAATAAATTACTTGTAAACTGTTGATAAGAATTATCTTGCCTTATGAGTTATATTAGATCAATCCTAGATTATATGATAATTTTATTTTTTAAAATTGATCTAAATGGTTTTTAATGACTTCCATAACTTGTCCTCAAGTTATGGAACATGAAAGGTCTCATCCATTAAAATGACATTAAACTCATAAGTTATGGAAATGAAAAGGTTTTCAAGAGTTGCAAAACTTGCCCTCAAGTTTTGGTATTTGAAAAGTCTCAAATTATGAAGCATTGATCTCTAAAACTCTGTGTAATTAAAAGTGCAACTATTGGGTTCATAAACTATAAAAAAATTAATTAAATAGTTTTAATTTTTGTATTTTATGTTTAGAACCATCATGTCTTTTGAATAGTTCAAATTAACTCTTATGGACTTTATTAATAGTTAATTAAATGTTTAATGAAAATAGTATTATTAAATCCATAATCATATGGTTCAAGTTTAATCAAATTAAGTGTATAATTTATTAATAGATTAAACCATCAAGTATTTTAAAAGTTTAAAATACACCCTTATACTATTATAATATTAAAAGTTTAATAATTATATATAAGTATAAGACAAGTCAGTCTTACCGTTAGTAGGCCTCATTCACGAAGCCGGTCTATAAGGGGGGTATAAGGTTACTGCCTATAAAATGGTGGTTTAATGGGTGTCCACTCTCACCCATCGCTTCCTTGACCGGTGGAGGGCCGTTAGCCGAACGGGTAGGATAGGACACAAACTTCCATTAAAAGTATAATGAAATATAAAGTAAGGCGTGTTCGGCAAAAATAGCTAGTAGCGGGTAGCTTGTAGCTTGTAGCGTTTTGTTAAACGCTACATGAAGTAGCATTTGTATTTGGAGCATTTTGTTTAAACTAAACGTTAGAAGCTTGTAGTGCCGAACAAGGCTTTCTGTTCAAAATGTAGCGTTTTGTGAAACGCTAGAAGCTAGAAGCTCCCAAACGCTCCAAAACGCTCCCTGCCGAACACGCCCTAACTAAACACTTGTAAATTCCCAATCTTAGTTACTTAGGAAAAATGTGAATTGATGCTAACCCATGAAATTGCACTTTGCGCCTTGTTAAGTTGTTAGTGGAGCGTGTTTGGTTAACCGACACACTAATTTGGGACTAACAATGTGTGGCAAAGGGTAGCTTGATGTTAATCATGGATCAATGGAGCGTGTGTGGTTAACCGACACATTGATTAGGTGATTTGTAACATTAAGTGTACCAAGCTAATTTGCATGGTTATTCACACCTTGTTTGTGATCCTCGACATCCCAGTCACAAACTTGAAGGGCATAATCGAGATTTAAACATGTCATTGAAAAGTTCAATGAATCTCAAAGAATCTAGGAATTTCAATTCATTTAAAACCTAAAATTCATTTTTGTTTTTCATGGTGTAAATTGGTAAATCGTCATTTACCTACCTTCAAAATATTTTACAATTGGATTATGGCATCCCTCTTCCGAATTGTAAAATATTGTGTTGGGTCCTAGCCTTAATATTTCATTTTTGGTGTTATATTAAGGACTTAAATCAACTAACTTGAATTTCTCCCTGTAGATGTCTAGTTCTGACAACTATGGTCTTCCTGAATCTTATGGAAAAAGCTTTCCTCATGAAGATGATGTTCCCAGAAATCATAATTCATTTCCTCCACCAACTCCAATAATTCTCCCTGACCCACATGTTCATAAACTTGAAAAGTTCAAGGTCACTCAAGCCCTATTGGCAGGCAAACATGAAGATGAAAAGTTTGTATGTGCTCACGTCTTGGACATGAAGCTGCATATTAACAGGCCTAGAATGTTGGGTGTCGTGTTCCCAAGGAAGCTGGCTGTTGACTTGGTTCTTCATTCACTACCTAAGTCATATAGTGAGTTTGTTAAGGACTACTATGTGACAAATCATGACGTGACCTTTATCGATCTGACCTATTTGCTTATTGCTGCTGAATCAGCAATGATTTGGCGCACTAGTAAAGCAAACCTGGTTGGAAGCTCTACTTCCCAAGCTACCATGGACATAGGAAATAACATGGATATACAAGAAATGATTCCTTATCCTAAAGGAAAGGAATTGGCCATGGTCAAAAGTTTTGATCATAAGAGAAAAGCCAGTTCTGAGATAGTTCAATGTGCAAATGCCAAAGAGTCCACTTGTTTCTACTGCCATTTGAAGGGACATTGGAAACAAAGCTGCCATGATTACATGAGAAATCTAAGAGAGGGTAAAATCAAACTGTATGGTTCTACTTCAGGTAAATCCACTATCTAACTCTATTAAGTTCCTATTTGGAGATTCTTAATACATGATGTGATAAGATTACATTTTGATGTTTTGTAGGATCGAAGAAGAGAAAAGAAGCTTAAAGGAAGAGTAAGTTGAGTCTGATCGCGAAGAGATGGATTTCGATTGCATGGTTCGATGATCGGATTTTTGAGCTGCTACTTAAAAGTTATGATAGATTGTTTAGAAATATGTAGTAACATAGGTTAAAGTAAGCAATATCAAAATCGATTTCAAAATAATTCAAAACCATCTTTTCCAAAAAGAAAATTTGAAAATTTTGAAGTAAAAGGAAAGACACATGAACCTTTTCAACCAACACAACCTCACTTTTCAAATCCAGATTCGAAGCATAAAGTCAAAGATTCATTTTTGAAATGGAAAAATAATGTAAGGAATATCAATCATTGGCTCGAAGGCAAAGAGAAGCCATACCAATCAGGAAGGTTCTCTGAAGAGGAAATCAGGTATGCTTACGAAAGCTACTTGAATGAGTCACAAAATGGTAGTTCATCATCATTGGAGTCGAATCCATGAGTAAAACGTTGGAAAGAAATTCCCAAGAAAAAGGTTGGATCACAACGAACGATTGATGGAAAAGGGAAAGTCAGTGTCGAACCTAAACCGTTGAATGATTACATTTCGATACCTAGGATCTTCCTTTCATAATGCATTTAACTCTAATATCCAAGGACCCAAAAAGCCTTGGGGTCCTAAATTATTGTGAATAATAGTAGGTATTATGTGACGACCAATACGATGAACATTGGTATATTGACAATGGTTGCTCTTCTCACATGAAAGGGTGATAGGAAAATCTGCAAGACTTTCGAAGCTTCGATAATGTTAAAGTTGTGAAGTTTGGAAAGAATCAAAAGTGGAAAGTGAAATGCTATAGAAAAGTAACAAATGGAAAGTTTACTGTAAATAGAGTGGCATACGTTAAATGTTTACAACACAACTTGATAAGTGTTTCACAAATTGTTGTGGGCTAGTATTCAATGAAGAAGGCAGTGTCATCACCAATAAAGAAACAAAGGAAGTTCTGCTTAAGTCAAAAAGTAAAGGTGACATGTTCACTCTCGAAATGAAGCCAATAATTGGTGTTCCCTCAGTCTGCTTACTTTCGAAGGCATCATGCGATTTAAGCTGGTTGTGGCATGGAAGAATCTCCCATATGAACTTCAAGAATCTAAAAAAATTGGTTATACATGCTCTTATACATGGCCTTCCTATTTTAAAATTTGATGTTCATTAAGTGTAGATTGTAAATAGGTAAAGCAACATCGTCGATGTCATCCCATCGTCATCGACTCAAAGATCATCGAACCTCTGGAACTTCTTCACATTGATCTTTGTGGACATTCGACTGTTGATACTCTCAACAAGAAGAAGTATATAGTGGTCATTGTTGATAACTTTTCAAGGTTTACTTGGGTTTTCTTTCTTCGTCAGAAGTCTGAAACTGACCAAGTGATGATAGATTTCATCAAGAGCATCGAATTGAGTTTGAGAAAGAAAGTTAGAAGAATCAAAAGTGATAGTGGCTCTGAATTCATGAATCAAACTCTTGCTTCATTCTTGGCTAACTTAGGAATTTCGCATAATTTTTCATCTCCTTACACACCAAAGCAAAATGGTGTTGTCGAACGGAGGAACAGATCCCTATGCAAAGCAGCGAGAACAATGTTGACATATGCAAATTTGCCTCAATATCTCTGGGCAGAAGCAGTCTTGACAGCGTGTTTCACTCAAAACAGATCATTCATTCATCGTTGTTTTAACATCACCCCTTATGAAATCCTCAAGAATCGAAAGCCTAATGTGAAATTTATCCTTGTTTTTGGTTGTAGGTGCTTCGTCATGAATCTCAAAGATAACCTTTCTAAATTTCAGAGCTGATGAAGCGATTTTATTGGGATACTCACACTACTCAGTAGCATATCGGGTGTTGAATAAGCAAACAATAAAGATTGAGGAAACATTCAATATGAATTTCGATGATTATTATTGTTGGATTAGGTGTGTAAGCCCATAACTATAATTGGTATGTACTTGACCCGATAGTAGCATGGTCCATTTTGGGTTGCATTCACCAGAGCAATTTGATAGGAAGGATATTTGAGAAAGAGGTTATTTGTTTTATTAATATATTATAAGTATAATATATTAATTTAGAAATCATATTATTTAATTGGTATTGATCAAGACTTAATTTGGAATTAATTTAGTGATCAAAATAGACTAGTTAAATTAACGGGGATTGATTATGTAAACAGTGATACATATAGTTTGGGCTAATGATCCATCATTGATTAGATATGAACTAAGCTTATGTGAGAGTCTGTTAAGTGTTAGTCGAAATTAATTGTTGGATCATAAGCTTAAGTGTAAGAATTAGGGTTTACAAGTTACTCTTGGAATTCTACACTATATATGTAACCCCTTCAACCCTAAAATCGATACAAGTGTTCCGTAAGGAAACCCTATTCGATTTTGGTGGTTCATAGCCTCTCTCTCATCATCCTCCATTTATTATTAGTTTTTTGTGAACCATTTGAGGCATCACCACTTGAGGTGCTAAGCTCTTAAAAGGCCAAGTTCTAGAAGCTACATAAAAGAGGTATTCATCTAACTAGTTTTTATATTGTATATCTCCAATTGCATGTTAGCTACGCTATATGCTTTGGATAATATGAAATTGCATGTATAATTAGATAAAACTTAGATCCAAGGCATAAGGGTTGTATGTGTACCATAGGAGTGTTATAGTACCGAAAACCCTACAGTGGTATCAGAGCCATGAGTGTTTTCTGTTATATTGATGTATTGGTTAATTGTTCAAAGTTTAAAAAATGGAAAAACTGTTGTCTGCCTGGTGGAGTCGACGAGTCCTATGAAGGAACTCGACGAGTCGAGCATCATTCAAGCCAACTCGACGAGTCCAATATACAACTCGATGAGTTGGATCATCAGGTTGCAATTTTTGGGGGTTTTTGGCCAGATTTGAATTAGGATCATTACCACAAACTGTTTCAACAGATAAGAATCGTTTTTTATGATAAGGTAATGTTTATCCTCATCCAATTCTATGAGGATTGTCAAATTTTAAGATAATTACTTGATTTTGTGAAAAAATGAATTATTTGTATAATTTGATTCGAATCATGTTGCTATGTGAGTTAAATTAGGTCAATTTGGTAAATAATAAATTATATGATAATTTTATTAGTTAAATTTGATCTAAATGATTCTTGAAGAGTTTCATAACTTGCCCTCAAGTTATGGAATTTGAAAGGTCTCATTCATGAAACATTAACTCCTTAAGTTATGGAATCCAAAAGGTTTTGAAGAGTTTCAAAACTTGCCCTCAAGTTTTGTAATTTAAGATTTAATTAAAAGTATTAAATTTTGAAATATTAAATTCTAAAACCTTTATAATTTGAAAAGTCTCATTAGTGCACCTCTTGGTTTTATAACTTAAAATTTAATTAAAAATCTTTAATTGTGAAATCTTAAATGTAGAACCTTGATGTTTTGAATAGTTCAAATTACACCCTTATGGAATTTATTAAATTAATTAGGTGTTTAATTAAAAGAGAGAATTAATAAATCCATAATAATATGGTTTAAATTTAATTAAATTAAGAGGCTAATTTATAGTTTAAACCACCTAGTATTTTAAATGTATAAAATACACTCTTATACTATATAAGATTAAAAGTCTAATATATTATATATGTATAAGTTAAAAGTCAGTCTTACCATTAGTAGGCCTCATTCACGAAGTTGGTTTATAAGGGGTGTTTAAGGAAGCGACCTGTAAAATGACCGCCATTGGGTATACACTCTTACCCACCGCACCCTTGACCAGTGGAGGGCCATTAGCAGAACGTGTGTGATAGGACATTTAAATCCTCATTAAAAGTATAATGAATATTTTAAGTAACTAAACCTTTTATAAATTCCCAATCTTAGTTACTTAGGAAAAATGTGAATTTGACGCTAACTCATGAAATTGCACATTGCACCTTATTGGTCATTAGTGGAGCGTGTGTGGTTAACTGGAACACTAATATGGGACTAATGAAGGATGGAAATGGGTAGCTCGTGAATTATCATTGATCAATGGAGCGTGTGTGGTTAACCGACACATTGATTAGGTGATTAATGACATCGAGAGTACCAAGCTAATTTGCATGGTTATTCACACTTTGTTTGTGATCCTCAATATCCCAGTCACAAACTTGAAGGGCATAATCGAGATTAAACATGCCATTTAAAAGTTCAATGAATCTAAAAGAATCTAGGAATTTCAATTCATTTAAAACATAATGTTCACTTTCGTTTTTCATGGTGGAAAATGATAAATCGTCATTTACCTACCTTCAAATATTTTGCAATTGGATTACAGCATCCCTCTTCTGAATTGTAAAATATTATGTTGGGTCCTAGCCTTAATATTTCATTTAGGTGTTACATTAATGATTGAATCAACTAACTTGAATTTCTCCCTTGTAGATGTCTAATTCTAACAACTATGGTCTTCGTGAATCTTTTGGAAAAAGCTTTCCTCATTAAAATGATATTCCACGTGACAATCAAGGTGAAAGATCAATCCTTTCATTGTGCGTTGGTGGAACTTCTTTTCCTACATCTCCTCCAATAATTCTCCCTGGCACACATGTTCGTCGACTTGAAAAGTTCAAGATCACTCAACCCCTATTGGCAAGAAAACATGAAGATGAAAAGTATATATGTGTTCACGTCTTGGATATGAAGTTGCACATGCTAGGAATGTTGGGTGTCATGTTCCCAAGGAAGCTGGTTGTTGACTTGGTTCTTCATTCACTTCCTAAGTCATATAGTGAGGTTGTTAAAAACTACTATGTGACAGATCATGATGTGACCCTTATCGATCTAACATATCTGCTAATTGCTACTGAATCAACAATGATTTGGCGCACTAGTAAAGCATAATTGATTGGAAGATCTACTTCCCAAGCTTCCATGGAGAAAAGCAATGACATGGGCAATCCAAAAATGATTCATTCTCCTAAGTGAAAGGAGTTGTCCATGGTTAAAAGTTTTAATCTTAAGAGAAAAGCCAGTTCAGAGATAGCTCCATGTGCAAATGCCAAAGAGTCCACTTGTTTCTACTGCTATTTGAAGGGACATTGGAAGCGAAGCTGCCCTAACTACCTGAGAGATCTAAGAGATGGTATAATCAAATTGTATGGTTCTACTTCAGGTAAGTTCACTATCTAACTCTATTAAATTCCTATTTATAGATTCTTAATAGCTGATGTGATAAGATTGCATTTTGATGTTTTTTAGGGACAAAGAAAGGAAGGAAAGCTTAAAGGAAGAGTGAGGTGAGTCTGATCATGAAGATATGGATTTCGATCGCATGGTTCGATGATCAGATTTTGGGCTGCTACTTAATAGTTTTGATAGATTGCTTAGGAATAGATAGCAACATAGTTTTCATTTGTAATTGCATTGTAAGGACAAGTTTTTCTGCACCTTTTATAAATAAAGAAAATATTTTATGTTTCCTTGCAATGACATTTGTGAAAATTGTTGTTTGTATGTTTCTATTAATAGAAATGTTGAAAAAGGTTTGATTCTTAGTTATATCGATTGTGGCAGTGTCGTGATTTTCTAAATAAGGAAAGATTCTCATCGCCCAAGTCTCAATTGGAAAGAAACTTGGAATCATATGATATGGATCATGTGATGTATGAAAATCTTGGTACTTGGAAAATTGGGTGTTCAAAAGAAGAACACAATGATGATTCAAAAGATGTCGAATGATTAAGTGTCACGCCTCAGAAGAACTCTATGAAGAATTGCTACTGTAGAGGCGTGATTAGAGTTACATCGTAAAGATCAGAGTTAACTAAAATATGATGCATGCATGCACCTTAAATACTCTAACCCAAGAAATAAATACGAGTGGACATGCCTAACTCGATAATACAAAAGACTAAATTAAAAGCCCAATGATGCAACATCTAATACCCAACAATCTCCCCCTTTGCGTCAATTGAGGCACGAAACCATTAGCCCTGGATTCGCTTTTATACTTCGTAAACTTTCGCAACGATGCCAAAAAGCGTCTGAGGAATTTCCATATACCACAAAACCATGTCAGAGAAGCACTTGAGGTCGTCCTTACTGTTGCCTTTGTATTTGCTCACCAAATCCAAAATATACTCGAGGAAGGATGTAATGTACAAATGCTTATCAGAAAGGAAGAAGCATCCTCTGCGAAAGTCAGCAGTAGTTCGTTCCCTAGCCTGATAGAGGGCTTCTTTCGCAACACCGCAACTATCTCAACATCCATGTCCCCAATCTCTTGAACATAAGACTTTATCATTGACTGGAGATGAGACATGACAGGTTCGTATTTTTCTTTCTCTTTTAGCAGCATGTTGTAAAGAACGAACCAATCATTGGGGTTAAGACATGGTAAGTCTGCGAGAGTGAATTCGTAGCAATAGCTGGCTGAACCTCTTACCACTTTAAACTTCGCGTTCAGAAAGCTGTCAGTCTCGATTGGCCCTGTGACTTTCACAACAGTTATCTTGCTTAACGATCAGGTTTCGTATTGCGACTTCATATGCTTCAGATAAAACGAGAATAGCATATGATCAGCTCCGCTATCAGTGGATGGAGCGTTCACCACTTTCACAAAAGAACAGAACCTGAAGGCTTTTGGAGTGATTGGTAGATCCAGTTGCGAGTCTCGTGTGTTTTGAAGATCAAATGAAACAACTGGCTCTAACAAGTACTGGCTTGGTATATCAACAACATCACGCTGGATTCGCTTCAAGGTGCATTTGGGGAATAAGAGCTTTTTGCTTTGAAGAGTAGCCTGAGCCTCTTTCTCAGCTCTTTCCTTTTCTTCAGCCTCCCAGATGATTTGGTGGTGCTCATCCAGTTCGTCTTCATGAGCCTTTCACCTTTTCAGTTCTTCTTCATCAGGCACTTCTTCTTATTCATTATCAATAATGGGCTCTTCACTAAACAACTTTTCCTTGATTTTAGGTTCTTTCTTGACCATAGGTTTAACTGGAGCTTTGAAGTATTCTTTCCTTGACTTATCAGACACCCCTTTCTCCCCCTTGTTTCGGAATGTTGCCAGATTCCGGAACACCTTCTAGCCTGTAAAGCATTGCGAAGACTGGCCTTAACTTCTCTGCTAGATGCTTGCGCATTGTTATTGTGATCATAGAGTCCCTGGTCTCAATGATATCCGAGAGCATTCCAGTAACAACTTAGATATAGCTTCGCATGACTGCTCTCTCAGATAACAAATCATTGACCTGTTTTTCTGAAGTGTCGAGTTTGACACTCAACATCTTAGCTTCTTCTGTCTTGAGGGCAAGACAGTCCTTGAGGTTAATCTCCTTAGCCAGTTCGTCTTGAAGCTTGGAAAGTTGAGAGGCGAGGGAGGTTTGAAATGATTCATGGTCAGTTTTCATACCAGTGCGAATCTCTTGCAGCTTCGTCTTCTCAGTTTTGAAGAGAGTGCCTAGACTCTTTAAAGCTTCATTGGCTGTCGTGGTGTTGGAGTTGAAGGTTGTTTGGAAATTTTCCATGAAGGCAGTAGTGCCAACAAATAGTTTATCGACTTTTTCGTTCGTAGACTTGCAAACATCAGCCGAATCAACAACAACTTTATTCATCTTTTCAGCGTTGGCTGTATGCTCCTTCAAGATTCGTTCAAAGAGTGAGTCAACCGTGGCTTTAGCATATGCATCAGAAGTGGAAGCCTTGGTAGATAGAATCAGTTTGTCAATGTTTTCATGAAGGTACTGAAGTTTCCCTTTCGTAAGAGTCACTTCATCTTTACTCTCAGTCCGAATTTGAAAAGGGCTGTAAGTAAATCCCGCAAGATCTTCGTCTTCATCATCACCAAAGATCATATATGGGTCATCTCGATTAAGAGGGGAAACAGGAGGTGAAGTATGGGATGAGATACCTGAAGTTTTAGCCCTCGTATCAGATACGTTGACCGAAACTAGAGGTGTGGTGGAGGTAGTAGGTGGAACAATAGAATCTGTGAATAGTTGTGTATTAAGAGGAATGATGGTTTATGGTTATGAAGAAAGTGGTGGAGGGCATGGAGCAATTGTGATTGGGATAGAAGTAGTTTTAGGTGAAGGAGGTGGAGAAGGAACAGACTCGTTAAAGGTTTGAGTTACCTCAGGATTTGATGTCTCCTCTGTGTTGTATAAGAATCCGAACCTTCGCTGTCACTTGGTGTGGGAGCCTTTCGCTTACGAGTCGGCTGCTTTCGCCTTTTTGGAGCAGCAGTAGAAGTTGTCGTTTGTGCCTTTCGTTTGGAAGGAGGTTTCGTAGTTACAGATGGCCCTTCCTTGTCAGTGGATTTCTTCTCTCCCTTCTTTGAACCTTTCCCCCCCCCCCCCCTTTTGGGTTTATCAGCCTCAACAAGGATAGCTTGCATTTCATCTATTAATTCATGAGGCCCAGATGGAGTTAACTTCCTGTATCCCTCCAAGATTCTGCTAGAAAGTGGCACATCTCTAAACATGGATTCTGGGATTGAGCCAATGAAGGAAAACTTGGAAGAATCTGAAACGATAATTCTTGTAGTGTGAAAGGTAGAGACTGATGCCATCAAAGTGTTTTGCATTACTGGGATCTGTAGCTTTTCAATAGAGCGGTTGACTATGAGAGTCCAAAAACGTGCACATGAGATTTCACTGTGGCGTGTGGTGGAGAGAGTGCTCTGAATAACTTGACCCCATAGAACAGAGTTATAGTCGATGTTCGAACCTGTATAGAGACCATAGAGGATGGCCATGAAGAGCTTGCTAGCACAGTCCTATCCAGTAACCCTTTCAGAGAAACCCTTAAACAGTAACGTGAAGAGTCCATTCCACTGTGGAGGTAAATTGGGTTTTCTGAACTTTGAGACGGTAGTTAGGGTTTCTTTGTAACCCATTTGGTAGAACATCTCGAAAAGAGCAGCACTTGTCACCGACTCTGGGTTGATCATGTAATCAGATTGAGGAAGTTGAAAGAGAGAACAAAATCGAGATTAAACTCAACATCTGGTTCAAAATTCTCCCCCTCAAATGATGAAACAGTTTCGGCTTCAGGCTCAGAATTCTCCCCCTCGATTGGACGTTCATTGGGTACGGTGGTTGATGGATTCTCCCCCTGGATAGTAGAATGGGAAGATTCACTTGGCTTTTGAGATTTTAAAGATTCTTGAGATCCACTTGAACTTGAAGGTTCGCTTTCAATGATTTTAGCAGCTTCGTCAATTACCTTCTTCAGATTATCTACTTCGTTGTCAGCCGCTTTCGCTATAGAGAGAATTGCAGTCTCTGGTTCACCAAAGAGCTTCACATATTCTTCAAATAAGTTGGAAATGGGAATCAAGACTTGACCAGTTTGAGGAAAGATTTCATCCATTGCTTCTTTGCTTGATGTGAGTTTCTTTACGTAGTTATCATCAAACGACACGTAATATGTTTCTTCGATTTTCTTTGAGCGTTTATTCAGAACCCTGTATGCTTTTGAAGTAAGCGAATACCCAAGAAAACTTCCTTCGTCTGCCTTCACATCAAACTTGTTTCGATTCTCTTTAGAATTGAAGATAAAGCATCTTGAACCGAACACATGGAAAAACTTGACGTTAGGCTTGCGGTTGTTTAGAATTTCATAAGGATTTATTATGAATCGCTTGTTGAGTAAAGACTGGTTCTGGGTGTAGCAAGCAGCGACAATAACATCAGCCCAGAAATACAGGGGCAACGAAGCGAAGCTGAGCATGTTTCGGGATGCTTCACACAACGAGCGGTTTCGCCTTTCAATGACCCCATTTTGTTGTAGAGTATAGGGAGCAGAGAAATTATGAGACACTCCCTTTTCAGCAAGAAATTCTTCAAACACTTGGTTTTTGAATTCCAACCCATTGTTGCTGCGAATGTTTCTAACCACCTTTCGTAGTTGAAGCTCAACTTGCTTTATAAAGACTTTGAGCTTGGGCGTTGCTCCTGATTTCTTTTTAAGAAAGAAAACCCAGGTGAACCGAGAAACATCATCAACTATGACAAGTATATATATGTTACCACCGATGCTTTCAATAGCCGAAGGTCCACACAGATCAATATGTAGGAGCTCAAGCGGTTCGATGATCTTTGTGTTAACACGGGTTGGATGACTTTTCCTACTTTGCTTTCCCATTTCACATGCAGCACACAAATGTTCCTTGTCAAACTTGAGAAGTGGAAGTCCTCGCACATGATCACCAAGAACTAGCTTGTTGATGTCTTTGAAGTTGAGGTGCGAGAGCCTTCGGTGCCATAGCCAACTTTCGTTAGAATGTGCTTTCGTTAGTAGGCATACAGATGGCTTCCCTCGTATTTGATTAAGGTTCAATGGATACATTTCGCCTTTTCTTTGAGATTTCAGCAGAACATTCTTGGTCTTCTTTTCTATTATTTCTGACCCTTCATCATCGAACGAAACCTTCAGTCCAGTTCCCACCACCAGTTGCGAGACACTGATGAGATTGTGTTGTAAGCCTTCTATATATGCCACCTTTCTGATCGAGAAATCTCCATTTGTAATCATTCCATAGCCTTTTATTGTGCCAAAAGAATTGTTTCCATACTTGACACATCCACCATCATTCAGAGCCCGAAACTCCCGTAGCTCTTCCCTTCTCCCTGTCACGTGATGTGAGCAGCCACTGTCAATATACCATTCATCATCGAACTGCACGTCACGAATAACCTGCAAAAATTAAGCAGATTTAGGAACCCAAAGTTTATTGGGTCCTTGTGAGCGTTTTACAGAACAGGGAATAGTAAGAGAAGAATCAACCAAAAAAGTTCGTTTTATTAAGATGATTTCATCTTTTCTTTTTATTGTGAAAACTTTGATTTTGTTAGCTTTTGTTTCTTTAACTTCAGACTTTGGAATTCTGTTCTTATTGCTCACAAACTTTTGGTTCTATTTCCTAGAGTTAGCAGAAGTTTTCTTTGTCTTCTTTTCTTCTTCCGAAACTAGCTTCCCTTTTCCCTTTATATCCACTTTTGGATTTTGCTTTGAGTGAGAGGGATGAGTTTTAGGAGCGAAACCTAGCTTTAGGTTCTTTCCGTCTGAAGATGGAGAACCGAAACCACTCTTTTGGTTTCGTTTGCTTCCATTTTGGGAGCCGAAACTACTCTTTCGGTTCGCTTGACTGCAGGAATGGCATTGAGTACGAGTAGAGTTACGCTTTGATTTTGCTTCTTCTGTAAGGAGTGAAGATTTGTATGAGTGAACATAATTAGGGTTTTGGGACTTCCAAAACTGCTTCCTTTCAGAGAGATTCTTCTTATATCTCCTATTACGTTGATGTTTCTGCTCTGACCACTGCTTTGGAGTTTTATGGATACTAACCTTGGGTTTCGGTCTTTCATCATGAGTTTCGCTCTTTAGCGAGGAGGTTTCGCTTGTCGCCTTGACTGGTTCTCTTGGAATCTTTTTGGTACCACTTGTGCTTGGCACTTCAAAATGTGTAGGCTTGTTGAGTGGTTCTGCCACATATCTGCCTTTGACCCTCCATGATGTTTTCTCAGACAGACCAACCGTTTCATCAGCATTGTCGATTGCAGCTGACCAGAAATGCTCTTCATAGCCTTCAGCATTGTCCTCGTTTACTATTGCTGTCAGCTCGGCTATTTGCTGCTGTCTGACTCCTGTAACTGCATAAACTTGATTTGGTATGGTTTGAACCTTTTGATATACCACAACCTTTTCTTTCAGAATTCTGGACTTATCCTAGGATATACGAGCGAACTCAACGAAATTTTCAGAAATGAGATTTTTGATAGGTTCGGGTTCGCTTTTGATAAATTCAGAACAATCCACCTCATCCCCTACGGATATTTCACTCATATCATCATCCTCATTAAATTCAGAAGTATTTTCAACGTCAATTTTGTTTTCCGAACTTAACTTGGCATTCAACGAGTCAAACTTCTGCATGGTTTCGGTTTTAATTTTTAATTTGACATTTTCGTCCAAAAGGTTCTTAAGCATGTCCTTATGGTCTTTGGACTTGATGAAGGACTCGATTTTATCAAGACCAATTGTATATGCTGGAGAAATTTCATCAGAAGATACAACGACTTCACAGTCATATACATCAGCATCAATTTCATCCTCCTTAAATTCAAGAAAGGGCAGAATCATTCTATGAATTTTCTTGCCTATTTCACAATTCAGATGCAATTGGGTAATATTCGAATATAAACGTTTAGCAATTAAACAAAAAACATTTCTCTGTTTTAAAAGCTTTAAATTATCCCTTTGCAAATAAATTGTCTCATCCTTAATCCTAACTAACTTGATCTCTTTTTGCTCTATCCAGATCCGTCTCTCCTCACTCTTCGAAAACACCCTGCTGATTTGATTAGTTAGTTTAGAGTTTGGTAAGCGATTCTGTATTAAACCACCACTTAAACTAGAAAATTTAGATTTTAATTCGTTCAGTTCTTTATCATAGTTTATGACATGGATTTTTAATGATTCGAGAATTGATTGGACCTTCTTGATCAACTGGTCGCATTCGTTTATCTGCTCGCCAACTGGTTTGGTAGCGAAGCATCTGTCTTCTCGCTCCCTTGCTTCATCACAACTCCCATCAGTAGTATAGCCTCTCATCTGTGACACTCTGGCGGTCACCATCAAGCACTTCCCTGCACCTTCAGTTTCAACTTCTTTCGCCACGAAAGCCCTGCCATGTGTGGGCTTACGAACTTCTTCGTCCTCAGAGTCTGTAGACCAGACTTCCACACCACCAAACTCATCGTCCACGAGATTTTCATGCACAATTAAAGCATTCATAGTGTTGTTAGCAACAACTTTCTTCTTCTTTATTTCTTCTAGCTTTCACAGGTAGTAGGCTTCATCATCTTCATTCTTGTTCTTTTCTGACATCTTTCTCAAGACACAATCTTTGGCAAAGTGATTTTTGCCTTTGCAGAAGTGACAATCAAATCTAGAGTCACCAACAAGCTTACTATCCTTCTTCGGTTCTTCATGCTGAGGAGAGTTCTTCGGTTCATCCTTTGCTTTATCCGAATTGTAGCTTTCTTTCCAGTTTCGGTTCTTGGAGATAAGAAACTTTCTACGCACAAACTTCATTGGATTAGAGACCATCAAAGCATATTCTTCATTGGTTAGATCAAATTCTGACAGATCTAAATCTTCTTCTTCTTCAGCCACGTTCTTTCCTTTTGATATGAGAGCTAAAGATCCCATGCTTGAAACCACATTCTTTTCTTTGGTCACTGCATTTCCGTGTGATTTTAGAATCCCCACTAGCTTCGGCAAAGAGTAAGCTTTGAATTTTTCATGAGCTTTTATTGTAGACACCACCGCCATCCATTCGGTTCTTAGGCCATTCATGAATGTGACCTTTTGCTCAATTACCTTCCTTTCTATGCCATGCTTTATCATTTTGCTGAGAATATGATTGAAACGATCAAAGGCTTGAATGAGCTTCTCTTCTGGTTTTTGCTTGAAGTCTCCAAACTCTGAAAACAGCAGAGTTTAGATAGAATGCTCAAGATCCTCATCGGTGGAATATAACTCCTTCAATCTAACCCATATCTCTTTTGCCGCCGTGCATGAACTGACCAACCGGAATGTGTCAGATTGTAGGGCGAATCTGATCATTCTTAGTGTTTTAATGTTGCTCACAAGCTTTTCCTTTTCGTCTTGAGGAACATCCTTTACATCAACCACGAGTTGGTTGTACTCCTTTTGCGTCTTGATTGTTTTGTTTGTGCCAGAGTGAACAAATGGACCTATAGTAATCGCTTCCCATATTAAGTATCCATTATCTTCTGAACCAATCACATAGTATTCAAAGTGATGCGTCCAAACTTCATAATCTTGAGTATATAGGATAGGAATCCTGGTGGTTGATCCGATACTGTTGGAGATGTTGATTGGGTTCGTTTGTGAATCTTCAAGAGACATGATGATTTTGTTTTGATACATGTTCAAGATCTGACTAGTAAACAAAGTTAGGGTATGATCGAAGTCTAAGAACTGCGTCAATGAAGAATGACGGTTCTAGCAGAAAACGATAAGAGCGGAAAACCCTAAAACCTTCTTCAACAGAAGAGATGCGTATGGATTACACAGTCTCCTGCTCTGATACCAATTGATGAGTTGAATACTCTTTAGATCGATTAGTTCTTTAACAGGTAAATCAATAAGAATAACAAAAACTAGAACATACAATGAATCAACCGTATGTCGAATGATTAAAATATAGTCACACCTCAGAAGAGCTCGATTAAGAACTTCCTCTGTAGAGGTGTGCTAGGGTTTACAGTACAATTAATATGATAATCAACAAAAGCGTTAATGATAAGGATGCATGCATGCACCTTATATACTAAAACCTAGAAAGATTAACATGGTTGGACAGGCCCAAACCGAGAGTACATAATGGACCGAACTACTAAGGCCCAATGGTGCAACCCTTTAAACCCAACACATTTGAAATACCTCGAAGTTCTTGTGCGCTATGTTTTCCAAGAAGATGTGAACAGATTCCAACCTTGCAATAGGTGCGAAGGTGTTGGGGTACAAAGTTATTCATGATTGACTTAGTAAATGTTTGACTTTTGTAAAACCCACTTCATGTGGTGCTTTAGCCTTGTGACATGAGATAGAGAGTGAGAGAGAGACATGTAAACACCTCTATATAAGGTGGGTTTAGTCCACTTGTAGAGGTGTGCTTGAGAGGTGTAAAAGTTGAGTGTGTAAGTGTATGTTATTTATGTAGACTAGATCTATGTCCTTTTTTGTAACACAATACATAATCAATACATCTCTTGAACACCCAAATCACCATGTTCATTGTGCAATCTTTAATTCCGCATGCCAAACCATGTTATATAATCACTACAATTGGTATCAGAGCGGGTCTTCAAAGATCAACGTGATTTTTTGAAGAACGATTCTTGGTTTGGCAACATTTGTCACAATTGGAGCATTTTTGGTGAGTCTCTCTCTATGATCTCTCATAATTTCATTGAATTCGTGCGTTGCGTTTTTGATTGTTTGATCGTTTTGTCTCATTGGATCGAAATTTGTTTTAACCCCTTTGGTTGATCCAATTATTGTTGTTTAGATCAAAATCCTAAAAATAAAAATCAAAATCATTTTTCTTCCATGTATGTGATTCAATTCGAAATCCAAAACATTTTCAATACATTGCTGTTCATCATGTGAACATTCGGCCCAAAATGTTACTATTCACGAAAGATATTGATCCAGATTTCAAAATCGATTACTGTTCATTAAGACTTATCTTGAGTCCAAAAGCATTTGATCCAATTTTTTGAGCCCAAGACTTATTTCTAATTGATTAATCCGATTTTTCTATTTTATTCGTATCATTCACGAGTATACTCATCTGTTTCTTGATTTTATCATTAATCTCAGTTGTTGAATCAAATATACTAATCAATTCATTTTGTTCGATTGAATCTTTAATTCGTATACATATTTCCAATCGAATATTGTTATGGAGTTGGAGGTTGAACAAATGACCTTATAATGCTGATTTCATTCGCTTCGCTTGTTCTATTTCTTCTAAATTTGAATCTGATTTGTTGATAATCGAAATCGATTTGAATGATGATATCGATTTTCCTTGATGATTGAATCCATGGCGGATCAAATCTGTTCTTGACTAATCAAATGAAGTTCTTGAAGATGGATGAAGAGTCAAACAAGAAAAGTCAATGTTTGATTCTTATGAATCCAGAATTTGAAATCGAAAGAGAATCAGATGTGTATAGAATCGATTTGAGTTGAATCAACTAATTTTAAGAATTGATTTGTGAATGAATTTGATTTTTTGAATGGAAATCTTAATTTTGTTCATATCGACTTGACGTGCTGGGAATCGAACTTCTTAAGGTCGATAATTTATACTTAGCATCCATATTCGACTGTAATTGTGTTCGATTGTCAAAGACAAATTTGGAATAGTCAAAGGAAAAGTTGGAGTCAGTATTCGTTGTCGATGGCAATTTGTTAAAAAGCGAAGTCATGGTTCACTGGAAATTGTTTGCTGATAGTCGATTGGGTTGATGTACGAAGGGTTCATGTATAGTCATTGATTTTGATTGTGATAACGAACTGGAAAGAATTTGGAGTTAATGTACGAAGGGTCCCTGTGTTTGGATTTTGAAAATTCGATGGGTCGATCGTCGATGTTGGTATGTTGATTCTACAGTCGAATGGTTGAAATTTACTGGGTTCGTGAATTGAAAAGGCGAAGGATTGGTTAGAAGGATAAACTGGGTTTGGAATCGAAGGTTTTTGTTAACGAAGACTTTGGATTGTGAACGAATAATCAAATGGTTGTTTAGCAAAGACGAAATTGATAAACTGGAATGAAATTTCGTACGAAGGGTGATGTTTGTTTCGTATGAAGGGTGTTATAGATTTCTAACGAAGGGGAGAGAGAAAATGGGCAGATGATTTTGTACGAAGGGGTAATGAATATTAACGAAGGGATGAAGAACAAAATTTCGTTAAAGGTGAATTTGTATGATTGGACAAACGTTTCGTAAATGGCCCTTAAAGTTGCGATAGTTTGACAATGTTTCAACTCTTCGTATGATTGGGACAACACTTCGTTAGTTTTGTAAAGAAAAAGGTGAAAGTTTCGAAAACGGCCCCTAACCTTTCGAATATTTGGCAACTTTGACAATTGGGGTTATTCTTCGAATGTTTGGAGGACAAAAGGGCAGTATCGTCGAAATTAGTCCTGAGGTTTCGAAAATTTGGCTGTTCATACCAAAATTCGAAAAAGGACTGATTTTGCTGAGAAATTGAAGAAAAGGCATTTCAGGCCCCTGCAGTTAATGCAAATTGACGCTTTCTACCCAGCTTTGGAAAAGGGGGAGAGTTTTGCATTTTTGGCTGTTTTGGGCGCACCGGGTCACCGTAGAATTTTGAAATTGACAATTTCTACCCATTTTTGAGAAATTTTGTCAAAGGCGGTCCGTGAACGAAGCTAAAAATTGATGATTTTTTGGGTTTTCCGGATTGAAGCACAAAGTTTATGCCACATGTTAACGGGGAGTTTTGACACGAAAAATTCGGAATAGAGCACGTTCTCTTTCCTTGAAGGTTTTATAATCAAATTTCGATTATAAAAAGGGGGATAAATTTTTATGGAAATTCGAACTTGAATTTTTCATATTACGCGGATTTGACGACCGAAGTGACCTTGAATTTTTGAAGTACACGAAATGATGCAATTGGAAGTTTGGAAGTGATTTCGTTTCGAAATGGGTTTGGTTTTATTGAAGATTTTTGGGGTATGCTTTTGTGCTCAACTTTTGGTGATCAATTTGGAGTTTGAGAAGCTCGTGATCATTCGTTGATGCTCGGTTTGTATGGTCTCACATCCTAGAGCCCAAATTGAAGAATCATGGAAGAATTGAAGATTGAAGTTCGTTTCGACATGTCTCATCCTTGAGGCTTAGATCGCGTAGTTGCTCGAGTTTGGAAGATTTGAAGTGGGTCATTCATTCCTAACTTTGAGGGGGAGAATGTTGGGGTACAAAGTTATTCATGATTGACTTTGTAAATGTTTGACTTTTGTAAAACCCACTTCATGTGGTGCATTAGCCTTATGACATGAGATAGAGAGTGAGAGAGAGACATGTAAACACCTCTATATAAGGTGGGTTTAGTCCACTTGTAGAGGTGTGCTTGAGAGGTGTAAAAGTTGAGTGTGTAAGTGTGCGTTATTTATGTAGACTAGATCTATGTCCTTTTTTGTAACACAATACATAATCAATACATCTCTTGAACACCCAAATCACCATGTTCATTGTGCAATCTTTACTTCCGCATGCCAAACCATGTTCTATAATCACTATAGAAGGTTTCTTCATAGTCGATGCCTTCTTCTTGACAATACCCCTTAACCATGAGTCTCGCCTTGTTTCTTATAACATTCCCTTCTTTATCCATTTTTTTGCGAAACACCCACTTTACACCTACAACCGATGCATCTGGTGGAGTTGGAATTAGCCTCCAAACTTAGTTTCGTTCAAACTCGTTGAGTTCGTCTTGCATCGCTTGCATCCAATCAGAATGATCAAGAGCAACATTGACCGTTTTGGGTTCCACTTTGGAAACGAATGAGTTAAACATACAATATTCTACTTGAGAGAATAATGCAGTTTGTTTCTCTTTTTGCTGAGATCTCGTAAGAACTCCTTCAGAAGATTCACCAATTACTCGGGTTTTGGGGTGATCTCTGGTCCATTTGGTTAGTGGAAGATAGTTTCGATCATAAGTGGGATCCAGTTCAGCATTTACTTCTTCGAGTTCAGATTGAGCGTCCAAATCGTCATTCGCATCCTTATTCTCCCCCTTGAATGACGAGTGATTCTCTTCTTTAGGAATTGCAGTATCTCCTATGAATGGAGGTTCGAGAGACATTGTGGGAGGTGAGTCATTTGTATCAGAAGGTGGGTCAAAAGAAAGAGATATAGTGTAACCCTCCCCCTGCGATGGAATGTTCGTATCTTCTGGAGTAGATGGATCCCCCTGAGGACGTGCATTGGAGTCAGAATTCTCCCCCTGGAATGTAGTGCTCGTTTCTTGAGGGACTTTCGCAGTTGATGGCTGATTGTGCATGTGTTTCGCAGCAACAACAATGATATTTTTCAATTCATCTACTTTATTGTCAGCTACTTTCGCTTCAGATGTGATAGCCTTCTCTGGTTCATCAAAGGTAGCATGAATTCCTCATACAGATTGGAGATTGGAACAGTGGCTGGACTTCGCTTAGGAAAGATTTCCTTCGATTAACTCTCATTTGACTGAATCCTCTTCAAGTAGTTTTCATCAAACATGACATAGTACGTTTCTTCTCTCTTCTTTGATCGCTTGTTAAGAACCCTATATGCCTTGGAAGTCAGCGAATATCCCAGAAATATACCCTCGTCAGCTTTCGCATCGAATTTGTTTCATTGTTGCTTGGAATTGAAGATGAAACACCTGGAACTAAATATATGGAAGAACTTAACATTAGGTTTACGATTATTCAAGATTTCATAAGGAGTAATAAAGAATCACTTATTCAAGATAGATTTGTTGTGGGTAAAACAAGCAGTCGCAATTGCATCCGCCCAGAAGTATAGAGGCAGACATGCGAACGTGAGCATGGTTCGTGCAGCTTCGCACAAAGAGTGGTTTCGTCTTTCAACTACACCATTATGAAGTGGAGTGTAAGGAGCAGAAAAGTTGTGTGTGACTCCCTTTTCAGCAAGAAATTCTTCAAACGCTTGGTTTTTGAATTCTAGCCCATTGTCGATATGTAGAAGTTTAAATGGTTCAATGATTTTCGTGTTTACTTTTGTTGGATGACTTTTTCTGCTTTGTTTCCCCATCTCACATGCTGCACACAAATGATCCTTATCATACTTAAAGAGAGGAAGCCCTCACACATGGTCACCAAGAACAAGCTTGTTAATGTCTTTGATATTGAGGTGCGGAAGTGTTCTATGCCAAAGCCAGCTATTATCAGAGTGAGCTTTTGTAAGCAATCATATGGCCGTCTTCCCTCGTATCAAGTTCAGATTTAAAGGATACATTTCTCCTTTTTGTTGCGAATTTAGGAGAACTGCTTTCGTTTTCTTTTCTACTATCTCAGATCCTTCATCGTCAAAAGATTCTTTCAAGCCAGTCCCTACAACCAATTGGGAAATGCTAATGAGGTTGTGTTGTAAGCCTTCCACATATGCCACCTTACGAATCGAAAAATCCCCGTTCATTATAATCCCATAGCCTTTAATCTTTCCGAACGAGTTGTTTCCATACTTTACATTTCCACCATCTTTGAGAGCTCGAAACTCTCACAAATCCTCCTTTCTCCCAGTCATGTGACGTGAGCAGCTACTGTCGATATACCATTCAGAATCGAACTGCTCATCACGAATAACCTGCAATAATCAAGCAGATATAGGAACCCAAAGTTGCTTGTGTCCTTATGAGCCTTTAACAGAACGAGGAAAAGTAATTGCAAGATCAACCATATAAGTTCGTTTGATTAAACTACTTTCATCTTTCTTAGTTATGGTGAGAACTTTTACTTTATTATCTTTCATGTTTGTCTCTTTTGAATAAGATTGTTTTCGTTTGTTTTTTATTTGATTCTTAACGAATTCTTTCTCAACTTTCTTTGAGTTAGCAGTCGATTTCTTGGTTTGAGCTTCAGAATCCGAGACCAACTTTCCCTTTCCCTTGACATCTTTGGGTGAAGCTTTCGTGGGTTGAGAATGATGAGATTTTGGTTTCTCAACATGATTCTTTGAAAAGGAAGGTTTTGGAGCAAAGTTCCTTGTTGGTTTCTGTGGATTGTAGGAATGACGGTACGAACACTGACCAGGATTCGCATGCGAACGAGCTTTCGCATTCTGACTGGAAGATTTTTCACTGTGAACATAGTTGGAATTTTGGGGTTGCCAAAATTGCTTCCTTTCATTGAGATTTCTCTGATATATCTAATTTCTTTGACATTTTTGCTCTGCAATTTGGTCAGTGGACTTGTGAATATTCGCCTTAGGTTTCGTTTTTCTTGCATGAGATTCGTCCTTCACTGACTTAGGTTCGCTTGGAATTTCATTTGTTCCACTAGAACTTCCTTTCTCATAGCCTGAATGATTGTTTAGTGGTTCTGCCACGTATCTTCCTTTCACTCTCCAAGAGGTTCGTTCTGACAGACCCTTCGTTTCGTCAGCATTGTCTATTGGAGCGGACCAAAAGAATTCGTCGCAACCATCTGTGTTGTCTTCGTTTAAGATGGACGTTAGTCCGACTGTTTGATTTTTGTCCAGTCCTTTAGTAGCAAACAATTGATTAGGGACAGTTTGCACTTTGGGAAAAACAATTGCTTTAGCTTTTAAAATTTCAGGTTTGTTTTGAGAAATACGTGCAAATTCAACTGAATTTTCAGAAATCAAAGGTTTCGCAAGTTCATTTTCGTTTTCAACAAACTCTGAGCAATCCACCTCATCCTCTACAGAGATTTCACTCATATCACCATCCTCATCGAATTTAGATGTGCTTTCAACATTTATCTTATTTTCTGAACTCAATTTGGTATAGTATCAGATTTGATTTGCTTTTTATCGTTTCGTCCAAAAGCTGTTTTAACATGTTTTTGTGATCTTTGGACTTAATATAGGATTCAATTCTTTCTAGTCCTACCCTGTAAGCATCAAAAGTCTCTTCAAATGAGACGATGGATTCACACTTATAACAGTCGGCGTCAATTTCATCTTCCTTTAATTCAAGAAATGGTAAAATCATCTTGTGAATTTTCTTACCAATCTCACAATCAAGGTGCAACTGAGTAATGTTAAAGTAAAGCCTTTTAGCAATTAAACAAAAAATATTACGTTGTTTTAAACGCATCAAATTGTCTCATTGCAAATAAATTAACTGATCCCTAGACTTAGACATATCCGACTCGATCTTCTCAATCCACATTCGCCTCTCATCACTTTTCGACGAAACCCTGCTGATTTGATTAGTTAGGTTAGAGTTTTTTAAACGAGTTCGTTTTCAACTATCACTAATTCTTGAAAAGGTGAATTTTAGGTTATTTAGTTCATTCTCATATCTAGACACAGGAATATTTAGAGATTCAAGAATTAGATTTACCTTGTTGATCAGCTTTTCGCATTCATTGATTTGCTCACCAACTGGTTTCGCGGTGAAACAACTATCATCCCTTCTTTCACTCCCAGTAGCATTCTCCTGCATCTGTGACCCATCACTTGTCACCATCAAACACCTTCCTGTGAACCTCGAACTCTCCTCTTTTGCAACGAACGCCCTGCCATGTGTGGGCCTGCGAACCTCATCGTCTTCTCAGTCTGTCGACCAAACCTCAACTCCTCCAAAATCGTCTTCAACCATATTTTCCTACCCAATCCAAGCAGGCATAGATTTATCATCAACCTTTTTCTTCTTGATCTCTTCCAACTTTCGCATGGGGTAAGCCACATCATCTTCTCCTTCCTTTTTCTCATTCAACCTTCTCAGCATACATTCCTTTGCCAAGTGGTTTTTTCCATGACAATAGTTGCAGTCATAGCCAGAGCCCCCCACAAGCTTCTTCTCCGTTTTGTCTTCCTGCTTTTGAGAAGCGCCTTTGTTCTCCTCTTTCAACTTTTCTGAGCTGTAGCTGCCCTGCCAGTTTTGGTTCTTGTTTGATTGAAATTTCTTTCTTGCAAACCACTTGGGATTTGAAACCATTAAAGCATACTCCTCGTTCGTAAGATCACATTAGGAATGATCAGACTCAGGCTCATCCTCTGCAACTGTTTTGCCCTTCGTAACAAGAGCTAGTGATCCCATACCAGAAACAACTTTTGATTCGTTCGACACCTCACTTTTATGTGCCTTAAGAATCCCAACAAGATTGGCCAAAGAGTAGCTTTTGAATTGCTCGTGCGCTTTGACGGTAGAAACCACTGCCATCCACTCAAATCTAAGCCCATTCATGAGAGTAACCTTTTGCTCGATCACCTCACGTCCAATGCCATGTTTCATCATCTTACTATGAAGATCATTGTAGCGATTGAATGTTTGAATCAGATTTTCTTCTGGCTTCTATGCAAAAGCACCAAACTTCGAAAGCAGGAGTGTTTGTGTAGAATGCTCAAGATCTACGTCAGTG
Source organism: Lactuca virosa (assembly GCF_052849685.1). NCBI lineage: Eukaryota > Viridiplantae > Streptophyta > Magnoliopsida > Asterales > Asteraceae > Lactuca > Lactuca virosa. The sequence goes on along the minus strand of NC_136434.1, from coordinate 278,250,114 downwards.
CAGTAAAGTTCTTTGAGCCTCTCCCAGATGGCTTTCGCAGTATCACACGGACTGACTAGATGAAATGTATCAGCCTGCAAAGTGAATCTAATGATCCTTATTGCTTTGACGTTGCTGATTAGTTTATCTTTCTCATCCTTAGGAATATCCTTCACATCAAGGAGCAGTTGGTTATATTCCTTCTGAGTTTTGATGGTTCTTTTGGTATCTGTGTGAACAAATGGACCTACAGTAATGGCTTCCCAAATTAAATAACCATTATCATCTGAACCAAGAACATAATCTTCAAACTGAAGCGCCCATACTTCATATTCATGAGGAAAGAGAATTGGGATCCTTGTTGTTGATCCAATACTGCTTGAGATATTAATGGAATTGATGTTAGAATCGCCGTGCTGCATGATGATATTTTCTTTGATACCTGTAAAGAATCAAACGTGTAAACTAAGACAGTTTTATATGGTAATATCAAGATCACTTTACGCCGTCAAGATGACAATGAGGACGACTGAACCAGATCCTATATTAACGGAAACCCTAAAACTTTGCAAACAGAATAGATGCATATAGATTACACAGTCTCCTGCTCTGATACCAATTGTTAGGATTAAGAATCCTTTAAGATCGATAATATTCAGAAAAAGTAAAAGAAGAACACAATGATGATTCAAAAGATGTCGAATGATTAAGTGGCATGCCTCAGAAGAACTCTATGACGAATTGCTACTATAGAGGCGTGATTAAGGTTATAACGTAAAGATCAGAGTTAACTAAAATACGATGCATGCATGCACCGTAAATACTCTAACGCTAGAAATAAATACGAGTGAACAGGCCCAACTCGATAATACAAAAGACTAAATTAAAAGCCCAATGACGCCACATCTAATACCCAACATTGGGACTAATTACTTGTTTACATAAGTATGTAAGTCAAGTGAAAGATAAAAGGATCTAGTACACATTGATGAGTACTGGTCAGGTCCACCACAAAGGATGATAAAGTATATTCGTCATGATTTACTGGAAGTTCAGTAAATATGGTTATGCTTACAAGTTTAAGTGTAATTCTAATACCTTGAAAAGTTTCAATGTATAGCAGAACGAATAAGAAGAATCAATTAGGCAGAAAGATAAAGTTTCTCCAATCTGAAAGGAAAGGAAAGAAGTTTAGTATCGTGTTTTATGATCATCCTAATGATTATGGAACCATATCTCAATTGATCCTCTAAGTACACCTTAGTTCACTTGCATGACTAATAAGAGGAATCAAGAATTGTTGAAATGGTTAAATTAAAAAGGTGAGTCATACTTCGTTCCAAAATCGAGTCTTAGAGTCATACTCCAAGATTGTGCCTTGAGTGACATCATCTTAAGTAGGTTTAGAACCCATCATGAAATGTGGAAGGTGTCTTACTCTTGCACATTTGAAATTGGTAATTGTGATGTCTTGGATAAGACAAAGACCAACTAAGACCAATTATGTGAAGTGTTTTTCTTGATAAGAACTCACACTAACTCTTGAATATTTTATTGTCGAGAAATGTTCCTTGACGGAGAATCTTATATGTCAAGAGGTCAGTGTGAGTCTTAATGGTCCTGAATAGGTTTAGGAACTAATCAAGAATAAACCTATTGTTTATCACTAGCACACGACTTAAGGTTTATAACCTATCGTATTGACATAGTCTTGTTTCTATGCCTATTCCAGTTAGTTTGACTACGCATGTGAGTTCTATGAGTTCTCATTTGAATGAATAAGGCAAAGCACCTTGGTCAATAGAAAGTACATTGATTTGTATAGGTGAGCTGCTTAACAACATGGAAGAAATGGTAGGACCCTTGTGCTACTAGATGGCAGGAAATTAAGATTGAACTAGTTCAATCCATATGAGTTTGGATTTGTCACAAACCTTGTCTTGTGATTATGGTTTTGACAAATTCACATTGATAGGAACACATACACCATTAAATCTAAGTGTTAAAGATTTCTCTCCGCTTTATAAAAATGATTATGAGGAAACACTTTCACTAATTAGATTTTAAAGAGATTACAGTTGTGTTAATTGTGTTCTCAAATTCGATTATGATTACGACATCCCTCTTCATAGTTTGAATTGTGAGAAATGGAAAAAAGTTTGAACATTCGGGACTTACTGTTGTAAGTTCTAAAAAATTTTAGACACACATGTGAGCTTTCTAATGAAAGGTGTATAAGCTTGTGAAGTCTAAATAAAAGACTTTTCTAAGCACCAAGTATCAGAAATCTAAACTTTGGTAAGAAAGTCAATAAGTATTGATTTCTAGAAGTCCAACTGATCTTTGGATACATGTCAAAGCTAGTGGGAGCATAAGTGTTATTCTTTTAAGAATGTAATTATTATGATAGTGGGAGCACAATTATTATGGTAAGTATTGCGAGTTAGCAATGCTAATTATAGAAAACAAAATGTTTGCAAAGTTGCACAGGTTGAAAAAATTGTTTTGCTATAATTAAGGGAGATGAACTCATACTTCATTTCAAATCTAAAAGCTTAGATTGAGATTTTAATAGAATTTAGTCATGAACATATATGAATGTTACGATGAAATGATTCAGCATAAGAAAATTCTATATATGGAAATGTCATAGCGAGAGACTGGTATAGTATCGATTGCATATGTTATAATATTTGTGTCCCATATGCTTCAGGTATAGGACCGATTGCATATGTTATAATATTTGTGTGTTGTAAATTTTCCAAATGCCTAGGGCATTAAGAAGGAAAATGGGCCTGAATCGTATATGACCAAAGTTGTTAAACAACTGTTAAGGACAATCCAAGGTTCGCCAAATATTGGTTGCTTTTGGACAGTTGGAAGTATAGTAATGGATGGACCATATTGACATGATTATGAATAGATAGGTTTGTCACATGGAAAATATGGAAATGTTTCCATAATGGGAGTTGGATATTAAGAATCTATGTGTAAGTTAGAAACTTTCATGCAAGAAGGATGTTCAAAGGAATGTACTTTAAATATGAGACTTCGTATCTATGGAATTGTCCTGTAACAATCTCCAGTGGAGTAATTTGTAATAGCATTGTCCAAGTCTCTGTGACTTTTGTGCATTGACATTACAAAAGGATCATTGCATGATAGTTTAGAATCTAACACATTCTAATAGCGACAAGAATTTCGTATTCTTACACTTACGATAAGGATTTGGAATTCTGAAATGAGTGTCATTGGAAATGTTTACAATTGATCTATTTCACAAAGTAAGGACCATAGGTAAACATAGTGTGCATGCTTGGAGCATGGGATAACAATTGTTTTAATTCAAGTATTAAGTTTATTAGTCGAAACATTATACATAGAATAATGTGTAATCAATATGGTGATTAAATAATAAGTGTTTTATTTATATTCAAAAGTTTTAAGACCATATTGGATTCGATTATTCTTGTGTTTCACTTTGCATGTTTTACTTCCTGAATAACTAGGTTATTTAAACATCCACAATCAATCATACTTTGGAAGTAAGTAATGAAGTAAGACTGTCATGAATCCGAATGTAGATTATCTAAGTGCTTAGACATAGCACAAGTTTGTTGTCATGTTCATGAGTACTCCTGTAATAAGATTTGAGTATTGGATTAGACTCACTCTCATCTGAATCACTTCATGGATTTTATCACGAGTGATTATGAGACGATAATATCTTATATTCTAGAAGCAGAGATATATGAGTTGTAGTTTACGAGTCGGTTGCACGTTGATGATGCGTAAACGCACCAGTAACTTGGTGTTATAAAATGTATTGTTGTGTGTGATTTTGTCACACCGCCGAACCAGAACGGTGGAAACGTCCGGGGGTTGGGTGACTTCATCTTGTAATATCATCACAGTGTATATAAATGAATCAAAGACAACATCATCATCATACATAAAATATAACAACCATCATTGTTTACATCAAGTATTGTATCACATATTACATCCCCAAAATATTAAGTGTATGATGGAACAAAATACAACAAAAGTCCATATGATCTTGAAGTCCAACCTGTTTAACGAGTTCCTGAGAATACAAGTTATTTTGAAAACGGTCAACATATATAATGTTGATGAGTTCATAAGCATGTTTGTAAGAAATGTTTTGTATCATTTGTAAACTCCAGAAAAGCCGATATTTTCCGCAAAGATTGTTTGAGCGTTTTGTTTCAAATCTTGTATTATAGCATGTGTGTTCATATTTTGAAAATGTATAAAGAGAGAGTTCCAAAAATTTCTATATTTTCTGTTGTAAGTAAAACGTATGGTATCGTGTTTGTTTCCCAGAAAATCTGATATTTTCTGTCTGTAACTGAGTTGTAGTCTTTAAACCATAAGACCCGAAGGTTATAGAAGTGAATAGCTCGTACATGTATCAAAAGTATAGTATATGTATTCCGTAAATTTATCGTGTTGTTAAAACCTATGTGAGTCGTTATAACCATGCTTGATGTGACTGATATGCATGTCGTGACGTTTTTCAGGCGTCGCTTGTTTAAGGTAAGACATTTGTCACCCTAGAACGGCCTAGTCTAGCTATAGCGAACAACTCAGGTGAGGGGCTGTCAACCCCGTATAGATCTATACAAAAACTCTCGCTCTCCCTCCAGGAGACTCTTGTTATAACTACAAGGCTTAAGGTTGTACACTAGGTAGGTACGGATGAAAGAACGTCTCACAAGAACCTTAAAAAATTTACACAAACAGTGTATCACATTTTTTACCGTTTTAAAATAATGTTTCGAGTATGCATTTGATTACAAAACATTGGTGATGAAAATACCATTTGTTTTAATCAAAGTGTTAAGTATTGTTTGTTATTGGTCCGATTAACATAAAATATGTCGGGAGGCCCAATAAGGAAATCAATGGGCCTATAAGGCCCAAATAACGTGTAATGAGAACACAAGGCCCAATAAACATGAAATGAATATACGAGGTCCATCAAACGTGTAAATGGGTCAATAAGGCCCAATAAACATGTAATAAGTATACAAGGCCCAATTAAAGTGAAATGACGTAATTAGCCCATTTGGTGTTATAATGCATTGTTTTAGCTCAATGAATATCAAAATGGTATAAAAGATCCACTTCCATTTTTGATAAAAAAAAATGACACTATAGGCCCACTACGACCGAAAACTTACATTTAAGGGCCCATTTTGAAAAAAATAACATTTTCAGCCCACTTTTGATAGAAATAACATTTTCGGCCCAATTTTAATGGAAATGACATTTTCGGCCCAAATATATTGGAAATAACAATTTCGGCCCAATTTAATAGAAATGATATTTTAAGTCCATAAAGGCCAAAATTTACATTTTAGTCCCATTAAAAAACCGTGATTTCTAATTAATGCCCATCTTATGAAAATTGACCATTTTAGCCCATTAAAATCGTGAAGGCCCAAATAGAAGCCCATTTTGCGAAAATTAACACTTTAGGCTCCTTTAAAACCGTGAATATCATAATGATCCATTTTTATATAAAAATGACTTTTTTGGTCCTCTCAAAACCGTGAGTTAACATAAAAGCTTCACTTTTTTGTTTATTTGTCAAATATGGCCCCTCATACGGTTTTTATTTAGTTTTCAAGTATTTCTTAACATGATTAATCCGTTCAACTTCCTAGTAAGTTACATAATGTGTTTTAGTTTACAAACATCACCAAGCTTTGGTAGATCTTTCGAGATTTATGAAGGTTTAACATATCTTCATAGCATGATCACAACATATAACATGAAAACACACATATACATGCATAAATACTTAGATCTAACACAAAAGCAACTTGTATTCTCCCCTAAAAACATTGTAAAATCGAGAACAAGGGGGTATGAACTCGCCTTGAGTGTTGGATTTGGTTTTGATGAAGAAAAGAGAGAGATTGATGATGTTTTCGGCCTTGGATGCTTCCTTGAGACGAGTTTTCGAGCTTAGGGGGTTCTAGGAAGCAAGAATCATGAAATGGAGTGTTTAAGGGTGTGAATCTTAACATGAAATGGAAACCAACCAATTGAGGGTGATAATAACTTACCAACTTAATGATTCTTGAAGTAGAAGCTTTAAATTTACTCAAGCACCGTATGATTTTTGGAGAAGATGGAAGAGAGTTCTTGAGAGTATTGAGAGAATTTTTAGAAATGAAATGAAGTTTGAAATGGAGAGGAGGGGGGGGGGGGGTGAGAATAAGAAGAGAAGAGAAAGGAGGTGAAGTTAAGGTCCTTGCTTAATGGGTAATCTCTTAAGTGTCTAGATATTTGTTGGACATTTTCCATGGATGTATGGGAGGCATTAGTGAGGTGTCACTATTTTAAATCCATTAAATTTTCTCTCTTTATATATATATATATATATATATATATATATATATATATATATATATATATATATATATATATATATATATATAACCGAGAATGGGTGGAAAGAAAGAACATGGATCTTGGGCTTGATATAGCATTGGCCCATTACCGATTTTCGATCCATGTGGGCCCACATATGAGTTTACGGCCCAATAAGTGTAAGGATATGGGTTTTTGGCCCATTGTAATTAAATAAGTGGTTTTCGGCCCAATAAGGCCCATGAAGAGTCTTTTGGCCCAAAATACTATAGGTTAATGAGTGTGGGTCCAACTTAGGCCCAAATGTGCATTCTTGGCCCAAAAGAACCAAGTTGAGGGTTTATTGGCGCATTACGCCCAATAAGGGTATCCTGGTCCAATAAGAGATTTGAACCAAAAAGTTAGTGTTACAACCCAAATGTTGAGTGAATGTAGTGCATTGATTTAGGTTTAGAGCATCACGAGTGAGTTTTGATTCGAATTGTTGTTTTTGAATGAATATCTTGCATTGTATCACATTAGGGTTACAATGTATGCTATAAGTTAAATACACATGGACAAAATTTCCTAGCCCTAAAATGCTAGTTGTGACAGATTTGACGAGTAAATTGAGGAAGCATATGTGTCGAATTTTATTCGTTCCTTTTACCCTAAGAGGGATAAAAGCGATATCTATGGGCCCCTCGATGATTTAGTGATGACATCCTAAGCGCTTGGCCAAGCATGGACTGCTTATTAGTATAATATATTAATTGAGAAATCATATTATTTAATTGGTATTGATCAAGAATTAATATGGAATTAATTTTGTGATCAAAAGAGACTAGTTAAATTAACGGGGACTGATTATGTAAATCAGTGATACATATAGTTTGGGATAATGATCCATAATTGATTAGAAATGAACTAATCTTATGTGAGAGTCCATAAAGTGTTAGTCCAAATCAATTGCTGGATCATAAGCTTAAGTGTAAGAATTAGGGTTTACAAGTGACTCTTGGAATTCTACACTATATATGTAACCCCTTCAACCCTAAAATCGATACAAGTATTCCATAAGGAAACCCTAGCCGATTTTGGTGGTTCATAGCCTCTCTCTCATTATCCTCCATTTGTTCTTGGTGTTTTGTAAACCATTTGAGGCATCACACTTGAGGTGCTAAGCTCTTGAAAGGCCAAGTTCTACAAGCTACATAAAAGAGGTATTCATTTAACTCGTTTTTATATTGTATATCTCCAATTGCATGTTAGCTAGGGTATATGCTTTGGATAATATGAAATTGCATGTATAATTAGAGAAAACTAAGAGCCAAGGCATTAGGGTTGTATGTGCACCACATGAGTGTTATAGTACCTAAAAACCCTACAATAATGTCAAACGTGTCGAATAGACTTTCGTACAAAAGTCAATTCTTAATGAAACGAATGATGAGTCAACTATTGTTAATTCTTTTTGGTATTGATTATCAACTAATTTTTGGTGTTCCAGATAGGGATATAGATGTTGAAGTTCATGATGATGATAATCATATTCCTGAACAATCGAAGCATTCTGATGATTCGACGGTGACTAGGTAAGATGATGATTTTCATTCTACCTCAAATTCATGAAGACGGATTTTGTTCAATATACACTTACAAGAAGAGGTGATGATTACATCAGGACTCAAGCTGATTTTCCTTGCATGAATCGTGAAGAAGTATTTCTGATTGCAAGAGTCTTTCAAATCAAGGCCGAGAAGCACCTCGAAGATGATGATTGCTCATGATGAAAGCTTGCGAATTTATCAAGTCAGTGGTATGTGACTTTGCCAAAATTGATGTGGACATTCATCCTTTGCTTGCCCAAAAATTCAGTCTCCCAGCTCTCGATCCTGCACCAATTTTCACTAAAGGGTATCAAGAAAGGTCCCTAGGTGCAACCAACTTCCCGAAATTAGGAGTTGTGTATAAAAGAGTTAATAGTGACCCGCAAGCAACTGGATGTGACTCTAGCTTCGGTTCAGAGATCCAAGAATACAACTGATGAAGTGAAGTTTGAGATTACAAGGAGAATTTAATGGCTTGGAAAAGTTATGCAGTTTTGGTGGCTTCTCATCAAATTCCTAAAACTTGATAAGTGATGAAGAAAAGTTGAAGAGGTCACTTTGGGGGAAAATGTTGATACATAAAGTGACCTTCTTAAACTTGACGATCCGCAACCACTTCTTCTACCGCAATCTGTTTTCTCAACCGCGATCTCTTTTGCTACCGCAAACACATTCTGAAGATGTCTACCGCAGCTACCCCATCCGCAATGCAAATTTTAGTTACATTGTCTAATTTGTCTTGTATGCATTACTTTATCCATTGAACCTTGCATGGTCACATTGAGTCAGAAGTTTATTACTTGTTTATTTCCAATGTTACTTTTTGAGTCTCTATAAATAGAGACTTCATCTTCATGTAACTTACACCTTTTGAACATCTCTAAATACACATCTCTTGTTATCTTCTATATCTTACTATCAATCTAAAGATCTTTCTGAACTTTCACTCCAAATATAAGATCGTGTTCTTATCTCAACAAGTCTTCGAGACTACTTTCACTTTACCTGATCTCATTTACTAACTTGTGTTTGAATGCAAACCTTGTTAAGAATCAGTTTAGTGTTTACTTGATATATAACCTATTGTCATTTACATTTCCTTTACTTTTCGCACTTTACATTTCCGCAACTAACAAATCTAACTTCTTATTACTGTTGAGCTTTTATGATCCTTTGAGATTAAGTTATTCCGCAATCTTAACTTGTACTAACGTTTGTTCAAGTGTTTCTCAAAAGTTTTTCTCTCAACATCTCTGAATACTCCTAAAAGAAAAAAAATATCAATATGAAGTAGCTCTAATGGTTCAAAAATTGAAGAATCAATAACCAATGGATGGCTTCCCTTTGTTTGCTTTCCACACTCACAAGCTAGGCAAAGTGTATCATTGTTGTACTTTAGAATAGGGAGACAACGGACAAGTTCTTCGGTGACCAGGTTGTTGATATACCGGAAGTTCAGCTGAGCTGGCTTGCGGTGCCAAAACAAACTAACTGCGGATACTGCTTCGGACAGAAAGCATAATTGCGGTTTGCCAATGATCAATGAGACATCCAACGGATTTATTGTCCATTCGGACTTGGATTTTATCAAATAGGTGCTTCTATCACTTGTCATGATGTAGCAATATTCATTATCAAATTCAACCCGATGACCAGCTTTGCATAGTTGGCCCACACTGATGAGATTATTCTTGAGGCCTTCTACATAACCAACCTTTTGAATTCAGAAATTTCATGTTCTTAACACACCGTAACCCCTGATGATTCCATTCACATTGTTGTCGAATATGACGTGTCCACCTACGCGTGGATATAAATAACATCGAAAAAGGAACTTGTATGCGAGAGTTATGAATTTTTGAAGTCGGGATGGCGATTTGGGAGACTGTCTGAGGAACGCCCCGCGTAGAGAAATAGAACGCCTCGCGTTCGGATACTAGGCATCGGAAACTCCACGCTGACCTAGCCACTCTCGGACATATGCACCTTCGAACGCGCTGCGTTCGTATGAGTGCGATGCGCAGCCTGAACGCAATGCGCTCCTCTGAGGAACGCCCTGCGCTCCGAAGCATTAGGCGCCTATAAAAGGCATGCGAGGGTTGCCACTTCTCTTCACTCATTCACCATTTCTTTCTCTCTCTAAACCTTCCAAACACCTCCCCCAAGCCTAGGAAACCTCCCTAGCACTAGAAGAAAGCCCCGGAGCGCCTGAAGGCTTAGAGAAAAAGAGCTTTTCGGCTCAAAAGCTACGCCCGCGCAGAGCCCGCTTTTTAGCAAGACCCGCTGTTTCCTAGAAGTAATTTATTTTTTTTAAGAAGCGAAGCATTGTCTGAGTTTAGAATCATCACCTTATCAAGTAAGTGCATATTTACTTTCATCTTACACATGGATATGAAGTATTTTATATAAATTACGTGCTATGTGTGCATATTATCTGTTTATCTTGAGATCTAGGATGGATGAAAGATTTAGACCTTTTTTCTTCAGATCTAGACTATACATGTATTTACTTTTAGATCTAAACTTTTTTTTTCTTCAGATCTAAAATTGTATATGTATTTTTTTCAGATCTAAATCTTTTTCTTCATATCTGAACTGTATATGTATTTTATATCTACAAATATGCTGGTAAAACATGGGTAGATGAGATAGTTGGTGTGTGATGAAAGTTGAGTTGGATGATGAGATGAAAGGTGATATAGATCATGAGATGAGGGTGAGAGGTGAACAATGAGAGAAACTTTACCTAAGCGTTGGCCCCGTCATCTAGTATAGTATGGATGACAACCACTGACTATTCTAGGCGGTCTGGTGGAACACTAGCAGGCTCGCAACATGTAGGTGTTGTGAACGATATGTTCACCCGGTGTACTCTGAAAACCGATTGACATGTATTGTGGGTGGACTCCCGAAAATAATACTGTCAACAGATGAGATAAACCCTGGCAGCTATGGACTTAGCGGCTGTTGGATGAACCCTGACAACTATGGACTTAGTGCCTGTTATATAAACCCTGGCAACGATAGACTGCGTGCCTATTCCTTGGGAAAATCCTTAGGAATAAATAATGAGGAATAAATGATTTGTAGAGAAGATACTTAAGAATAAAGAAAATAATGGGGATGGGTAATTGGTTAATTGTTTGATGATGAAACATAATAACTAAATTATTGTTGATTGAAAACCCTATGTACTCACCAGGTTTCCCAACCTGACCCACTCAGTTTATTTGTGTCACATGTGTCGATATGAAGCTACATTACACCGAGAGACTAAAGGAGATGTAAATCACCAGTGTAAATAAATTCATGGTCAGTTTATGCTTATGTTTTTGTATTGACGATGAAATCCCAAAGTTTTTATATAAACAAAATACATTTCTTCAGAAATGCTTTGATAACATATTTATCATCTTTTCTGGGAACAAATTCCGCAAAATTTTTCTTTAAACGTTTACTCTGATTTTCAAATAAAGCATAAACAAATCGGTTTTTTCTGGCCGTGAAATTGGGGATGTCACACAGTTACACATCTCTTTTACCCAACTGCATTTATTACTATTTTCGGCTATAGAGGGAGATAATTTGACTTTCAACAGTCGCTTTTGGGTGAGCCATCGGGTCCGACATCTTTTCATGATGTTGTTTTAAAGATATCCAACTCGACCCATTTTCCTTTTGTCGCCTTTCCAAGACTTCAACTATTCTCGGACTCACTTTAATCATGGTGGATCCATATTTGCGAGAGTATTTTTTGTCGATTGTGCATTAAATGCACACTACAACCGAGTCTCACTTGTATCTCACAATTCCGAGACTCATCCTTTCTGAGATCAGCCTTACCCGACCCAGTTCCATTTCCGAGACGTAAGCCATTTCCTTTGTGAATCCATTTTGCATATTGGATCCTTGGTTCAGACCACTTATAGGACTCATTTTTTATTGTAAATCCATTTTTCGAATTCCTCCGACCCATTTCATTTCATTTTGGATTCATATCGGACTCACTCACATTCACATTTGGATTCACATTCCTTTTTGGATTCACCTCGGACCCAACGTGTCCGAACCAATCCATTTCCAAGATTATTTTTCAAATTTTTTTTTATTTTAAACCAATTATTTTTATTTAAAACCAATTTTTTATTTTATCCAATTATTTTTTTAAAACCAATTATTTTTTTAAAACCAATTTTAACCCCATGGTTCAAGACTCCATTCTTCTTGCTGATTACGAGTGAAGACACATTTATTTTAGAGATTATTATTTGTGTTTTCTTTCTCTTTCTGAGCAACTCGTATTTGCAGCCTCCGATTTGTATGCTTAGAGATTCGGATCCATAAATTTTCATTCGGAAACTTGCCTGATCAACAACGTTTTCCGAGGTTTGGATCTTTTATGAGGTTTGCATTTTACTTCCTTGAGACTTGTTACATATGGTCCCAGACCATCATTCAGACTGATTAGAGGTCTAGACCAGTTCAGTTTGACCTTTATTGACGAGTCATTGGTTATGCTTTGGGAGTTTGTGTTTGTATTTCGGTTATCAGCATTACTTCGGTTCTGCATTATGGTTCTTCAGCAACGGATTTTATCATATATATTCTACAGTATTTATTCAGTTTTGCAATACATCACCAAGTCTACCCATGAACAAAAAACTAATATCCTCATTTTTACGAGTGTATACTCACATCAAGGGGAGCGTGCGATGCGCCATCACATCCGACATATTCTCTTGCCAGGTTTCAAGATTATTTTTGATCTTTATTGCATGCTAGATCAAACATAAAGGGAGAATCATGAGCATCCTTTATGAGTTTATTATTGGAGTTTTGACGTTAGAGACATTTGAAGACGGAGATGGATTTATTAAATGTGTTGTGGCACTGATTTTTTTATCTTTATAGATCGAATTTTTGGCATTACTAGATGCTCTTCGGATTACGATTATTTGTCTTTAGACTCTACATTTTTCTTTGTCTCATATGTGTTAGCATCCAGATCATAGTTTATGATTGTTCGAGTTTGGATTTGCGATACTTTGATGACGAAGATTATTTTGGCGATGCGGCGTGGCACTTATTTTTGATCTTCTGATCATATTTTTGGCTTTGCTACACCATGTCTTCAAATTCACATTACTTATCATTCAGACTTTACATTTGGATGCTTCACATTTTCAGCAGGTTATTCTTCATAGATTATTTGGTGCATCATCACTCGAGTTTGGAACATTGAAGACATTGTGTGATCCGATAATTTGCTCTTTGGTTCAACAATCGAGGGGGAGACTATGAACATGATCAGTTGTTGGGAACTGATCACATGCGAAAATCGGGATTTCATATTTTATTCAGAGTTGGGACCTCTGTATGTTCTTTGATAATAGAGATTCCATTGCCAGATTCCGAGATCACGGCAGCGTCAGCTTTTCCGAGACACTTTAGCACCAAAGCCTGCTCGTCGAATGTTCTGCCTTTTATCACTGCTTATTACCCTCATCATTTTCGAGCATTTAGGGGAGATTGTTGGAGCATGAAAATTCTCTACAATGATTAGTGATTTATTATGTTAGAATATTCCCTTGTATCAGAGCATATTCCCTCCACTAGTATATAAAGTGTATGTGAATGGTAATTTTATTATGAGTGCGTCCATGTAGTCATAGATTAGAGAGAGTGTTTGGCTGAGGGTTCTCCCTAGCCATGTGAGTTGTTCATGTAATGTTTGGTATCTCTATATCTATCCATTATCAGTTTACTCACATGTTCATGTTCTTCATTTTTCATATGCTTATCTTATTGATATTATCTTTCTGCACCAATCCAATCGAGAAAGTAAGAACCTCCAATATGATAAATTTATGGCCATCTGAAGATCTGCGAAAATTACACTACGCTGATAATGTAGGGGCACCAGATTGTGCCACATGGCATGGCCAGCGGCCGGCTATCCATCGTCGACAAGGCGATGTTGCTCAAGGAACGAACGACACGTAGCACCATGAAATGGTGACACGTGGCAGCCTTTTTAGAAAGGAGGATGTGACCAAACCAGACCACAACATGTGGTAGAAAGCTATAGGAGCCAGCAACTCATCTGAAACTCTCTCTAAACTCTCAAGATTTCGAGATAGCTTTTTTTCCCAACCCTTCGAATTTTTTAGTATAGTCTTGACTCTCGAGGACTCTAGGAGTCTGAAAAGAAGGAGTATTTGGGTCCAGATTTTGTTCAAGCATTTTCCCAGTTTTCACTAAAAACCTTTGTAAGCTAAGATACACTCTGTTGCTTTCAGTGTAACTTATATTTATAGTCATAGGTTGTTATCATGAACCTGTAAATAAGATTTATCAATGATTCCAAATACTAATTGAATAACTTACGAAAGAGGTGTCTAGAATGGTCACGTTAGCTTGGTTCTTGAATTTCAGAAAGGCTATATGCCAAAATTGTCCTGCCTCCCAATTGTCTTTTCTAGTTCATCCTTACTTGATATATATTGATGTATTCATTGGGATTAGTGAGGAATCTAGAGTATAATTATTATAATTACCAGGATTACAAAACTAGACTACAACTTAGTACTTTATGCGTCTAGGTCTTTTCAAAGTACAAAGCGAAGCACTGCCCAAATCGTCTGTCACTCACATGTATCATGTGAGTACATAGTTACTTTCCTCTAACACATAGTTATGAAGTATCTAATTAACTCATTTCTATATGTGCTTATGTGCAAAGATGTTATGTGTAAGATGAAATGTTATAAAGATACGTTTATATGATTTACATCGTATATATATTTTTATAAATATTATACATTCGGTAACGAAGGTTATTGAAAGGTGCCATAGTATGACGAAAGATAGGATGCCATAGTATGGTGAAAGATATAGGCAATGATATAATTCCACACCTTACAAATGATACTAGTGTTCAAACGATGTGGGATTGGTACTTGTGTACCAGTGATGTAGTCACCTTAAAAAGTATAGGTGACGACCACCAGACTATTCCTAACCATCCCGTGGAACATCGGCAGTGATGGACTTTGTGCCTATTAGCTAAACACCAGCAGCGATGGAATTTGTGTCTGTTATATAAACACCGGAAGCGACAGACTTTGTGCCTACTAGATAAACACTTGCAGCAATGGACTTCGTGCCTATTAGATAAACACTCGTAGCGATGGAATTCATGCCTATTAGATAAACATTGACAACGATGTACTTCGTTCCTATTAGATAAACACTGGTAGCAATGGACTTCATGCCTATTCCTTATGACAGATCCTTGGGAACGAAAATAGAAAGAAACCTACTGACATGTATTGCGGAGAAATCCCTGCAACAGTACTGTTAACAACAATGATTAAAAATAACCCTTATGATAGATCCTTAAGGAAGAAAAAATAAGAAAACAGGAATGGGTAATCTGGTTATTTTTTTAATAATTAAACATATTAACTATATTATTGTGGGTTGAAAACCGTATGTACTCATCAGGTTTCCCAACCTGACCCACTCACTTCTTTGTATAACAGGTAGCGGTACAAAGATACATGCATGATGAGTGATTTAAGGAGATTAAAATGATAGTCCTAGATATAGTAAGGCCTGTTTATGCTTATGTTTAGTATCAGTTATGACATACCAAGCATTTATAAATCAATGAAAAACATTTCTTTAGAAATAATTTTACGAGACCAAATTCCGCATTTATAAATGAACTCTATTTTAAATAAGCATAGAAATTTTTCTTAAAAGTTCATGAAAATGGGGTGTCACATTTGGTATCAGAACATTAGTTTAAGCAAACTAGGAAATTAGAGGATTTCTAGACTTAATCTTAGAATGCTAAGAGATGATCGTAAGATGAGTATCTATTATAATTTAGGTAATACACCTGAATTGAAAAACAGACACTAGCTTACCTTAGGACAAAATGCCTAATTCGTTTTTATGTGCTATGTAAGGTCCTAGAAACAAGATCTTAACTAGTGATCAAGCAATCTAACAATCAAACAAGAAGATAATTGAGTAGAAGAAGAATGAATCAAAGCTTGCACACGTTTGTATTAAGGAAACGTCTGGTACAACTCTGACTGGCCGTAAACTACTATGAATCAACAACTGACAAAAGACTCAGACCTGCCCTATATATAGTAGACACTGGTCGTAAACAGGTTTACGACCGTAAACCTATGTGCGGCCGTAAACACATCATCGGGCCGTAAACACTCCAACAACCTACGAATGCATAAAAATGACTCAAAAGGACTTTTACATTGGAAAGCCTAGACCAAACCATAAACTGGACCCTTCAATCTCCCCCTTTGGTTTGGAGCTAGCTTTGACTAAGTCTTTGTCGACAAGAAGTACATCTGATCTCCCCATACCCCCGTTCCACATCCTTTTCCTGATAATATCAGCAACCATAGAAGTATACTATTTAGCAGCAGACTCGAAAATGTCTTCAGCGACCTTGATTTGATGAAGAGCAAGCTGATGAATGTCCCATCTTCCAAATTGAAACAAATCTCTTTTGTCATACAATCGAATGCATCCATCTTGAAGTTTTATGACAGCAGATGCTGTGGTTTCATCAAAAAACCAGTAGAGCATAGACTTCAAAGATCCATCTGGATAATTCTGCAGCACAGGAATCTGTTTCACTTGGTTGGTGGCAGGCCACATCACAGTTTGAAAAGGAATATTGATTTTGGGATCAAGTATATCGGGGTATTGTTTAATGATTGACTCTACAGTCGTCATCTCAGGAAAACCCTTATTCACTTGATTCTCCAAATAAAGCTTGAAATGTGTTGCCTTGGGATCATTTGAAGGATTTACAAAAGGAGCATTCGATAATTTTGAGAGATCAAACCTGGTCCAGGATTGGAAATCTTGAAAATTTCTATAAAACTCCGTATTTCCACTCTTGCGTCTCACGAGCCACATGTTTAGTGTATCATGAAAGCCCCATGATACAATTATTGACCTATCACCGTATATGTGTCCAAAACGTCTTTCTTCAAGATCAGTGACGGTGATTTTAGGCTGATCTCCAGGAGCGTTTTGATCTAAGCTCCTTTTCAATAAAAGTTGCTTTTTCTCAGTGGATTTGGCCAATTTGGCACGCTTGAGAGCAACAATGTTTGGTGCTTGAGCAGGTTCTTTCTCAAATCGATCAACGATCCGAGATGTATTCACAGGTGGGGGAGCAACGGGAGGATCCTGAGAGGACTAACCAAATCTCAATTCTTCAACATAAGATTTGAATTTGTCTCCAAGTTCTTCTGCCAACAACTTCTTTAAATCATAGTAACAAGCAGTCATTAGCCCAAAATGAGTCTGAAGATCAGAAATCTGCTTTGTTTTTAGAACTCTATCCGTATCAAGATCTTCAACTTGGATTTTAAGTTGAGCCTTCTCAGCTTCTAGCTCAGCCACCTGGATATCAAGCTCTATATTCTTCTGATTAAGCACCCCAATTTCTTTTTGAAGTCCAAGATTGGTAGGATCATCTTCTCCGGAGCGACCTTCCTCAATAAAAATTCCTTTAGCTCGGGAGGAAGGCCCTGAGCTTTGTTCATGGGCCAAGTGCATAGCAAGTCTCTCATATGCAACATCATGAGAGGGCCTGGGAGGAGAAAATTCAGGGGGAGCTGAGGAGCCACCAACATCAAAGGTGGTGCCAGGTTCTTCATGGTGTGGTCCAGATGAGTCTGTTGCAATAGTAGTTGAAGGATGAGTTGGAAGGCCTTGAGATAGTTCTTGAACAAAAATTCCCTGTCTTGGATCGTGTCTTCTTCTCTTTAAAGGAGGCTGGGAGGTCTGAGTTGTTATAGGATCACTCACAAGTGGCTCTGTGGTAGGAGGAACATCATCAAGAGGAGGAATTCTTGAAGTTGTCTCCATTGGAGTTGAAGTTTCAGCCATTATGTTGGTGGTAGGAGGCGTTGTTTCGAGAGCGTCTTCTATTTCCTGTATCTTCGTTGCTGGATGAGAAACATCATGGATATTGTCAAAAAATATGTCGAGGTCAACATTTGACAAAAGGTTATCATTTCTTCCAAAATTCAAGGAAATGTCCTCCTTGTTAAAACCAGTAAGATCCAGGTCAGAAAAAGAGTCACCATCATCTTCTTTGTTCTCTGTCACATCCTCTGCAGGTCCCTCATTGTAAGCACTCTCAACTTGAACAGAGTGTAGATCATGCTCTTCAGCTACCATCGCGACAGGAGCAACAGCTTCTTCTTCATGATCTGAAACAGTAATAACATCATCTTCTGAAAACACCTGTTCTGAAGATATACGCTCGGAAGATACTCTATCAGAAGGCCCGTGAGATTCAGAGGGCTCATTCACTTCAGTAAACTTGCCAAACTTTACAAGAGGAAATTTCCCTTGAAAAACGACTTTTCCTTTTCGATTTTGTTTGATCAACCCAACAGTGTGTGGACCAAGAGATTTCATATCCAGAGTTTCTCCGTCTTTGACTATTTCAGGAAACTGCACATCAATGAACACCTGGATAAACCTGGGATACATCAAGAATGTGTCTCTAGTATTTGCGTTGATGTTCACGACAAATTCGTCCAAGATGAACTTTGAGAAGTTGAAATTGATTCCAGCAGTAATGGCTCCTGTGTTTCTTAATGAGATCTCATCAGCACCAGTCCGTCTGCCGGATATGCAGTTCACAAAGATGTGAGCCAAGAATCTCTAATAAGGTGGCAGAAGTTTCTTCATTGTGGGAGGAAAAGCGCCTTCATATCCCATCTTGTCAAGAATTTCTTGAGCTTCATCAAGGGCTATTTCAGTAGGGTAGGATGATTGATCGTCAATTTGTAAGGCATCTCTGATAGATTGCTCTGTTATGATAACTTTGCACCCTTTCACATCAGCTTCAACAGACACAGATTTATCATCTCCTCTTTTCAACTTGGTAGACTTCCAGAACTCTTTGATGATTCCTTGATAGACCACAGGACTCACGGTAAGAGCAGTAGACAAGCAGCATTCCTTTAACCCATGGATCATCGACTTGAACTCTCCATGGGCAACAGGAGGATCAACAAGAATGATTGCCAGATTGTGACTATCAGCAAATTTTAGTTCTGCATTTCAGTCTGCACAAGAACAGGCCAAGTGAGAAAAACAAAATATTTAATCAATTTAAGTTTATGTTATTCTCAATAATCATTTTAGATAGGCCTTTAAATGAAGAAGTCAAAATTTGATTGACCAAACATAGTTTACGGTCAACAGGGGTTTACGGCCGTAAACTCATGGCCGTAAACAGAGTTTACGGCTGTAAGCTCCTGGCCGTTTACGGCCAGGCCGTAAACGCCGACGATGAACTTTCTTCTATTAAACCCTTAATATTCGTCGATTTGATGCGAGAATGGCATGACTGTGATCGGAATTAGCATACCTATGGAATCAACGGATCAATTTCTCGAAAAGTCACAATTTTTTTTTGAGAGAGAGAGAATCTGGGGAGTTTGCGGCCGAGTACTCAGAAAATGGGAAGGAAGAGTTGTATTCGACTGAAAACTCCCTTATATACCCAATTGGAAAAGTTGGGCTACAGTCCACAATGCGTAAAAATACAGTCCAATACCAAAAATTTAAAATAAAACATTTTGAGGATAAAAAGAAATAAAAATAAAAATAAAAATAAAAATAAAATAAAAATAAAATAAAATAATTTCCAAAACTAAAATATCAAAAATTAGAAAATAAAAAATTTCAAAAACATTAAAAAATCAGAAAATCAAAAATATGTTATTAATGAAATGTGCTTGCAGATTGTAAGGTCCTAGAAACAGGATCTTAACTAGTGATCAAGCAATCTAACAATCAAACAAGAAGAGAATTGAGTAGAAGAAGAATGAATCAAAGCTTGCACACGTTTGTATTAAGGAAACGTCTGGTACAACTCTAATTGGCCGTAAACTACTATGAATCAACAACTGACAAAAGACTCAGACCTGCCCTATATATAGTAGACACTGGCCGTAAACAGGTTTACGGTCGTAAACCTGTTTGCGGCCGTAAACACATCATCGGGCCGTAAACACTCCAACAACCTACAAATGCATAAAAATGACTCAAAAGGACTTTTACATTGGAAAGCCTAGACCAAACCATAAACTGGACCCTTCATGCTAAATGGTTTGTATTATAGCATGCCTTAGGTTTCTTATTTAAATTGTTATTATTAGGTTTAAGGTCTATTGCCGACATGGAATTAGGAAATTTTATGTGTTCAGGTTTCATAACGTTTAATTACGGTATTAGAAATGGCATGTAACTTTTCAAAGTGATAAGGATAATTATGTGTCTAAACCTTCTCTATCTATATTCTCGTCTCGGTACACTGAACGGTTGCTTTGCCGTATAGAACATCATGGTGAGGACATTAAGCATATTAAAAAATGGTAATAGAAACCGTTAGTTTGAGCCTCGGGTGATCGAGCGTGCACCAAAGGCAGTACCCACACCCGAGCCAATCACGATGGCAATGATACATGAAATGTTAGATCATCAAATGGAGGAGACAACACGACTACTTCGAAAGAATAAGGAAGAACTTACTGCACCAGTTGTGCAATCTAAGTTGAATAAAGAACAGTTAAAAGAAGGAAACTCTAGTAGAGCCAATAGATAGGTTGAACCACGAAGGAGTAATAAAGACAATATCGAAGAAGATGTTGATAGCGATGGATGCAAGTATGAAGACGTTATGGCATCCCAACCACCAAGTTT
This sequence comes from Lactuca virosa, assembly GCF_052849685.1. Taxonomy (NCBI): domain Eukaryota; kingdom Viridiplantae; phylum Streptophyta; class Magnoliopsida; order Asterales; family Asteraceae; genus Lactuca; species Lactuca virosa. The sequence goes on along the minus strand of NC_136434.1, from coordinate 278,229,364 downwards.
TTTGAAAAGACTGATGCTAGTGGCAATAATGGACTGGATTTACGAAATGGAGATGGCATTTGAGAGTTGCGACTGTAACGAGAATATGAAAGAAGAGGATGATAAAGATGGATGCGAGTATGAAGACTTCATGTCATCCCAACCACCAAATTTTTTTAGAAGGCCAACGCCAGTGGCAGTAATGGACTGGATTTACGAAATGGAGATGGCATTTGAGAGTTGCAACTGTAACGACGGATGGAAGACAATCTTTGCGGCCAGACAACTACATACTGGTGTTTTAAGTTGGTGGAAATGAGCGATCCTCACTATGTTGAAGGGATAATCATGGAAGATGTCATGGGAGGACTTCCTTGTATTGTTAAAAAGGGAATACTACTCAGAAAGAGACTTGATGCAAATAAGAAAGGAATTCCAGAATCTGAAAAAGAAAATATATGGGTGTTATTGAGTACACTGCAACCTTTACTGAGAAGATGGAGTTAGTTCCTCACTTGGTTCCTACTGAACAATCCAGGACAGAAATATTTTCTAATGGATTGCCTACGGATTTCAATCTAATGGTGAAATTAGCAACTACTCCAAGAGCAGCCATTCGGATTGCCAAATGTCTTGAAGACATGATCAAAATAAGAACCACCACCCAATCTAAAGTCGGGGAGTAGAGGATTAATGAAGGATCCTCATAATCCAACAAAAGGTGTAGGTTTTCAAAACCTAGCGTCAACGGCGACATGTCCGGGAATAGAAATGAAGCCAAGTGTTGCGACAAGTGCAGAAGGAAGCATTATGCATAATGCAAAGAAGAGGTGACCTGATTCTGATGAAGTGATGAATCAAATCAGATTAAATCAAATGTAATTTGAACACGAAAAGTAAATATAATCTGGTTTCAGCTCTATTACTTCCGATGAACACAAGTACAAAACGATAGTAAAAAGGGTGAACTTATTACAATCACTCTCTAACTCTTACTATCTACTTAATGCTCAGCTCCTATTTATAGGAAACAGGAAGTACAAAAAAAATACTAAGGCTTAGACGTTAAGCTTCGTACAAAAGACACCTTAGCAAATACATAACAAAATATACGAATTGAACAAAACATACGAAGAGTACAAATAAACAGACTTCGACTGTTTACAACATATTTTGACCCTACAATCTCCCCCTTTGTAAACAAGTCGAACTTCTCAAGTTGAGAGAATTTGTGCAGCAAACAACATCACTCTTCGTATCTCCGTATACCATGAGATAATCTTTTTCAATTCCTTCTTATCTCCAAGATTGTTTTTCGAATAGTTATTCATACGAACAATAAAGTTCGTATACTAGAACGTAGTGTATCTCTCCACTTCGTTTGCCTGGAACAAAAATCTTTTTGCCTTCCCATTTTTGTCCTTTCATGCGAAGACCAATCCAAATGGATTTAAGCAGATCTCCCCATCAGCAAACTTCTTCAACTCAGGTTGAGTCTTCGGGAATTCCATTGGAACTTTCACTTCCAACCCCTTCGCAGTAGCCAACTCCCATTCAGTTAGGGCCAAACACTCATAGTAATTATCTATGAATATTTTGATGTGGGCAAGACCAAGTCTAAACACTTCTGGGTCCGTTCCTTGAAGATGCGAAGCGTTCTTATCTTTCAAAAGAAATGCAACCTGTATAAGATCATACAAGTTCATTAAAGGAAAATCTGCTACAGAGAAATCACAGAATTGACCATTCGCCCTTGCAACATGAAAGCGGAAATTCTGCATCAGGTTTTCGAATAAAACATCCCTTGTAATATTGATCAATTTCTTTATCTTTATCAAATACCAAATCTCCTCTTGAAGTTTCCCAAGAACATCATGAAACCTAAGTTTCATATATGTATATTCATCATCATTATCAAACTTTTCAGCAATTCTGTATTAAGCCATGATGAACATCATCTCATTCACAGGGAAATCCAGTTGGTTCATGTCTGAATTAGCAACATCATAGCTTTGTTTAGGCTTCTTCAGAAAGGCATATATATGATTATATGCAGCTTTCACTTCGATCGTTTCATAGTTGTAATGCTTGCTAGGATCACCCTTATTCATTCCAGGTGGATCACTTGCACGAAGTCTCATAATGCTCTGAATCACCCTTTGTTTCTCCATTTCAGCTTCGACTTCTACTTTCTTTTCTTCTTTTGACTTCTCCACAACAATTGTTTTCCCTTTGTCTTGTTTTGAAAATTCATCAACAACCTTCGTTTGTTTTGAACTACTACCACCTTCACCAGAAGAATCAATCACAATGCCTTTGGCAATTGGCTTTGTAGTTACTACTGTCGAAGTCACCGGAGCAGCAGTAGAAACAGTTGGCTTTGTTGGTTCGTTGAGAAAATGTTTCCAACAACCTTGACCTCTTCATGTGAAACTCCCTCACCAACCTTTCTTTCTCCCCCTTGCACCCCTGTGACAACAGGCGGGGCATCTGTTGGTAACAAATTCGAAATTTTGGACAATGGAGCTAACTGTTTGTGCAGAACAACTTCAAATTGAATAAACTTCTGGGACAAGAACTCAAGAGTAATGATCGAAGATGGAGCAGGCTTGTCCACGAGTTCTTTCAACTCCTTTAACAAACGAAGAACTTCCACAAGGCTTTTACTATCATCCGTAGAAAGTTGAGTAATTTGAGGACTCAAACTTTCGTACAATTTTACAAACTTTGTGACTGCATCACAAATGATATCCATCTTTTTATTGAGAGATGAATAATCTTTCTGAACAACAGCAATCTCTTTCACCATGTCTTCACGAAGTTCTTGAAGCTTGAGGTTGACATCTTCTCGCACCTTCTTCACATCTTTAATAAACAAGACATGTCGTTTTTTAGCCATCCTACGAAAATCTTGAACTTCGCACAGAAAATTCGAAGATTGAGACTTCATCCGTAACTCATTACACTTATCATTCTGATCCAACTTCTCTATTAGTCGTGATTTAGAGTCTGTAATCAATCCAGAACATTTGGTAATCAGTCTGGTTTCGACATCTTTGAGCATACCATCGATTTCCATGCTGGACACAGACTTACTTCCCCCCATATCAGCTTGAGATTGAATAATCGAATTCAACTTCTTGTTAAGAATCTTGAATTGCTTCATAGACATTAACATGCGATCTGGAAAATTTTCTTCCTCATCATCAAATTCCAAATCATCGAAAGTTCCTCCAAAACCTCCTTCGTCCGTATCAGTTTCAGGTTCATCAACAGGTTTGGGTGGATCAGTGGATTGGGATGAGAAAAGTGTGGTAAATGGATTTTGGATAACATGCTCAAAAGTAGGTGAATTTGTAGTGTTCGAAACAGGGATGATATAAGGTGGTAATGAAACAGAAGTATCCATGGAAGATAATATAGGAATACCTGGAACTGATACTGAAACCTCTTTATGCGAATCTCATTCACCCATGTTGACATTTACATTCGTATCAAATACGTGTGTAGTGATGTCTGAAGTTCGAACCTCCTCAGGAACTGACTTGGTTAACGAAACTTCGGGTGGTATGACCTTAGTCTGCTCAGGAGTCTATGTTGATTTGAAAATAGTACCTTCAGGTGTTTCAGGAACTTTCTCACCTTCGGACGATTCCTCTTGAAGAACCAACTTTCGTTTCTTTATCTTCTTCTTGGAAATATGTTTGGTCACATCTTCAGCTCTTCGTTTCTTTGATGAAGGAGAAACAGGAACTGGAACCTCATGAATAAGGACCCGTTGGTGATTAAGATGTGGTTTACGAACCACGGTAGGAGAAAACCTAGAAGATCCATCTGTAGACCTTCGTGAACCACGAACTTGTTGATTTATTCTTCGAAAAACACCATACTTCGATGGAATTGTTTCCTTATCTTGATCATCAACAACAGGCTCAACAGGCTTTGTCACAACATGCGAAAACTTGTTCCTCTTTCGTAGATTGTTTCTTTGGAGACTTCTTTGGCTTGGGTTCTTGCACAAGCTTCTCAGGAGTAGCCTTTGCATCCTTCTTCGAATGTTTCGATTTCTTAGAAGGACCAGCATCCTCTTTTAATAACAATTTTCCAGTTTCGTCATCAGGATTAATAGTCTTCAAATATTCTATCAAAACAGGATTCAGCGGATCAACACGTTTTAACATTGCATCAGGAATTCGTGCAATGTTGGGAAACTCTTCAGCATTATCTGTAACCTCCTTTGGAAAGTGACACTTCAAGAATTCAGCTTTCTCTTCATCTGCTGGTACTGCAATCCCTTCTTTTGTTGGATAAGGTGTCTAAGTCCATAACTATTTCTGGTATGTACTTGACCCGACCCGACATGGTCCATTTGGGTTGCATGGCACCATGCAATTGGATAAACTAAAATGAGAGAAATAACACTTATGGTTTATTAATATATTATAAGTTCTAATATATTAATAATATTATTTAATTAGTTTGATCAAGAATTAATTTAGAATTAATTAAGTGATCAAAAGATAACTAATTAAATATATGGGTAGATTATGTAAATCTTCCATATCTTATATAGTGGGCTAAGATGCTCCATGGATTATCAAGTTGGGTTCCACCCATAGGATGCACCATGGATGCTCCATGGGAGTTACAAACCCATGGGTCATGGAAATGAAGAGTCATGACACATTAGAGTTTACATGGTGTAACCCTAGATGTGTCAACACTATATAAGAAACCCATTCTCCACCAAAATTGGCGACACATAAGAAACAAGAGGGCTAGGCCGATTTTAGAAGTGTGTATTCTCTCTAAAGTCATTCCAAAAGCATTTGGTGTTGTGTGAAGCATTTGAGGCATCACACTTGGGGTGCTAGGCTCACAAGGTTTCAAGGATCATAAGCAACAACAAGGTAAGTTATTCTATCTTTCATGCAAGTTAAAATTTGTTCCCCATGTATGCTAGATAGGAATATAACCTTGGAATTCAACTTTGCATGATAATTAGACAAACATAGATCCAAGGTTATTAGGGTTGCATGTACACTTAGGAAGTGTTAGAATGCTCAAAACCCATCAGTGGTATCAAAGCCCAGGTTCGTTTGTTGTTGTTGTTTTTTTTTTTTTGTGCAAACAGCTTGAAAAAAAATCGTTTTTCTGCTCGTATGAAAGTTTGCACAGTTGTTGCTGGAAATGGACTAGAAACATTACCCTAAACTGTTTTGATGTTTTAAAGCTTGTTTTAGATGGTGTAATGTTTATGCTAATCCATTTACAATGGCAATTATTAAAATTACAAGTTTTTTTAAGTGTAATTTTTGATTCTTGAAAGTGTTCATATTCATGTTCTTGAACTTATGAAGATTAGATGATCATAGGAATTGTTTGTAACCTTCATGGTAGTTTAATTCATGATCATAATGTGTTTTAATGGAGTCCATAACTTGTCCTCAAATTATGGAAAACCAAAAGTCTCACTTTTATTAAAGCCATTAAAAGAACACAAGAGTTATAAAAATGAAGAATCTTCATTTTTATTACTCAATTAATTCATAAGTTATAAGAAATGAAAAGTTTTGGAAGTTTACAAAGCTTGCCCTCAAGTTTTGGAACATGTAAAGTCTTGATTAAAACTTTAGTTCCAACCCTTAGAATTTTAAAAGTTAAAATTCAACCCTTATACTTTATAATATTATAAGTTACTAATATATATATGTATAACGACAAGTCGTCTTACCGCTAGTACGCCTCATTCACGAAGCCGGTCTATAAGCGGGGTATAAGGTTGTTGCCTATAAAATGGCAACTTAATGGGTGTCCACTCTCACCCACCGCTTCCTTGATCGGTGGAGGGTCGTTAGCCGAACGGGTAAGATAAGGACTTATAAATTCTCATTAAAAGTATGATGAATATTATAAAGTAACTAAATGCTTTTATTAAATTCCCAATCTTAGTTACTTTAGGAAAATGTGAATAAGGTGCTAATCCATGAAATTACACTTTACACTTTGTTTAAGTCGTTGGTGGAGCGTGTGTGGTTAACCGGCACACTAACTTGGACTTAACAAGGTAGGTAAAGGGTGACTTAAGGTTTACCAAAGCATCGGTGGAGCGTGTGTGGTTTACCGGCACATCGATTGAGTGATAAACCTTGAGGGTACCAAGTGATTTGCATGGTTACTTCACACCTCGTTTTGTGATCCTCGGTATCCCAGTCATAAAACTTGGAGGGCACACTCGAGATTGAAACATGCCTTTGAAAAGTTCATTGAATCTCAAAAAGAATCTAGGAATTTCTAAGAACCAATTAAAAACCTAATATTTATATTTCGTTTTTCATGGTGGAAATTGGTGAATCGTCATTCACGTACCTTTCAAATATGTTATAGCTTGGATTACGGCATACCTCTTCTAAGTTATAATATATTGTGATTGGATCCTAGCCTTAATATTACATTTGGGTGTTTTATTAAGGACTCTCTTAATATCTGAACTAATCTTGTTCTCTTCTTTCAGATGTCTTCAAACAATGCTGCTTCTGGCTTTAATCCTAATGGCTCCTTTACCCTTATGAACTTGTGTGGGAAAGTCACTTTTGATGGATCCAACTTCAATGAATGGATCAGAAACATCAGGATGATTACCCGCTACGAGGACAAAGAATATGTCCTTGACAAGGAGCTTAAGGAGATTGATGAGACCACTGCAACTCCCCAGGAGATCGCTGACTTCCGGGCACATGAAATGGATGCTACAAAAGTGGCATGCATCATGTTGGCCACCATGACAACGGAACTCCAAAAGTCCTATGAGGACTTCTACCCTTTTGAAATGCACCAAGATCTGATGGAAAGATACCATCAAAGTGCACGACAAGAGAGGTATGAAATCATATGCTCTATCATAACAACCATGATGAAGGACGGGGAATCCGTCATGAGCCACATGTAGAAAATGCAAAGGTATGTGGATCGGTTGCTGAAGCTTAATGTGAACTTCCCTGAGGAGCTTGCAATAGATATCATTTTGCACTCCTTACCATCGTGCTATGATCAATTCCGCATGACATATCACATGAATAAGGAAGAGGTCACACTCAGCAAACTTCAGGGACTCCTCAAGACCGCAGAAACAGGTCTTAAGGGTAAGTCGGTTGTTAACACTCCTACTCCAAACTCCGCCCCAGTTTTGGCAATCGGGAAAGGTAGAGGGAAGAAGAGGAAGAGCTCTTCGAAGGGTACCAAGGCTAGGACCCTTGATGGCTCTTCTTCAAGTGGAACCAAGAAAGGTTTTGTCACTCCTTCTTCTGACCCTAAAGAGGCTGAATGCTTCTATTGCCATGAAAAGTCACATTGGAAGCGGAACTGCCCAAAGTACCAGCAAGATGTGAAGGATGGGAAAGTTAAACCCAACCATGCAGGTATTTACACTATCTTATCTAATAACTCACCCCATTCTAACTCTTGGGTCCTTGATACCGGTTGTGGTATTCATATTTGTTCTGATTTGCAGGGACTAAGAGGAAGTGAGAATGTGGAGCATGGAAGAATAAACTTAATCATGGGGAATAGGAAAGCTTTACCTGTCACCAAGATTGGAGTTTATACTTTATCGCTAAGTAGTGGGTTTAGTTTAGATTTGAATAAATGTTGTTATTCGCCAGAAATGGCAAGAAATATTATTTCCTTTCATGCATTGTATAAACAAGGTTTCACCTTTTCATTTGATAATGAAGTTGGTTCGATTAATGCTTTCTTTAATAATGTTCTTTATTTTAAAGCATTACCTTGTGATGGTGTGTATGAAACTGTATCTGTGGTTGATAACTTAGGAAATAATGTATTGTGTATTGATTCTGTTAATGATAATAACTTGGATAAAGCATCATTATGGCATTGTCATCTTAGACATATAAGCAAGAAACGCATAGGCCAACTCCAAAAGGATGGAGTATTGGAGTCATTTGACCTAAAGTCAGATGATAGTTGCGAATCATGCTTACTTGGAAAAATGACAAAGTCACCCTTCACAGGTTCTTGTGAGAGGGGTGAAGGTTTGTTGGATCTTATACACACGGATGTGTGTGGGCCCTTCAAACATGCCACAAGGGATGCTAATCGTTATTATTTGACTTTTACTGATGATTACAGTAGATATGGATATGTCTACTTAATCAAGCATAAGTTAGAGACTTTTGAGAGGTTTAAAGAGTTTAAATAGGAAGTCGAGAATCAATTGGGCAGGAACATTAAGATGCTTCGATCCGATCGAGGTGGTGAGTATCTTAGTTCAGAGTTCCTCGACTATCTTAGGGAATGTGGGATTGTCTCACAATTGACACCTCCCAGGACACCGCAGTTGAATGGTGTAGCTGAGAGGCGTAATCGAACCTTGTTGGATATGGTTCGTTCCATGATGAGTCGAGCTTCGCTACCAATCTCATTTTGGGGGTATGCCTTAGAGACTGCCGCCCATATCCTTAATCTAGTTCCCACAAAGAAAGTTGCCAAAACTCCTCATGAGATGTGGACTGGTAAAGTACCCAAACTAGACCACATTAAGATTTGGGGTTGCGAGGCTTTCGTGAGACGCGAGACTCATGATAAGCTCAAACCTCTAAGTGAGAGGTGTATTTTCATCGGCTACCCACAGAAATCCTTTGGTTACCTCTTATACAGACCTAGTGAGAATGTGGTCTTTGTAGCTAGGAGGGCTTTCTTTCGAGAGAGAGAGTTCATAAGCCAAGGAGACAGTGGGAGGCAAGTTGACCTTGAAGAAATTCAAGAGTCAAGTGGTGAAGGAACTTCAAACCCTAGCACTCAACTTGAGGAGGAAACTTCTGTTGAGCCAATTGACAAGTCTGTACCTCTGAGGCGTTCCACAAGGGTTAGGAATGCACCTAAGCATTACTATGGATTCCATATTATTGCGGAAGGTGATACACTTATCAGTGATGAGACACTGATAGGTCTGGATGAACCTAACAGTTACGCGTAAGCCATGGCAGGCCCTGAGTCAGCCAAATGGAAAGAGGCAATGGACAGCGAGATACAGTCTATGTATGACAATCAAGTTTGGAACTTGGTTGAGAATGTACCAGGTCGTAAGACTGTAGGGTGCAAATGGATCTTCAAGAATAAGACCGAGATGGATGGTAATGTACACACTTATAAGGCACGACTGGTTGCAAAGGGTTTCTCACAAACTCCGGGAGTTGATTATGATGAGACCTTTTCTCCAGTGGCCAAGATTAAGTCTATTAGGGTTCTGTTAGCCATAGCCGCATTTCATGACTATGAAATATGGCAAATGGATGTCAAAACCGCTTTCCTTAATGGAAAGTTGGTTGAGGATGTTTACATGAGTCAGCCAGAGGGTTTTGTCAACACAGAGTACCCTAATAGAGTGTGTAAGCTTGAGAAATCCATTTATGGGTTAAAGCAAGCAACTCGCAGATGGAATCTTTGCTTTGATGAGAAAGTCAAGGAATTTGGCTTTTCTAGGAGTGAAGATGAATCTTGTGTATATGTCAAGGCTAGTGGGAGTATAGTTAGCTTTTTGGTATTGTGTGTGGATGACATACTACTCATAGGAAATGACATCCCAACTCTGCAGGAAGTTAAGTCCTGGCTTGGGAAGTGTTTCTCTATGAAGGACCTAGGAGAAGCTGCCTATATTCTAGGGATAAGGATCTTGAGAGACCGGAGTAAAAGACTAATTGGACTTAGTCAGAGTACTTACTTGGATAAGGTGTTGAAGAGATTCAGCATGCAGGACTCCAAGAAAGGAGAGTTACCCATCCAGAGTAATGCCAGATTGAGTAAGACACAAAGCCCTAGTACTGAGGCTAAGATAGCAGAAATGAGTCGAATACCTTATGCTTCGGCTGTAGGATCGATCATGTATGCTATGACGTGTACTCGACCTGATGTAGCCTTTGCTTTGAGCATGGTTAGCAGGTATCAGGGGAACCCTGGCAAGGCACACTGGACTGCGGTAAAGAATATCCTCAAGTACCTACGGAGGACTAAGGACTGGGTCCTTACCCTCGGTGGGAGTGAAGACTTGAGAGTTGTAGGGTATAGTGATGCTAGCTTTCAGACTGATAGGGATAATTTCCGCTCTCAGTCAGGCTGGGTCTTTACCTTAAATGGAGGAGCAATTTCTTGGAAGAGTTCCAAGCAAGAGACAGTGGCTGATTCAACTTGCGAATCAGAGTATATAGCAGCTAGCGAGGCAGCAAAGGAGGCGATATGGCTGAAGAACTTCATTGGAGACCTTGGAGTTGTACCAGCTATTAAAGAGCCAATGGAAATTTTCTGTGATAGTGAAAGTGCAGTTGCCTTAGCCAAGGAACCAAGGGATCACGGGAGATCCAGACACATCGACAGAAAATACCATTTCATCAGACATCGAATAGAAGAAGGACTCCTCGTGGCAAAGAGGGTATCATCGGATGAGAATCCAGCAGATCCCCTCACGAAGGGACTGACTCGGGTTAAGCATCTCCAGCATGCTCGGCGCATAGGGCTGAAGGATGATATTAGATTTAGTAGTTAGATAACCTTGAAATTTGTAAAGTGTAATTGACATTAGATGATGAATAAAAGGTGTTTTATTTATGAGTAAAGTGTTGCTATCTCTTGTCGATCGTTTACTATATTTCTTTTGCATGTTTTGACTTCCAGAATAATTATGTTTGGTATATCATATTATTCGAACCTCCACAGTCGGTCATATGTCGGAAGTAGGTATGAATCAAGACTGTCATGATTGGTTGCAGAGGTCTAAGCTGTTGGACATGGCTACAACACTCATGAGTGCTCATAAGTTCTGAGCATTGGACTCAACCCACGCTCACTGGAATCACTTCATGGAATTTATCTCGAGTGATCGTGAGACGGTAATATCATATAAGTCTTCAAACCTAGAGATATGATTTGTTACTAATGAGTGTTGGATTAATGTCTAAGTCCATAACTATAATTGGTAAGACTTGACCCGACCCGGCATGGTCCATTTGGGTTGCATGGCATCATGCATTTGGATAGACTATAATGAGAGAAATAACACTTAAGGTTGGTTAATATATTATAAGTTCTAATATATTAATAAGGTTATTTAATTAGTATTGATCAAGAATTAATTTAGAATTAATTAAGTGATCAAAAGGAGACTAATTAAATATATGGGTTGATTGTGTAAATCATTCATTCTTATATATGTGGGCTTGTGATCCAAGATTCCTAATGTTGGACTAAGTCCATGGGGTGACCCATGGATACTCCATGGAGGTTAAAATCCATGGAGCATAAGGAATGGGTAAAGTTATGAGTTACATGGTGTAACCCTAATAGCCACCATATAAAAGAATCCCATGGCTCAAGAAATCGTGCACTAATGTGTGAGTGTGAGGGCTAGACGATTTCAAGGAGTGTTCAAGTTTCTCTCAAGTTATTCCAAGTGTATCTGGTGTTGTGTGAACCATTTGAGGTGTCACACTTGGGGCACTAGGCACTCAAGCTTCATGAAGACATTCTACATCAAAGAGGTATGTATTCTATCTTGTTATATTTATTATTTTGTATGCTAGATTAGGATAATACCTTGGATGTTCATAATTATATGTATAATAGAGAAAACATAGATCCAAGGTATTTAGGGTTGCATGTACACTTAGGAGTGTTAGAATGCTCATAACCCAATAGTGGTGTCAAAGCCTAGGCTTGTTTTCTTGTTATACTTGCAAAAGTAGCTGAAAAATCGAGTTGGATGCATATATTCGATTGTTTTGGCTGGAATTGGACTAGGAACATTACCCTAAGATGTTTTTGGACTTATAAACTTGTTTTTGATGTGGTAATGTTCATGCTAATCCAATTTCTAAGATAATTGTCATAATGTCAAGATTTGTATTAGTTTGTATGTTCATGCTAATTTCTTGAAGATTGATGATTTGAATTATCTTGTTCTTATGAGGTTCTTAGATTAATAGAAAAGTTGTGTGAAATAGTTGTTTTCAATCCATTTTAATCTAAGAGTTGATTCCAAAGTGTGTTTTTGTAACTTGTCCTCAAGTTATATGAAAAGTCACATTTAAGAATCATAAAACTCATAAAAGTTGGCAAAGGTTACAAAATGAAGAGTCTAGTTCTAATTAAATGGTTTCATGACTCCATAACTTGTCCTCAAGTTATGGAGGTTCAAGAGTCTCTTCATTAAATTAAAAAAAAAGTGTAACCTTAATTAGTTCCATAAGTTACAATAAAAAAAAAGTTATTTTTTTTAATTAGTTTAAAGTCTTCCATAACTTGTCCTCAAGTTATGGAACTTGAAGAGTTTTTTTTTTTAATTAAAACTACTTTAAAATCATAAGTTATGGAATTAATTAGTTTTGAATAGTTTCAAAACTTGCCCTCAAGTTTTGGAATTTGAAAAGTTTTCACTTATGAATACTTTAATTCCAAGTTAGCCCTTAGAATTTTAAAAGTTAAAATTCAACCCTTATACTTTATAATATTACCGTTAGTAGGCCTCATTCACGAAGCCGGTCTATAAGGGGGGGGGGGTATAAGGTTACTGCCTATAAAATGGCAGTTTAATGGGTGTCCACTCTCACCCACCGCTTCCTTGACTGGTGGAGGGTCGTTAGCCGAACGGGTAGGACAAGGACTATAATTCTCCTTTCATTAAAAGTATTAATGATAAATACTAAGTAACTAAACTCTTATTAATACCCAATCTTAGTTACTTAGGAAAATGTGAATTTGGTGCTAACCCATGAAATTACACTTTGCACTTTGCTTAAGTCGTTAGTGGAGCGTGTGTGGTTAACCGGCACACTAACCTGGACATAACAAGGTAGGCAAAGGGTAACTTAATATTTATCATAGTATCGGTGGAGCGTGTGTGGTTAACCGGCACACTGATTAAGGGGTAAATATTAAGGGTACCAAGTATATTTGCATGGTTATTCACACCTTGTTTTGTGATCCTCGGCATCCCAGTCACAAAACCTGAAGGGCACACTCGAGATTGAAACATGCCTTTGAACAGTTCAATGAATCTCAAAGATCTAGGACTTTCAAATCCAATTAAAACCTAATAAATTATTTCGTTTTTCATGGTGGAAATTGGTGAATCGTCATTCACCTACCTTCAAATATTTTATAGCTTGGATTACGGCATCCCTCTTCTAAGTTATAAAATAGTTTGTTGGGTCCTAGCCTTAATATTTCATATTGGGTGTCATATTAAGGACTTTAAATCAACTATCTTGAATATCTCCCAAAAAGATGTCTGGTCTAGACATTTATGATCTTCCCGAATCTCTTGAAACAAGCTTTCCTAAATGAAGATGATGTCCCATGGATATCATACTTCTTTCACCTCCTCCAATTATTCTCCCTAACCCACAAGTTCCTAAAAAGTTTAAGGTCACTCAAGCCCTATTGGCAAGGCAAGGTCTAGGTGTGATCACATCTTGGAGATGTAGTCACATATTGACAAGCCGGGAGAGTTGGGTGTCAAAGTCTTGAGAAAGTTGGTGGCTCAACTACTTTCTAAGTCACATAGTGAGTTCTTTTGGGAATCCTATGAAACAGACTAAGACAAGACCCTTAATGATCTTATCTATTTGCTAAGATCAACTTCCTAAAACGCTATGGACATTGACAATGATGACATTGGATATCCAGTAAAGCTCTCTCTTCCCAATGGAAAGGGATCGGCCATAGTCAACTCGGTTGACCCAATGGTAAAGAGAGAGGCGAAGTCTGAGATAGTCCCATTATCAAGGGTCCATAGGTAACTATTACCAAAGGAAGGGGCATTGGTTACGAAGCTGCCAAATTTACCTAAGGATGTTAAAGTCAATAAGTTTGGCTCTACTTCAGGTAAAGTCCATTGTCTAACTCTATTAAGTACATGCTGATTCTGATCGCGAAGATGGATTTCAATCGCATGGTTCGGTGATCAGAATTTTGGGCTATTACTTAAGAGTTATAATATTTATATTGCTTAGGAATAGATAACAACAAGGTTTTCATATGGATTGTAAGGATAAGTTTTTCCGCAAAGTTTTAAAATAAAAGAAAAAGGTTTTGATTTTATTTATTTTAAGTATCCTTACAATGGCATTTGTGAAAAGTTGTTGCTTATAAGATTCCATTGATAGCAATATTGGAAAAATGGATTTGATTCTTTCGGTTGTGGTAGTGTCATAATTTACCAAGTAAGGAAAGATTCTCATTCCCAAGGCTTCAGTTGGATAGAAACTTGGAATCATGCAAGTTGAATAGTATGATGAATGTGAACTTTCAAGCATTGGAAAATTAAGACTTGTTCACATGGATGTGTGAATCAAGTAAAGGACTAAAGGGATCGAGTACACATTCTTGTGCACTGGTCAAGTCCACCACAAAGATCGATAAGACTATTCATCATGATTTACTAAAGTTTAGTAAATATGGTTATACTTACAAGATTAAGTATAATTCTGAAACATTGGAAAAGTCTCAATGTATGGCAGAACGAATGAGAAGAATCAAATTAGGCAGAAAGATAAAAGTTTCTCAAATCTGAAAAGATGGGAGAGTACTTTAGTATCATGTTTTGTGATCATCTTAATGATTTAAGAACCACATCACAATTGGTCTTCTAAGGACATCTTAGTGCATTCTTATGACTAAGAAGAGGAGTCATGAATTGTTGAAATGGTTAAATCAAGAAGATGAGTCATTCTTCGTTTCAAACCAAGTCTTAGAGTCATACTCCAAGATTGTAACTTGAGTGACATATCTTAAAGAAAGGTTTAAAACACTTGTCAAATGTAAGAGTAAAAGTGTCCTACTCTTGTACATTTGAAATTGGTAAGTTGTGATGTTTTGGATAAAACAAAGACCAACTAAGGCCAATTGTGTGAAGTGTTTGTCTTGATAAAAAAATCTGCACTATCTCTTGAATATTTGGCAAGATAGTCTTATATGTCAAGAGGATAGTGGGAGTCTTAAAGATCCTAAAAAGAATTTCAAGAACTAATCAAGAATAAAACCTGAGGTTCTTCACTAGCACACGACTTGAGGTTTATAACCTATCGTGTTGACGTATTCTGTGCCCATTCCAGTTAAACTTGGGTTTGCATAGGAGTTCTGAAAGTTCTCAATTGGTTGCATAACAACTTGGAAGCAATGGCAGGCCCTGTACTGCCAGGTAGCAAGAAGTTAAGATTGCATAAGTTCAGTCCATATGAGTTTGGATTTGTCATTATCCTTGTCTTGTGACTATGGTTTTGACGATTCACATGGATAAGAACACATACACCATAAAATCTAAGGGTCATAAGGTTTCTCTCCGATTCATGAAAATGATGGTGAGGAAACACTTGCACCAAGTAGATTTGAAGCAGATGGCAAAAGGTCTAACCAATTGAGACTATGATTACGACATCCTTTTTCATAGTTCTGAAATTGTTTAGACACACATGCATGCTATCTAAGGAAAGGTGTATGATTTTGATAAAGTTTTATCAAAGCATCTCGTATCAGAAATCTGAACTTTGGTAAGAAAGTCAATAAAGTATTGATTTCTAAAAGTCCAGCTGATTTCTGAGTACATGTCAAAGCTAGTGGGAGCATAAGTGTTATGTTAATAATCATCATGTTAGTGGGAGCATGACAATTATTGTTAGTGTTGCAAGTTAGCAATGTTATTTATAGAAAACAAAAGTTTCAATTCGTGAGGCTGCAGGGATTGAAAAAGTTGTTTTGCTATAATTAAGGGAGAGGATATACTTCATTTCAGTTCTAAAGGCTTAGATTGAGACCTTAATCATCTTTAGTCAAGAATATATATATGAATTTCATGTTGGATTGGTTCAACTTAAGGAAATTCTATATATTGCGTTCTCAAAATTCGATTATGATTACGACATCCCTCTTCATAGTCAAATTTTGAAAAACATGGCAAATAAAAATATTGTAGCAAAAGACTGGTCTAGAATCATGTCTTTATGTGAGACATCATGAATTGTGTACCATTTGCTTTGGGTACAGGATCGATTGCATGTGCTATAATATTTGTCATTTCTAAATTTTTCCAAATGCCGAGAGGCATTAAGAAGGGAAAAGGTCTAGAATTGGATATGACTAAAATGATTAAGCAATTGTCGAGGACAATCTGAGGTTTACCAAAGATTGGTTGCTCAGGGACAGTTGGAAGTATAGTGCTAATTTTGGAAGGACCATATTGACATATTCTGAAAAGAGGCATCTCTTGTTCAGAAGTGATAGTCAAAATGAGAATATGGAGTTGTCTCCATAGGTGGAAGTTATATGTGTAAGATTAGAAAACTTAATGCAAGAAGCATGTCCAAAGCAATGTACTTTGAATATGAGACTTAGTTTCCATGGAGTTGATCTCCATTGGAATACCTTATAATGACTGTTGACAAGTTTTTGTGACTTTGTACATATTCATTACAGGAGGGTCAGTGCATATAAGTTTAAAATCTAAACAGATTTCGATAAATGATAGGAATTTGAAATTCTCACATTTTTCGATAAGGATTTGGGAGTGTGAAATTAGAATCATTGAAATTATGTTCAATTGGTTTATTTCACAAAGTAAGGATCATAGACAAACATAGAGTGCATACTTGGTGTATGGCAAAGCTATTGTTTAAGAAAAACATAATGTACATGCTTGGAGCATGGGACAACTAGTGTTTTTAATTCAAGTATAAAGTTGATAAAACCGAAACAATGAATAATGAGTAATCAGTATGGTGATAAATAAAAGTGTTTATTTATATTCATAGGGTTTGATACCATATTTGATTCATTTATTCTTGTGTTTCACTTTGCATGTTTTGACTTCCAGAATAACTAAGTCGCTCTTCCTGAATGATTAAGTTATTCAAACCATCCACAGTCGGTCATATGTTGGAAGTAGATATGAATCAAGACTGTCATGGGTTGGTTTGTAGAGGTCCAAGTTGGTGGACAAAGTGGTGCTACAACACTCATGAGTGCTCATAAGTTCTGAGTATTGGATTCAACCCACGCTCATTTGAATCACTTCATGGATTTTATCACGAGTGATCATGAGACGATAATATCTTATATTCTTCAAACCTAGAGATATGAGTTGTTACTATGAGTTGGTTATACATTGATTGCACGGAAACGCATTTGGTAACTCGATGTTAAAAAACGTGCCTTTGTGTATGATTCAACAAGTAGTAGAACAAGCCATATGAGTCAAAGTTTATCCATTCCTTTTACCTTCGGGATAAAAGCGATATATGTGGGCCCCTCGATGATTTAGCGATGGCACATGTGAGTGCTTGGCCAAGCCAGGACTGATTTGATTTGTTTAATCAGTCAGTCATCATAAATCGAAAATCGAGAAACAACAAATGGACAGAGAGAATGATTTATAATCCATGTCTCAGTCCATATGATATATAGAATGGAGGAATATATGATCCCTTATCTAATGGACAAGTCATTGACAAAGGTCAATGTTCATCGACAAGGTCAGAGTTCGACAGAAGATTTTGAGAGCTACGATTGCTGATCGGTTCCTGAAGTCATACGCAATAATAGTTTTAGACTTATCCAAGTGGGAGACTGTTGGATTAATGCCTAAGTCCATAACTATAATTGGTAAGACTTGACCCGACCCGGCATGGTCCATTTGGGTTGCATGGCATCATGCATTTGGATAGACTATAATGAGAGAAATAACACTTAAAGTTGGTTAATATATTATAAGTTCTAATATATTAATAAGGTTATTTAATTAGTATTGATCAAGAATTAATTTAGAATTAATTAAGTGATCAAAAGGAGACTAATTAAATATATGGGTTGATTGTGTAAATCATTCATTCTTATATGTGTGGGCTTGTGATCCAAGATTCCTTATGTTGGACTAAGTCCATGGGGTGACCCATGGATACTCCATGGAGGTTAAAATCCATGGAGCATAAGGAATGGGTAAAGTTATGAGTTACATGGTGTAACCCTAATAGCCACCATATAAAAGAATCCCATGGCTCAAGAAATCGTGCACTAATGTGTGAGTGTGAGGGCTAGACGATTTCAAGGAGTGTTCAAGTTTCTCTCAAGTTATTCCAAGTGTATCTGGTGTTGTGTGAACCATTTGAGGTGTCACACTTGGGGCACTAGGCACTCAAGCTTCATGAAGACATTCTACATCAAAGAGGTATGTATTCTATCTTGTTATATTTATTATTTTGTATGCTAGATTAGGATAATACCTTGGATGTTCATAATTATATGTATAATAGAGAAAACATAGATCCAAGGTATTTAGCGTTGCATGTACACTTAGGAGTGTTAGAATGCTCATAACCCAACAATGAGTTGGTTATGCATTGATTGTACGTTAACGCATTGGTAACTCGATGTTATAAAACGTGTTTTTGTGTATAATTCAATGAGTGGTAGAACAAACATATGAGTCGAAGTTTATATGTTCCTTCTTGGATTAGAAGCTGATATATGGGCCCCTCGATGATTTTGTTTTGACCTATGTACCGGGCCCGGTCAGAACTAAGTTGATGTGTTCAATTAAGTTCTTTGTCAAACAAATCGGAAATCGGAAACAAACTGTTGGACAATAAGTAAGACATTGTTCCATGTATTTGTCCGGCTGATATCTAGAACAGAGGATTATATGATCACTTATCTTAAATGGCGTATCATCATCTTCTCAGTTCCGAGAGACCTTGAAAGAGCTACGATTGCCGATCGGTTCCTGAAGTATTGCAGTTATAGTTATTAGACTTATCCAAGTGGGAGACTGTTGGATAAGGTGTCTAAGTCCATAACTATTTCTGGTATGTACTTGACCCGACCCGGCATGGTCCATTTGGGTTGCATGGCACCATGCAATTGGATAAACTAAAATGAGAGAAATAACACTTATGGTTTATTAATATATTATAAGTTCTAATATATTAATAATATTATTTAATTAGTTTGATCAAGAATTAATTTAGAATTAATTAAGTGATCAAAAGATAACTAATTAAATATATGGGTAGATTATGTAAATCTTCCATATCTTATATAGTGGGCTAAGAGGCTCCATGGATTATCAAGTTGGGTTCCACCCATAGGATGCTCCATGGATGCTCCATGGGAGTTACAAACCCATGGGTCATAGAAATGAAGAGTCATGACACATTATGGTTTACATGGTGTAACCCTAGATGTGTCAACACTATATAAGAAACCCATTCTCCACCAAAATTGGCGACACATAAGAAACAAGAGGGCTAGGCCGATTTTAGAAGTGTGTATTCTCTCTAAAGTCATTCCAAAAGCATTTGGTGTTGTGTGAAGCATTTGAGGCATCACACTTGGGGTGTTAGGCTCACAAGGTTTCAAGGATCATAAGCAACAAGAAGGTAAGTTATTCTATCTTTCATGCAAGTTAAAATTTGTTCCCCATGTATGCTAGATAGGAATATAACCTTGGAATTCAACTTTGCATGATAATTAGACAAACATAGATCCAAGGTTATTAGGGTTGCATGTACACTTAGGAAGTGTTAGAATGCTCAAAACCCATCATCTTTGTCATAGACATAACAAAGAATCAAACTCCAGTATCTTGCACAAGATATTCCTTGAACCACATTGGTGTTCTCCACACTTTTCTGAAATTCCTTCCACATCTGAGTAGAATAATCAACTGGAATATCATAGTAGAGACCAGCAACCATGGCATACACTTCCATTCTCCCTTTATCCAATACAACACTGCGACCAGTCCAGCAGCGGAGAAATATACCAAATAAGAAATTCCAAATACTTGGAAGTCCAGACTTCTTGAAATCACTGATCTTGGTGAGTGGGGGTTGATGACCCATCTCATTGAACATATATATGACTTGAGCAAACGAAAGATCAGTGTATGGTGGAGAATTAGGAATTTCAAGAATCTGACAGAATAAATTCTTGGATAATCGAACCTTCTTATCGTTTACCAGATTAAACGTAATGACATCCAGAGCTTTGCTGTATGATGCAGTAGATCCTGCTATGGATAGCCAGGATAGAGGAACATCCCCCTCGACTTGATAATTAGTGCTTTGAATCTTCATAATCGGTTGGGAAGTGATATCTTCAGTTGTTTGGGATGCAGAATCAACACCAGCAGGAGCAGCCATGATTAGGGTTTTGAAGCTTTAAAGAACAAAGACAATTTGGGAATTTTTCTTTTGTGAGCATAAACTGATAAAGAACCCTTGAATCCCCTTTTATATGTAACCCTGGAATTTGAATTTAACGTGGGATAAGCATTAAATGAGATCCGACGTGGCACCTTGAAACTCGCACTACTCTGCCAATAAAGTAGCCATGCGTTAAAAAGTAACTGTCACATCGCCTTGAAACCTGGAATGAATACAAAACGTCTTGTCAAACAGACTGTTCGTTTCTCCCAATAGAAGTATAACCGTCACAAACCTTCGGATGGAGTTAAAGCTATTTCTTTCGTCTTTGGGTTTAGAGACGAAGTCATTTGCTAGACTTTCGAAATCATCAGCTTGAGTTTGTAGTACTCAGAACCTCAAGGATTTCGTGAGTGCAATGTGCCAAAGATAAGATAAGAAACAAATTAACAAAAATTTTGGAACTGTGATGTCGAAAAACAAATTTTCGACACAAAAGCAGATATACCCCGGGCAAAGGTTGTTTCGTTAATTATCAAGAGAGATAATCAATTGCTTGTGTATGTTCCTGTGAATTTCAATCGAATACTTATAGAGAAGTATCGAAGAGCTTCTTTTGCAAGGCTTCGTGGGTGGTTTACAATTTCATTACATATCAACCTAAACATAAGGTGAGTAATTGTAACCAAAATTACCTGTTTGACCAGTGTAGTCAGTGACAAGTACGCTTTGAATTATTTTGTGTGTGACTTAGAAAGCAAATGAAACTCACACGGAAATCACATTCAAGAAAATAAAATTTGTGTGCTGGATCTTGTTGGGTAACAAATATCGTGGGATTCGAATATTTGATCAAGAACACTCAAACGAATTGAATATGATTTGGAGTTTCGAAAATTGGTACAGAAACAATTGTTTCGTTAAAACTGGAACATAGTTCCCCGTCAATTTCTGAAATGAGTTCGTAAGGTTGGGTTTCACTTTCATCACGGTCTCATGATGTTAGATCATTAACACAGAAGTTGGATATGCCTAAGTTATGATTGGTTTGATCAATGACCTCTCGGACATATGTCATTGTGTGTGAAATGTGTTAGAATTTTGAGATGAAAAAGATTGGTTCACGAAATCAATTGTACCTCTGTTATGATTGGACCAAACACACAACTCTTAACTCATTTGAGAAGAGTAAGGTAGCTCAGGAGACTAATGTGAATGCAAGCCTGATTGGGAAGAAATTTGCGTACGAAAAATTTCATTAAGGCTTTCGAAATCACACATTGAGTCAATAGAGGCTTGGGTCGACATGCTGCAGCATGCTTCTAGGGACAGTCTAACTAGTACAAAGTTGTCGAAATTTTTACCTTCCCATAGAAATGCAAGCATGACCCTTGTAAACCTTTCGTGAAAGCTGTACAAAGGAAAGACAAAGAACAAAATAACAAAAATCTTTTTGATATTTTTGATTTTTCGAAAAGAAAGAAAATATTTTTGTGTTTTTTTGTAAGCTTTTCGAAAAAGAAAACAATTAACAAAAGAAAATCTTTTTGGAATTTTTGATTTTTCGAAAATAAAATGACAAAACAAAAATAAAATCTTTTTGAAGTTTTTGATTTTTCGAAAATAAAATGACAAAACAAAAATAAAATCTTTTTGAAGTTTTTGATTTTTCGAAAATAAAACGACAAAACAAAAATTAAATCTTTTTGTAGTTTTTGATTTTTCGAAAATAATGCTATTTTACTAACTAACGGAAAATTTTACAAACTAACGAAAGTTTGAAGAACTAACGAAAATATTTTTGGTTTTTCCAATTTTTCAAAATTAACGAAAATTTAAGAAAAATGTCCAAACTAACGAAAATTTTAAAATTAACGAAAATGTAAGAAACCATAACCAAACCAACTAAATTTGGCTTCCCCAATTGTCGAAAAACGAAGCGTGTCGAAGCGTTGACTATGAATAGTAACCTCTGAATGGTTAATACTGTCAGCCTCTGAATGAAACATTATTGCCTCTGAATCGACACATTTGTATAACACTTCTTTGTTATACATTCGAAATCATCCCTGCAACTGAACTTGCTTCGATCATTCCCAATCCTGTCAAAATTCGAACAAATGATTTTTCATCTAAAGCTTTTGTAAAAATATCAGCAAGCTGATCATTTGTTTTTACAAAATGAACTTCAATGTTGCCATCTTCCACATGATCTTTGATAAAATGATAACGAAGAGCAATATGATTTGTTTTCGAATGTTGTACTGGATTATGACAAATGCGTATAGCATTTTATGAATCACAGTACAATGGAACATATTCAGTTTATGGAATTTTTTTCATATTAATGGCATAATCTCGCAACTGACTCTGGATCCAAATAATTTGTGAAGTACAAGCAGGGGCTGCAACATATTCAGCTTCAGCAGTAGAAATCGAAACACACGTTTGCTTCTTCGACTGCCAACTAACCAACTTTCCATCCAGAAATTGACGTCCACTACTTGTGCTTTTTCGATCCAAAGTACATCCTCGTAGATCTGCATCTGAAAATGTCTGAATAAAAAATCTTGATTTCGAAGGATACCACAATCCTAACGAAATTGTTCCCTTGAGATAACGAAAAATATTTTTTCACAGCAGTTAAGTGTGGTTCTCGTGGATTTGCTTGATACCTAGCACAATTAGATATAGAAAACATGATATCAGGTCTACTTGCAGTAAGATAAAGAAATGAACCTATCATACTCCTGTATAAGGTAAGATCAACCGCAGGCGTTTCTAACGAAGGTGATAGCATTGTTCCAACCGCCATTGGTACTCTTAACTTCGTGCAATTTGTCATTCCAAATTTTTCGAGCAAATTCCGTGTATATTTTTCCTGATTGATGAAAATGCCTTCTCTGCTTTGATAAATGTTTAAGCCAAGAAAATTATTGATTTTACCCATCATGCTCATTTCGAATTGGCTTTTCATCAAGTTTTCGAATTCACTAGACAAAGCAGGGTCAGTAGAGCCAAAAATAATATCATCGACATCTATATGAACAAGCATTAGATGATTCCCAACTTTCTTTTGAAATAATGTGGGGTCAACTGATCCTTGTTTAAATTTCGATTGGTTTAAGAAATTGGTAAGAGTTGCATACCATGCTCTTGGTTCTTGTTTTAACCCATAAATTGCTTTATCTAAAATATACATATGATCATGATATTCTTCGTTAATGAAACCTCGAGGTTGTTCAACGTAAACGGTTTCTTCGAGTTCACCATTGAGAAAAGCACATTTCACATCCATTTGATAAACATCGAAATCTTTGTGAGCTGCATAAGCCAAAAATATTCGAACAGCCTCGAGTCTTGCGACAGGGGCAAATGTTTCTTCATAATCGATACCTTCTTGTTGCGAATATCCTTTTACGACTAATCGTGCTTTATTTCGTACAATATTTCCCTCTTTGTCGGTTTTGTTTTTGAAAATCCATTTTAATCCGACAATAGAAACATTTTCAGGTTTAGGAATTAATCTCCAAACCTAGTTTCTATCAAACTCAGCCAGTTCGGATTGCATTGCAACAACCCAATCTGAGCGTTCCATTGCAACCTTAACTGTCTTTGGTTCAATTTTCGAGATGAAAACATTAAACATGCAAATTTCTTGATGAGTATTTAATACCTCATTCTTTGCACGAATTTAAGCTCTTGTCAAAACTCCATCTTGTGGATTTCCAATGACTTGCTCTTTCGGATGATTGCTTGTCCACTTTTCCAATGGTGGATATGCTGGATCAAAGTCTAAAGGTGCATCTTCGTACATCTCTCCATTTTCTGATCCTGCAACAGAAATATTATCATTTAGATCATGAAATTCATCATTTTGATCAAGATTTATTGTTTCAGTCTCATCATGCTCCCCCTCGAAATGATTGTTATTCTGATGTTCCCCCTCGAGAACATCATTCAAACTGCTCTTCTCCCCCGCGAAAGGATGCTCCCCCTCAACATTGGAAGGAATATTCAAGTGCTCCCCCTCCACTTGAGCATCTAGCATACTTTCGCCATCAGCAGTTATATCAGTAGTTATTGTCAAATCATCAGTATGTTTCGAAGATTCAGGAGTTTGATTATAAGCAACATTTACTTCAGCATCAGCAGCCCTGTCTGGAATACCAAAAATTAAATCATAATCAAAATATGATGAATTAGAACTTTCACACTTATCATTCGATTCATTAAGAATTGGTTTTCGTTCAAATTGTTTTACAACTTGTTTCACGAAATAATCATCAAAAGTCAGATTAAACGTTTCCTCTACTTTACGAGTTCGTTTATTTAACACTCTGTATGCAACCGAATTTGTCGAATATCCCTAAAATATTCCCTCATCAGCGTTAGCTTGAAATTTCAAAAGATTATCTTTGAGATTCATGATAAAACACCTGCAACCAACAACATGAAAGAATTTGACATTAGGTTTTCGGTTATTGATGATTTCATACGGAGTGATATTAAATCGACGATGAATAAAATATCGATTCTGAGTGAAACATGCTGTCGAAACTGCTTCTGCCCAAAGATATTGAGGTAGATTCGCATATGTCAACATAGTTCTTGCTGCTTCGCAAAGTGACCTAATCCTCCTTTCAACCACACCATTTTGTTGAGGTGTATAGGGCGAAGAATAGTTATGCGAAATTCCTTTTTCCGTTAAGTACGAATCTAGCACATTGTTCTTAAACTCATAACCATTATCACTTTTGATTTTTCGAACGATCTTCTTTAGACTTAACTCAATTTTCTTGATAAATTCGATCATTGTTTGAGCGACTTCAGATTTTAACCTGAGAAAATACACCCAAGTGAATCGTGAAAAATCATCAACAATAACCAAAATATACCGTTTCTTGTTGAGGGTTTCAACAGTTGATGGTCCACAAAGGTCAGTGTGAAGAAGTTCCAACGGTTCAACAATTTTCGAATCTATGACAATTGGATGTCCTTTGCGATCCTGTTTTCCTTGTTCATAAGCTGCACACAACGTATCATTATCAAATTTTAGTACTGGTAAACCTTGAACAAGATCATCAACGACCAATTTATTTAAATTTCGAAAGTTTAAATGTGATAAACGTCGATGCCATAACCAGCTGACATCTGAGGAGGCTTTCGAAAGTAAATACACTGAGGGTTTGCCGATGATTGGTTTGATATCAAGAGTAAACATGTCACCATGTGGTTTCGACTTGAGTAAAACTTCGTTTGTTTCAATATTTGAAATGATGATGCCTGCTTCGTTAAACACCACTTGATTACCACTGCCCACAACGAGTTGTGAAACACTTATCAAGTTATGTTGAATACCTTCGACATAGGCAACACGATTAACAGTGAACATCCCATTTGTGACTTTGCCATATCCTTTCACTTGACATTTGTGATTGTTCCCGAACTTCACAACTCCAGCATTTTCCAAACTTCGATAATCTCTTAAATTCTCCTTTCGTCCAGTCATGTGAAGAGAGAGCAACCACTATCAATGTACCATTTCTCATCATGTTGCTCGTCACATAAAACCTGCAATTAATGAAAGAATTTAAGTACCCAAGGCTGTTTGGGTCCTTGGTTATTAGCTTTGAAAACCGAATGAAATGATGAACCTATGTAAGGGTCGAAATGTTGTAATTAGTCGAAGTATGTTTTGTACTCTTCGAATATTTTGTAATGTATTTTACTAGGGCGCTTTTATTCGAAGCTTTAAAGTCTATGCCTTAGTATATTTTTTGTACGCTTTCAGTTCCCTATAAATAGGGTTATTTACTAGAGTTAGATAAGAACTTTTACAGACTTGTCTCTTGCACTCTGTAAAGAATTTGAAAGCGTAATAGAGCATAACAGATCATATTTACATTCTGTGTTCAAATCTCACACTCTTACTTGAATTCATACTCTGATTAATTCGTTACTCGATTCTTTAGTTCATCAATTGGTATCAGAGCAGGAATCATATCTCTGATCTGATTTTCACGCTGTTCAAAAATTTTTTGAATCAATTTTTTGATTCAAAAGTTTCCGCACTTTTTAAAAGTGAAAAATTGTCTAGATCTTAGTCTGTGATTCGATTCTGCATTTGAATTGCTGAATCGAGTGTTATTCTCATCAATTCGATTTGATTCATCTTGTTTTTTTTCAAATTCTCAAATCTTTTCAAATTTCTCAAAATCTTCTTCCGTACAACAATGGCGAGCTTCAGTCTCAATTCGATGACCTCGTTTTCTCATCTGCTAGGTTCATCAACCAAAATTCCAATGCTAATCCCTGAATACTATGATCAGTGGGCTGATCGGATGCAAGATTATCTGAATGGTCTTGATGAAGAATTATGGACATGTATCACTGGAAATATCAATGTTCCAATAAATGTTCAACCAATCGGATCTTCTTCCACAAGTTCTGGTGTTGATAATCAAGGTGATCGTCTGAAGAAATTGGAGAAAAGGTGTATGAGGGAATTACGAGGTGCATTACCTCCAGTTGTGTACAATTACATTAGGAGTCGTACAACTGCAAAGGAAATCTGGAACAATCTAAAAGATAAATTTCAAGGAAGTGAGAAAACAAAAATCAATTCAGTTAAACAATGTTTGGTTGAGCTGAAAGACTTCAAACAAGAAGAAGGAGAAACAATTGAAATTTACTATGATCGTCTGAATGAGCTAATCTATCGATGCAATCGATATGGAATTACCAGGACTTCAATGGAATTCAATCTCATCTTTGTAATGGGGCTTCGAAAAGAATGGAGAAGTGTCAGTATGATGGCGAAGAATCAACAAAGTTTTGATACTTCAACTCTCAATGATTTGTACAATCAGTTGAAAACACACGAAGTTGAAGTAAATGAAATTGCTGAGGAATCGAAGTTGAATTTGGGAGGTCCATTAGCTCTTGTGTCAAAAATTTCAGAAAAAGAAGCTGAGAATGGTGATTCTGAGGAAGAAGAAGGATTCATCATGAATTCGGATGATGAAGCAATAGCATTTTACTCGAATAATCGTGTCAAGAAATTTTTCAAAAAGCCTAAGCTTGCTGAGGTGAAAGGAAATTTTTCAATTTGAAGACTAAGCTTGCTGAGGTGAAAGGAAATTCTGTGAGTAAAAATGTTGTTGAGGAGAAAAAGAAAGTGGGGAAGCAAGATTCGAAGATAGCTGAAGGAAAGGGTGAGAAGAAGTTGAAAGGTGATGTAGGAATAGATTGTCATTATTGCAACGGTTCGAATCATCTTGCAAATGACTGTATGCTTCGAAAGAAGGATGAGAGGAAGAATAAAGTCAAGGATGAGGCATACTATGCAGAGAAGCTTGAGGTGGTGCGTGCTAAAGCCAACAATTTGTCATTGGTTGCAAAGGGTGAGCATGAGGATGAAGAATGAACTTATCAAATCTGGTCATCTGGATCATATGATGAAGAAATGCGAAATCCAACGCATGGAGCATTGTATGCGAAAATGGAGGAAAACTCAGAGGATGAGGAATTCGAAGTAAGGGGACGATGCTTCGTATCCAAAGCTGCTGACAAATCTCCAATGACTACAAAGGTACGTAAAATTCTCGAATCGTTTAATATTCCTACTCATGCTTATGATTCTGAACTAATATCTTTTGATGAGACGGAAACTTATTTTGATTCAATTGTTGTATCTGCTAGTAATGAGGCCAACAAATTGTCCATGGAGTTGTTAGAGACGAAAAAGAGATTAGACTCGAAAATAAGCAAAATTGAATGTATGGAATTACAAATAACAAACATTATGTGTGATAGAGATACTTTAACGAGTGAAGTTACACTTTTACTAGCACAAAGAAACATTTACTGTAATTCTGCGAAAAGACTATATGGCAAATTAACTGATTTACATCATTCAAGTGACATAAGTAAAGAGCAACATAGAAAATTACTGCCTTTTCTAGCATTCGAAAGATCTAAGGTAGATAATATTTCGTATGGTTGTGAGCAGATAATAGCTGATTTTGACAAAGTTGCTGATGATAGATATAAATATGGAATTGTCAAAATTGATGAATGTCTTGATGCGAAAGAATTAGTTAACATCGTGAATGATACTTTGACGAAATCTGAACAAATTCAAATTTTGAAAAATACTGAGAATTCAACATCTGATTTTCTATTTAATTTTGCTGATATTGTAGATAATTCTGACAATATTAGTGAAATTAGTGAACTAGAAGATGTTGATTGTTCTCAGTTGTCTGTTGTTAATGTTGTTACAACATCTAAAGGAAAAGAAAAAGTTAAGGATTTGATGGTTGAAAATGAAACTGATATACCCTCGACTTCGAAAGTTTGTGATATGAACTTCGTGGATCTCAAAGACAGCCAAACTGATGATAGTGACGATGAAGATGAAGAGAAAATTTCAAAGGAAAAGAAATTTACAAAAGAAGAAGAAACTCCTCGAATAGTGGTTGATCAAGTGTATGGTGATACACGAAAGTTCGAAAAAGTTATGAATGAAAAAGGATAACACTATCTTGAAACAAATACAGTGGTTTACCCGAATTTCAAATATACAGATGATGTCATTTTTGCAAATCAAGTTTTCGTAACTACTGGAAATGTTGAGAATATAAAACCAGAATTAAAGAAGTTAGTTGAGGAGGATAATTCAAAAACAACTGAAGAAGGTTTTTTCTCAAATCAAAGCATTGTTGAAAACAACTTAACTAAGAATTCGTATGAATTCCAACGTCAAAAACCAAAAAGACAATGGGTTGAAAAATCAAAAATTGAAAAAGAATTTTCAAAACAAGTTGTAAAGGAAAATGAAAAGGTTGTCAAGTTAAACTCTAAGGAATTTAAAGATCAAATTGACAAATTTTCAAAGAAACACAACATTTCTAAAAGACAAGCAAGAAAGAAAATATTTTGGCAAAATGTTGAGTCTCAAAAGATGTCTGAATCACAATCAACCAAAAGTGTTTTCAAAGCTAAAAATTCCTCTTTTTCAACAAAACCTCAACAATCATCTCATACAAATCATTCAAGCTCTGAAGTGAATAAACACACAAGGTTTTCGAACGTTCAAGCTACTAATAACTCAAGAGCATTTTCAAATAAATCTAAATCAAATAAACAATTCTTTCAACGTAAACATTTTAAATCAATTGTTGATTCATCAAACGCTCAATCATTTTTATCAAATCCAAAAGTTGATTTTGTTCCTCAAAAGCCAAATTTTCCTAATCATACGAAGAAAGAAACAATGAAAACTTCACGGGAAAAAGGAATGAATTCAAGGAAGAACATTGATCATTGGCTTGAAGGCAAAGGAAAAATGTATCAGTCAAATAAATATTCAAAGGAGCAAATTCACGATGCATATGAAAAATATGTGAATATTTCATCAAATGGTAGTTCATCTTCTATGGATTCGAACATTTCAGTCAAATCTTGGAAACCAGTAATACATGCAAAGAATGTTCATTCACAAACTCAGAATTCGAAGGGTAATGTCAGTGAACATTCAAAACCATCAAAAACTTATGTTTCGATTCCTTTAAATGAAGAAGTAAACTTAATTGATAGTCTCAAAACCAAAGTTTATGATTGGGTTAAAAGTTCTTCATTACATTCGAAATTGAAATCTAATTTCCAAGGACCCAAAAAGCCTTGGGTACCTAAATTTTTCAATTGATTGTAGGTACTATATGACGAGCAATATGATAACAAATGGTACATCGATAGTGGTTGCTCTCGTCACATGACTGGGAAGAAGGAGAATTTATGAGATTTTCGAAGTCTCAAAAATACTGGAGTAGTGAAGTTTGGGAACAATCAAAAATGCCAAGTCAAAGGATATGGGAAGATCACAAATGGACAATTCACAGTGAATCATGTTGCATATGTTGAAGGTCTTCAACATAACTTGATAAGTGTTTCTCAACTTGTTGTGGGCACTGGCAATCAAGTTCTTTTTAACGAAGAAGGGAGTATAATTTCGAATGTCAACACAAAAGAAGTATTACTGAAATCCAAAAGGAAGGGTGACATGTTCACTTTGGATATCAATCCGATAGTAGGGAAACCTGTTATATGTCTTCTTTCGAAAGCAACTGCAGACTTAAGTTGGTTATGGTATCGAAGACTTTCTCATCTCAATTTTCGAAACATCAATTTAACTTGTGGTACAAGATCTGGTAAGAGGTTTACCTGTACTTAAATTTGACAATGATTCTTTATGTGCAGCTTGTGAAGTTGGCAAGCAACATAAACAAGGTCATCCAATTACAATAGATTCGAAAATTGTTGCACCTCTGGAGCTCTTACATATTGATTTGTGTGGTCCTTCGACTGTTTCAACTCTCAACAAGAAAAGGTACATTTTAGTGATTGTTGATGATTTTTCCAGATTTATGTGGGTTTATTTTCTCAGGCTTAAATCTGAAGTTGCACAAATCATGATTGACTTTATCAAAATGGTGGAAATAACATTGAAGAAGATTGTTCGAAAAATTAAGAGTGATCATGGAACTGAATTTAAGAACAATGTTCTTGATTCATTTTTGTTGGACAAAGGGATTTCGCATAAATTTTCATCTCCATACACACCACAACAAAACGGTGTTGTTGAACGAAGAAATAGGTCTCTATGCGAAGCGGCAAGGACTATGTTGGCATATGCGAATCTTCCACAATATCTTTGGGCTGAAGCAGTATCGACCGCATGTTTCACTCAAAAGATATCGTTTATTCATCGTCGTTTCAACATTACTCCATATGAAACTCTCAACAATCGAAAACCTAATGTAAAATTTTTTTCATGTTTTCGGATGCAGGTGCTTCATTATGAATCTCAAGGATCATCTTACGAAATTTCAAGCTAAAGCTGATGAAGGGATTTTCTTGGGATATTCGCATAATTCAGTCGCATATCGTGTGTTGAACAAAAGAACACGAAAAGTTGAAGAAACTTGTAATCTTACATTTGATGATTACTACATTAAACAAACAACAACTCAGTTTGGAAATCATCCAATTCTGAAAAATATACAAGATGACTCTAAATCCTCACAAACATTAGATATTGATTATGATTTAATTTTTGGAATTTCAGATCATGCTGTTGATGCTGAAATCAATGCAAGTGATAATCATATCTCTGAACTAACAAAGCTTAATGATACTTCAACATCAAATTCTCAAGAAAATGGCGAAAATATACCAAACAATCCAGTGGAGGGGGAGCACTTGGATTCGAATACATCCAATGCAGGACGTAGTTTTTCAGCCGGGTGGCGTCGGATGGAGATGGTCAGAATGGAGTCGTGAGCTTCCAGTAGATGTAAGAGAATGGAGTGCACATCATCAACTGAGCTTTTAATCACCTCTCGCTCAGATTTTAAATCTTCAACCTCTTTTGTGGCATTCTTAAGCTTGAGATTCTGAAGCTTAAGCTGTGAGGTTCGCTTGTCAAGTTCATCCATAATTTTATTCTCAAGTGCAAGCTCGGCTACAAGTTTAGTCAACCGATCACCGATTGAAGTATGAAGTTCTTGGTTAGCAGCCTCAATGGCTTTTCGAGCTTCCTCGAGATGTGTCTTTTCGGCTGCCAGTGAACGCGTAAGATGATCAACCAAAGCGTTCACTGTTTCAGCATTCTTTTGTGCAGCTGCTTGGAGGGAATCAATAAAAATTTGTGCCTCTGAAACTAGTTTTTCGTGTTTTCCGGTCGCTTCCTTGCAATCTTTAGTAGAAGCTTCAACAGCAAGAGAAGCTTTCTGGAATGTGGAGGTGGAGGCTTCAATGGCTTTGGCAGCATTGGAGATGGATGCCTCATGATCTTTGACAACTGAGGAGAACAAAGCTTGAAGAGAAACCTCTGAATATGCACCAGTAGAAGATGAGGAAAGCAGTTAATCAAGCTTTTCGGTTATAGCCTTGAGATACTTTTTGGTAATCGGGACGTCATCATCTTCATCGCTTTGTACACGATAAAGACTGAAATAAGTTGAATCAAATTCTATGTCCTCACCGCCAAGAACAGGTTCAGGTGATGCAGGTGGGGTTAAAGGAGTTGAGGTAACAGGAGGATCAGAACCGAATGGACTTGCCCCCGTATATGATACGTTGACATGAACAGTTAGTTCGGGTGTAGTAGTAGTGGTGGTAGTTGTAGCTGTAGTGAACAGAGGGGTTGGAATGGGGATGGATGAAGCAGTTGTAGATGTGATAGGTGGAGGACAAGGAGTGATAGTAATATGAACCGAAATTGGAACAGAACGTGGAGGCGAGGTTCGGTTGCTATCGTTAGTGGGTGAGGGAGGAGGCGAATTACCTCTAGATGTACTATCGGTTTCAGTAGCTTCATCATCAGTGGTCTGAGGATCTGGATGGCCATCAGAAGGAACATACTCAGGATCACTTGTAGAAGGTGAAGGAGACTTCGGTCGTCGAGCTTGCTTTTTGACCCGTCGTTTCTTTGGAGCAGTAGGCACAGCTTGCTCTGCTTTGCGTTTCTTCGGAGTTGAAACCTTGGAGGATTAACCCTCTTTGTCACCTTTGGGATCAACCTTCTTCCCTCGTTTTGTTGGCTTGTCCACAGCATCCAATGAACCTTGCATCTCTGGAGTGAGTTGGCGTGGACCAGAAGGGGTCAATTTCCTGTAATCAGCCATCACTTTACTTGCACTGGAGACACATCGGTACATCGATTCTGGAATGGAACCGATAAATAGGAACTTAGTTGGATCAGTCACAATAAGTTTGACTGTGTGAAAGGTCGCAATTGAAAACCTCACAGCACCTTCCATTACAGGAATCTGATAAGATTGAATCGCTCTGTTAGCGATCAAAGTCCAGAAACAGCCGCAAGAGATCTCTGAATGTTTCGTTGAGGAGTTGAGACTCTGCACCATTTGGGCCCAAAGAAGTGTTCTATAATCGAGATTGATTCCATTATAGAGACGATAGAGAATGGTCAGGAACCCTTTGCTTGCCCCATTCGACCCTGCCACTCGTTCTGCTAAACCCTTGTAGAGAAGGGTAAGCAAACCATTCCACTGTGGTGGCAAACAAGACTTCTTCAACTTTGTTGCCGTTGTTAGAATGTCTGTGTAACCCATATCGTAGAGTATTTGAAATAACTGGGTCGTAGTGATGAAGTTCGGTGAGATGACAGAGGCATCAGCTGCAAGCCCTAGCAGCGAACAAAATCTTGCCTTGGAAATGGATGTCTTGTGATTGAAGATATCAAAGAAGATTCGTTCCTTGCGCTTGTCGTATGCAGCAGTAAAGTACACCTGGGATAAAAGAGACATTGGAACGGATTCCACCTGAGTGAGTGCAATCACTAATGGAGAATACTTTAGGCACTCGACAACATGGAGCATGTAGGTATCGTAGAGAAAACGATCCAGTTGAATAATGAGGTTCTGATTGGGTTTGATCGTGAGCAACAATGATGACACAGTTTGATCGTGGACTGAGGATGATTCCGCCATTGTTATAGTGGGAAAGAAGATGAAGAGTGTATAATCGCCGATGGGTTTGTGAGAGAGAGAGAAGAGTTGGTAAAGAAGTCCAAGAGGTTCGAGAAAATCTTTTATACCATCTCTAGGAGAGAGAAAAATCTGGTTGTGATGATGACTGAATATCTGAAACGTCGCCTGAAAAAGCGCGATTTGACAGCTTGTTATCCCTAGAAATGCGTCAGTAGGCGTGGGTATAGAAACCGTTTCAACTTCACGCGCCTTCTCGATCTTATCTCCTATTCAAATTTTGAACCGTTTCAACTTCATGCTGACTCACCCTCATTTGATTTTTAAAAATAAACCAGCGTCACCATAAACAAAACACATCCATTCGTGTTGAGGAAATCAACTGTGATTTCTCGATTAAGAACTTCTACTATAAAGGCACCATAGGAAATCATAAAATGATTAACCCTTAAAAGGCTTACCTAAATAACCAAATATGCCATATCAGTTTCAATATCTCAAATACTCAACACTTCACTCTGCTTCATCTTCGGATTAAACAGTTTCTTGAAAAACTTTTTAACTCTGTTGTTTGAGTAAAAACCTACTGCCTCATCATCCAAATTCATTAAAAACCCCTCTTCATCAGAATTCTCTTCTTCAACCTGTTCCTTTTCTGAAACTTTCGAAACTAAAGCCAATGGTCCACCCAAGCTTAATTTCGATTCTTCGGCCATTTCATTTACCTCGCCTTCGTGAGTCTTTAGCAGATTATACAAATCATTCAATGATGATGTGTCGAAACTCTATTGTGTTTTCACCATTAAAGTAACATTCCTCCATTCCTTTCGTAGACCCATGATGAATGTCAAATTAAATTCCATTGTTGTCCTTGTAATGCCATGACGATGACATTTATAGATCAACTCATTCAGCCTATTATAGTAAGCTTCAATTGACTTACCATCTTTTTGCTTGAAATCTTTTAATTCAATCAAACAGTGCTTAACTGAATTAATTTTCGTCTTCTCGCTTCCTTGAAACTTTTCTTTGAGATTATTCCAGATTTCTTTTGCAGTTGTACAACTTATAACATAGTTATACACAACTGGAGGCAATGCACCGCGTAACTCCCTTATGCATCGTTTTTCAAGTTTCTTCATACGATCAGATTGAGCATCAACACTCGTAGTACCAGATGAAGATCCAATTGGTTGAAGATTTGTCGGAAGAGTAACACTCCCTGAGATGCATGACCAAAGCTCTTCATCGATTCCATTCAAGTAGTATTGCATACGATCAGACCACTGATCATAGTATTCTGAAATGAGCATAGGAATCTTAGTTGAAGATCCTAGCAGATGAGAGTATGAAGTCATTAAGTTTAAGTTGAATTTTCCATTGATGTACGGATTGAATTTTTCTGAGAAATCAAAGAGAATTTGAATGCAAATTGCTGAATTTAATAGAAAAATCAAGTAGAACACTTGATTCAACAAATCAGTTACAAGATCAAATCACAACTGAAGATCCAGAACACTTTTCACTTCAAAAGGTGCGGAAACTTTTTGAATCAGAATTTGATTCAAAAACCTTTTGAATCAGAGTGAAAATCAGATCGCAGATTATGATTCCTGCTCTGATACCAATTGATGAAGTGATGAATCGAGTATGAATCAAATCAGAGTAAATCAAATGTAATTTGAACACGAGAAGTAAATATAATCTGGTTTCAGCTCTATTACTTCCGATGAACACAAGTACAGAACGATAGTAAAAAGGGTGAACTTATTACAATTACTCTCTAACTCTTACTATCTACTTAATGCTCAGCTCCTATTTATAGGAAACAGGAAGTACAAAAAAATACTAAGGCTTAGATGTTAAGCTTCGTACAAAAGACACCATAGCAAATACATAAGAAAATATACGAAGTGAACAAAACATACGAAGAGTACAAATAAACAGACGTCGACTGTTTACAATATATTTTGACCCTACAGATTCGGTTGTGGAAAGATTGGTCACTACTCTTGCAACTGTACCCAAAGCATATGCTACAAGTGTGGATAAATGGGGCATTTCAGGAATAACTGCCCAAAGAAAGAAGTTGCATGAGCATCTCAGATGAATCTTAGGATGGTAAAAGAGGAAGCAGATGTAACTTTAGGAAGTCAATAAAAGGAAGCTGCTAGGATGTCTATGTAGTCGTCGCATATAGTTAGTATTGTATGATGTAGCCTTAAGTCATGACGAACTCGAATAACAATTTAACCGTTTTCAAGAAATAATATAATCCTTGTTTATGTTACTATATGATTAGGGAAAGTCACAAGGTAACTAAGTCTCTAAGTATTTGAGTTATTTTCTTCATTTCCATCATTACCTTTGTTTCGGTATTGACTACACTAATAAATATTATTCGGACCTTAGTGGTCATATCAAATTGAGTCAGACAAATATACACAGTAAGTTCAATGTGGTGTCTCTGATGGGTTTTGAACATTCTAACACTCCTATGGTGTACATGCAACCCTATAAACCTTGGATCTATGTTTTCTCTATTATACATGCAAATATTCAATATTCCAAGGTTTCATCCTAACTAGCATAATAAGAAGTAACTATACTACAAGAATCTAGTAGAACGACATACCTTTTGATGTAGTAGCTTGATTCCATGGAGCTTAAGAGTCTAGTGCCTCAAGTGTGACACCTCAAATGGTTCACACAACACCAACAATCCTTGGAATAACTATAGAATAAGGATACGTGCACCAAATCCGTTTTTTCCCTCTTGTGTATAAAAACTAGTGCACATTTCATGAACTAGGAACCTCTTTATATAGTGTGGAGGATTAGGGTTACATTCATGTAAACCCTAATACCCATGACCTTTGATTTCCATAAGATCCATGGGTTAAACACTCCATTGACTATCTATGAAAGCTTAGCCCAACCTAAATGAACTTGGCCCACGACATATATAAGAGTCCATATTTAATTAGTACCTTTTGATCACTAGATTAATTCTAAATTAATTCTTGATCAATACTAATTAAATAATATGATTTCATATTAATATATTAGAACTTATAATATATTAATATAAATCACCAGTATCCTTTTTTCTCATTTTGTCTATCCAATTGTTTCGATGCCATGCAACCCAAATGGACCATGCCAACTGGGTCAAGTACATACCAATTATAGTTATGGACTTACACACTAATCCAACAGTCTCCCACTTGGATAAGTCTAAAACTATTATTGCCTATAACTCTGCAACCCGACTAGTAATCGTAGCTCTTAAAAGCTGTTGTCGAACTCTGAACAAATCAATGACGTGTCCATTAGATAAGGGATCATATATTCCTCCATTCTAGATATCGTATGGATTGAGACATGGATTATAATCATTCTCTCTGTCTATTTGTTGTTTCCCGATATCCGATTTATGACGACTGACTAATTGAAGAAATCACATCAGTCCAGGCTTCGCCAAGCACTTCGGGGTGTTATCACTAAATCATCGAGGGGCCACATATATCGCTATTATCCCAACAAGGGTAAAAGGAATGGATAAACTTCGACTCATATGGTTGTTCTACTACTTGTTGAATCATACACAAAGGCACGTTTTATAACATCGAGTTACCAATGCGTTTTCGTACAATCAATGTATAACCAACTCATAGGCAACAACTCATATCTCTAGGTTTGAAGAATATAAGATATTATCGTCTCATGATCACTCGTGATAAAATCCATGAAGTGATTCAAATGAGTGTGGGTTGAATCCAATACTCAGAACTTATGAGCACTCATGAATGTTGTAACAACTCTTGCTATGTCCAATACCTTGGACATCTACAAACCAGCTTCATGACAGTCTTGCCTTAATACCTACTTCCAACGTATTATCGAATGTGGATGGTTTGAACAACTTAGTCATTCGGGAAGAATGACCTAGTTATTCTGGAAGTCTAAACATGCAAAGCGAAAAACAAGAATAATCGAATCCAATATGGTCTCAAAACTTATGAATATAAATAGAACACCTTTTATTTATCACCATATTGATTACACATTATTCATTGTATACTGTTTCAAATTATCAACTTTATACTTGAATTAAAACAATAGTTGTCCCATGCTCCAAGCATGTACATTATGTTTTTCTAAACAATAGTCATGCCATACACCAAGTATGCATACTATGTTTGTCTGAACATTAGTTATGCCATACACCAAGTATGCACACTAAGTTTGTCTATGATCTTTACTTTGTGAAATAGATCGATTGAAGATAATTCCAATGATTCTAATTTCATAATCCCAAATCCTTACCGCAAATGCAAGAATTCCAAATTCCTGCCATTTACCGAAATCTGTTAGATTTTAAACTTATATGCACTGATCCTCTGTAATGATTATGCACAAAGTCACAAAGACTTGTCAACAGACATTACAAAGTATTCCAATTGAGATCAACTCCATGGAACCGAAGTCTCATATTCAAAGTACATTGCTTTGAACATCCTTCCTGCATTAAGTTTCCTAATCTTACACAGATTTAGTGAATAACTTCCACCTATGGGAATATTTTCGTATTCTCATTTTGACTATCACTTCTGAACAAGAGTTGCCTCTTTCCATAATATGTCAATATGGTCCTCTCTAAAAATTCACACCATACTTCCAACTGTCCCAGAGCAACCAATCTTTGGTAAACCTTAGATTGTCCTCGACAATTACTTAATCAAATTAGTCATATCTAGTTCTAGTACTTTTTCCCTCTTAATGCTCTAGGCATTTGGAAAAATTTAGAACAGATGAATATCATAGCACATGCAATCGACCCTATATCTGAAGCATATGGGACACGATTCATTATGTCTCACATAAAGACATGATACTAGACCAGTCTTTTGCTATAATATTTCTATTTCTATTTGCTATGTTCTCATAATTCAGATTGTGAAAAGGGAAGCCGTAATCACAATCGAATTTTAGAACGCAAATAATGTTTCCATATATAGAATTTCCTTATGTTGAACCTTTCCAACATAACATTCATATATATCCTTGACTAAAGATGATTAAAACCTCAATCTAAGCTTTTAGGATTGAAATGAAGTACAATTTCCTCTCCCTTAATTATAGCAAAACAACTTTTTTCCCAATTGAAACTTTTGTTTTCTATAATTAACATTGCTAACTTGCAACACTTATTATAATTATCATGCTCCCACTAACATGATGATTATTAGAATAACACTTATGCTCCCACTAGCTTTGACATGTACTCAGAAATCAGCTGGACTTCTAGAAATAAATACTTTATTGACTTTCTTACCAAAGTTCAAATTTCTGATACGAGATGCTTTGATAAAACTTTATCAAAGTCATACACCTTTCCTTAGATAGCACACATGTGTGTCTAAACAATTTTAGAACTATGAAAAAGGATGTCGTAATCATAGTCTCAATTGTTTAGACCTTTGCCATTTCTCACAAATCCATGTTAGTGTGTCGGTTAACCACACACGCTCCACTAACGACTTTGAGAATGCAAATATCACAATTGCTATCTACTTAAAATCTACTTAGTGAAAGCGTTTCCTCACCATCATTTTCATGAATCGGAGAGAAACCTTATGACACTTAGATTTTTTATGGTGTATGTGTTCCTATCCATGTGAATTTATCAAAACCATAATCACAAGACAAGGTTAGTCACAAATCCAAACTCATATGGACTAAACTTGTGCAGCCTTAACTTCTTGCCACCTGGCAGCACAAGGGCCTGCCATTGCTTCCAAGTTGTTATGCAATCAACTGAGAACTCTCATAACTCATATGCAAAGCCAACTTTAACTAGAATGGGCACAGAAATAGGAATATGT
The DNA here is from genome assembly GCF_052849685.1 of Lactuca virosa. Classification (NCBI taxonomy): domain Eukaryota; kingdom Viridiplantae; phylum Streptophyta; class Magnoliopsida; order Asterales; family Asteraceae; genus Lactuca; species Lactuca virosa. The sequence continues at coordinate 278,189,779 of NC_136434.1, read as the reverse complement.
CAACACGAAAGGTTATAAACCTCAAGTCGTGTGCTAGTGATAAACTACAGGTTTTATTCTTGATTAGACTCTTTCAAGATCTTTTAGACTCCCACTGTCCTCTTGACATATAAGACTCTATTGCCAAGACCCATTGCTTGACACACAAATATTCAACAGATAGTGCGGATTCTTATCAAGACAAACACTTCACACAACTGGCCTAAGTTGGTCTCTTTTTTTATCCAAAACATCACAACTTACCAATTTCAAATGTACAAGAGTAGGACACATTTTACTCTTACATTTGATAAGTGTTAATAAACCTTCTTGAAGATGTGTCACTCAAATTACAAACTTGGAGTATGACTCTAAGACTTGTTTTGGAACGAAGTATGACTCATCTTCTTGATTTAACCACTTCAACAATTCATGACTCCTCTTCTTAGCAACGAGAATGCACTAAGATGTCCTTAGAGGATCAAATTGTGATATGGTTTCTTACTCATTAAGATGATCATAAAACATGATACTAAAGTACTCTCCCATCTTTTCATATTTGAGAAACTTTTATCTTTCTGCTTAATTTGATTCTTCTCATTCGTTCTGCCATACATCGAGACTTTTCCAATGTTTCAGCATTATACTTAAACTTGTAAGTATACCGATATATATTGAACTTCAGTAAATCATGACGAATAATCTTATCGATCTTTGTGGTGGACTTGACCAGTGCACAAGAATGTGTACTCGATCCCTTAGTCCTTCACTTGACTCACATATACATGTGAACAAGGAACCAGTCTTAATTTTCCAAAGATGAAAATTCTCATTCACCATACAATACAACTTGCATAATTCCAAGTTTCTATCCAACTGAAACTTGGTTGATGAGAATCTTTACTTATTTGGTAAATTATGACACTACCACAAACGAAAGAATCAAATCCATTTTCCAATGTTGCTATCAATGGAATCATATAAACAACAATTTTTTTCACAAATGCCACTGTAAGGATATTTAAAATAAATAAAAACGAAACTTTTTCTTTTATTTAAAACTTGCGGAAAAAAATTATCCTTACAATGAAAATTTATATGAAAACTATATTGTTATCTATTCCTAAGCAATCTATCACAACTCTTAAGCAGCAGCTCAAAAATTCTGATCATCGAACCATGTGATCGGTATCGATCTTCGTGATCAGAATCAACTTACTCTTCTTTAAGCTTCCTCTCTTTTCTTTGATTCTTAAAACTTCAACATGTGACCCAGTCACATCATGTAATAAGAATCTCCAAATAGGAACTCAATAGAGTTAGATAGTGGACTTACCTGAAGTAGAGTCAAACTTTTTGACTTGACCAACCTTATGATCTTTCAGGTAAATACGGCAGATTTGCAACCAATGCCCCTTACTTTGGCAATATAAGCATATGGACTCTTTGGGAATGGTACACGAGACTGTCTCAGACTTAGCCCTTCGCTTTACCATTTGGTCAACAGAGTTGACTATGGCTGATCCCTTTCCATTGGGAAGAGAAAGCTTCTCTGGATTTTCAATGTTACCATTCTCAATGTCCATGGAAGTTTGGGAAGTTGATCTTCTAAGGAAATTTGCTTTACCAGTGCTCCAAATCATTGCTGATTCAACAACACCTAGCAAATAGATAAGATCATTAAGGGTCATCTCATAGTCTGTTTCATAGTAGTCCCATAGGAAACTCGCTATATGACTTACAAAGTGATTGAACAACCAAATTTCTCAAGACTTTGACACCCAACTCTCCCGGCTTGTCAATATGTGACTTCATTTCCAAGATGTGAGCACACATAGACCTTGCTTGCTAATAGGGCTCGAGTGACCTTGAACTATTCAAGAGCTTGTGGGTTAGGGAGAATAATTAGAGCAGATGGAGGAAGTGAAGTATGATTTCCATGAGCCAACCACAGGACATCATCTTCATTAGGAAAGCTTGTTCCATGAGATTTAGGAAGATCATAGTTGTCTGAACCAGACATTTACAAAGGGAGATATTCAAGTTAGTTGATTCAAGTCCTTAATATAACACCCAATATGAAATATTAAGGCTAGGACCCAACACAATATTTTATAACTTGGAAGAGGGATGCCGTAATCCAAGCTATAAAATATTTGAAGGTAGACGAATGACGATTCACCAGTTTCCACCATGAAAAACAAAATAGAAATATTAGGTTTTAATTGGATTTGAAACTCCTACATCTTTTGAGATTCATTGAACTTTTCAATGGCATGTTTCAATCTCGATTGTGCCCTCTCAAGTTTTGTGACTGGGATGCCAAGGATCACAAAACAAGGTGTGAATAACCATGCAAATATACTTGGTACCCTTAATATTTATCACTTAATCGATGTGTCGGTTAACCACACGCGCTCTACCAATCCTATGATAAACATTAAGTTACTCTTTTCCTACCTTGTTAAATCCAAGTTAGCGTGCCGGTTAACCACACACGCTCCACTAACGACTTAAGTAAAGTGCAAAGTATAATTTCATGGGTTAGCACCAAATTCACATTTTCCTAGAGTAACTAAGATTGGGAATTTATAAAAGGTTTAGTTACTTTATATTTATCATTATACTTATAATGAAAATTATAGTCCTTGTCCTACCCGTTTGGCTAACGACCCTCCACCAGTCAAGGAAGCGGTGGGTGAGAGTGGACACCCTTTAAACTGCCTTATAGGCAGTAACCTTATACCCCCCTTATAGACCGGCTTCGTGAATGAGGCCGACTAACGGTAAGACTGACTTGCTCTTATACATATATATATTATTAACTTATAATAACATAAAGTATAAGGGTTGAATTTTAACTTTTAAAACTCTAGGGTTTGGAATTAAAGTGTGTGTGAGACTTTACAAATTCCAAAACTTGAGGGCAAATTTTGAACTATTCAAAAACTTTTGGATTTTCATAACTTATGAGATTAATTATGGTTTTAAAAACTTTAATGAAGAGACTCTTGAACATCCATAACTTGAGGACAAGTTATGGAGTTCATAAAACAAAAAGACTCTTCAATTTTGTTACCTATGCATTTTAATGAATCTTTAAAAGAAATGTCTTTTGGTAATCCATAACTTGAGGAAAAATTATGGACTCCATTAAAACACATTTAGATCAAGAATTAACTAACAAACAATTTTTGCAAATAATTTCTATGATCTACCAAAACTCATAAGTGTATGAACAATCATATCAACAATTTCAAGAATTACATAAACACACATAAAGCTTGAAATTTTGATAACAACTTTGAAATTGGTATACCATAATCATTACCACATCAAAACAGGTTTATAAGTCCAAAACAGTTTAAGGTAATGATTCTAGACCAATTCTAGCCTTAAAACTCGAAGATATGCTGTCAGGGGGTCCAAATCGTCGAGTGCATGAATCAACTCGACGAGTTGGATGAATTTAGGCATGGACTCGTCGAGTCCCTTAATGGAATCGGCGAGTCAGCTGACCAGACAGCATACAAACTTCGATTTTCAGCAATTTTCATCAAGTATAAAAGAAAACAAGCCTAGGCTCTGATACCACTGATGGATTTTGAGCATTCTAACACACCTATGGTGTACATGCAACCCTATAAACCTTGGATCTATGTTTTCTCTATTATACATGCAAATATTCAATATTCCATGGTTTCATTCTAACTAGCATAATAAGAAGTAACTATACTACAAGAATCTAGTAGAATGACATACCTTTTGATGTAGTAGCTTGATTCCATGGATCGTAAGAGCCTAGTGCCTTAAGTGTGACACCACACATGGTTCACACAACACCAACAACCCTTAGAATAACTAGAGAATAAGGATACATGCACCAAATACGTTTTTTCCCTCTTGTGCATACACACTAGTGCACATTTCATGAACTAGGAACCTCTTTATATAGTGTGGAGGATTAGGGTTACATTCATGTAAACCCTAATACCCATGACATTTCATTTCCATAGGATCCATGGGTTAAACACTCCATGGACTATCCATGAAAGCTTAGCCCAACCTAAATGAACTTGGTCCACCACATATATAAGAGTCCATATTTAATTAATTCCTTTTGATCACTAGATTAATTCTAAATTAATTCTTGATCAATACTAATTAAATAATATGATTTCATATTAATATATTAGAAATTATAATATATTAATATAAATCACTAGTATCCTTTTTTCTCATTTTGTCTATCCAATTGTTCTGATGCCATGCAACCCAAATGGACCATGCCAACCGGGTCAAGTACATACCAATTATAGTTATGGACTTAGACATAAATCCAACAGTCTCACTTTTGATTGAATGAAAATCTAATCGAAGAGATAATTAGAAGTATCACAGTCGTCGATGAGACTAGGCAGTTTGTAGCTAGAAGTTCAGCATGCTAGAATGTGATTAGAACGTGACATGTCGGTCGGTTACAATAAATCAAAGTAACAGACCTTATCTTAGGTTAAGTCTATTTTAGAAAGAGCAGGAGCCTCCAATGGATATAAAAATTAGAAGGAAGAGCAGGTGCAGGACTGAGCACCGTCAACAGTGAAGAAGAGTTAGTAAAGACACAATAGTTATAGTTATTACCTAGAATGGAAATGTAACGTGCGAAGTTATTATAAAAGCCTTCTTTTTTTGATGATTCTGGGACATAATCATCCTAGGGGGGATAATTGTAATACCCCAGATTCAGGCTAGTCAATTAAGATATTGTAAGCATTAAAAAATGACTTTTTGATAGAAGATTATTTAGGATAAACAATCTTAATAAAATTTATAATATATGTGACAAGGATTTCGTACATATAAAGAACATTGAAATTCGACATCGAATGAAGAAGTTATACGTCTTCGAAGTTTCGCGATTAACCATCGCGAGTCTACACATCGTAGAAAGTGAATATTTGAAAATTTAGTTTTTAGCCTAAGAGATATAAACGAAAGTAGTAGTAGTCGTTAAACCGAGAGTGTGCATATAGAGAACATTCAACTCTTACTTTGTGAGAGGAAGTTATGATCTTTCGTAGTTTCAGCGTAGTAGTGCAGGCACAAAAATCAAAATTCTAATCGGTTGTATTTTTATCTAAAACAATCTAAAAGAGAGTTGAAGATCTCGTGAATATGAACACGTCGATACAAATACAGTTGAGAATGGGGTTCGTATGAAGGAGTGATGAATTTCACATGGATTTTGACAGTCTGAGCTAGTCTAAATACGAATTTTTGTTAGATCAAGAATTACATATTGAGGCCTTAATGAAAGTTGTAGAGCACGCCGAGAGAATTCTGGGGATATGAAGAACATCAAAAATGGAGCTCGTATGAGAACGTTATGGTCATCCGAAGATATGTGAAAATTACACTATCCTGATGACGTGGCAGCACTGGAGTATGACACGTAGCACTATGAAATGGTGACATGTGGTAGCCTTCTAGAAGGGAGGGTATGGCCAAACCAGACGATGACACGTAGCAGAAAGCTATAGAAGCCAGCACGACTGATGTGCGCGGCGTGCCGCTACTAAATTGCTATAAATACCTCTGAATTTTGCTCTATTTCCTCACAACTCATCTCAAACTCTCCCTAAACTCTCAAGATTTCAAGATAGGTTTTCTTCCCAACCCTTAGAATATTTTAGTATAGTCTCGGAGACTCTAGGAGTCAGACAAGAAGGAGTATTCGACTTAAGATTCTATCTGTGCATTTTCCCGGTTTTCGCTAAAAACCTCTGGAAGCAAAGCTACACTCTTTTGCTTTTAGTGTAACTTATATTTATAGTCATAATTCGTTATTATGAACCAATAAATTATATTTATCAGTGATTCCAAATACTGATTGATCTACTTATGAGAGAGGTGTCTAGAATTGTCATGTTGGCTTGGTTTTTGGATTTTAGAAAGGCTATTTCCGAAATGGTACTGCCTCCCAACTGGCCTACCTGGCTGGTCCTTACTTGAAAGATCTTGATGTAGACATTGGGATTAAAGAAGAATCTAGACTATAATTATTATAGGCACCAGGATTACAAAACTAGACTAAGGCTTAGTACTTTTTCCGTCTAGATCTTTTCAAAGTACAAAGCGAAGCATTGCCGAAATCGTCAATAACCCAAGTTTAACATGTGAGTGCATAGTTACTTTAATCTGACACATAGATATGAAGTATTTATTAATTAATTGATATGTGTGCTTATGTGCAAAGATTTTATGTGTTAGATGAAACGTTATAAAGATAACTTTATATGATTTCCACAGTATATGTATTTTTATAAATATTATACATTAGGTAATGAAGCGTAGTGAAAGATGTCATAGTACGAAGAAAGATAGGATGCCATAGTATGGTGAAAGATGTAGGCAATGATAGAGTGCCACAACTTTAGAAATGGTACTAGTGTGCCAACGATGTAGGAATGGTACTAGTGTACCAATGAGGTAGTCACCTAACAAAGTATAGGTGACGACCACCGGACTATTCATGAGCGTCTCATGAAACACTGGCAGTGATGGACTTTGTGCCTATTAGATAAACATCGTCAGCAATGGTCATCGTGCTTATTAGATAAACATCGGCATCGATGGAATTCGTGCCTATTAGATAAACATCGGCAACGATGGACTTCATGCGTCTCAGATAAACACTGGCATCGATGGACTTTGTTCTTATTAGATAAAAACTAGTAGCAATGGACTATGTGCCTATTAGATAAACACTGGCAGCGATTAACTTCGTGCATATTAGATAAACACGAGAAACGGTGGAATTCCTGCCTATTAGATAAACACGAGAAGCGATGGATTTTGTGCCTATTAGATAAACACTGACAGCGGTAGACTTTGTGCCTATTCCATTGGAAAAAAACTATTAGGAATGAAAATAGAAAGCAACCTGCTGACATGTATTGCAGAGAAATCGCTGCAACAGTATTGTCAGCAACAATGATTAAAAATAACCCTTATAATAGATCCTTGGGGAAGAATAAATAAGAAAACAGGGATGGGTAATTGGGTTAATTATTTGATAATTAAACATATTAACTATATTATTGTGGGTTGAAATCCCTATGTACTCACCAAGTTTCCCAATCTAACCCACTCAATGTCTTTGTATCTCAAGTAGCGATACAAAGGTACATGCATGAAGAGAGATTCAAGGAGATGTAGATTGATAGTCCTAGATACTGTAAGGCCTGTTTATGCTTATGTTTTGTATCAATTATGACACCCCAAGCATTTATGAATTAATGAAAAACATTTCTTCTGAAATACTTTTACAGGACCAAATTTCGCATTTATAAATGAACTATGTTTTAAATAAGCATACATAAAATTTTTAAAATGGTCGTGAATAAAGGGAATGTCACATCCTCCAGCTATGTGGACAATTATTGCATCTTCGGAGGTGCTAGGCGATACGATGAATTGGCTATTGGAGTAGCACACGACACCAGATCAATCTGAAACTCTACCTGCCTCTTAGGAGGTACCCCCGACATATCCTCGGTAAATATGTCAGGAAAATCCTGAATAATAGGTACATGCTCTATAGACTTCCTCCCCTTGCTCCGAGTATCTATAATATTAGCAAAGAGCCTTGAACACCCATGCTGAAGATATCTCCTATCTCTCGCAACTAAACAAATGGCTGGACCGCATCGTGTTCCCTCTCACAATCGATCATAGCCCCAAACTGACTCAACCAATCCATGCCCATGATGATTCTCGTCCCTATCAGATAAATATGAACCATTTCAATTGGAAAATAACTCAAAACATCTCCAGAACACTATCCCAATGAACTCTTGAAGCACTCATTATGTGGTCATCGGTGATCTCTACCTCTAAAGAAAACCTAATTCCCTCAGACCAACATCATACTTCTTGTTAAGAGCAAGACACATTAACAATCAGGTAGCAATGAAATCAAAAAGAACAAGAGTAGGCATACAATTGACTAGGATCATTCCTAATCACAACATGAACAAACATAAGCATAAATAATGAAATAAAAATAAGTAAATAGAAATGCATAATAGTGAAAACATCTGGCACTGCTTTGGCGATAATCCCTACGCTTCTAACTGATGGGTTATGAGCATTACATCAATCCTATGGTGCACATGCAAACCCTAATGCTTGGGTCTAGTTTTTCTAAGTGTACATGCAATAAGTATCCAATACTTGCAAACCCTAATCTAGCATATAACAAAATCGAAATCAATATAAATAAGAATAAGAATGTTACCTTTAAATTGAAGCTTGATGATCTTGACCTTTTGAGAACCTAGAAACTCAAATGTGATGCCTCTAATGAATCACAAACACCAAAACAATTGGATAATCTTAGAGAGAGAGAGGGGGGGGAGAGGCTCAAAATCGGTACTATGATCTCTAGGGTTCAAGTGGTAGCCGAAATTGTGAAGCCTAGGGTCCTTTATATAGTTGAGGAATTAGGGTTTCAGTCAAATACCTCATCCGGTTGCTTAGGCTCTAAGCAGCCCACAAGAATCATCCAGAACCTTAGCCCCTTTGGACGAAATCCTTATGGGCTCCCATAAGCTTTCGCCCAACCGCTTCCAAAGGGTTCCTCAGCCCGTTATGCAAATATCTTATAATTACAACTTCAGTCCCTTTAATTCAATTAACCTCTTTTGACCATAAAATTAATTCTAAATTAATTCTTGACCAATGTTAATTACATAATATGATTTCTCTTTTAATATATTATTCATATAGTATATTAATAAACCATAATAACCTCTTTCTCCATTATTCATCCAGTCAAGTTACTCTGGTGAAGGCAACCCAAAAGGACCATGCTACAACCGGGTCAAGTACATACCAAATATAGTTTTGGGCTTAGACACCTAATCTAATAGTCTCCCACTTGGATAATTCTAATAACTATAAATGCAAATATGAATTTAAAATCCGATTAAGAATCGTAGCTCTCAAAAGTCGTTGTCGAACTCTAACACGTCCTTTAGATAAGGGATCGTATAGTCCTCCATTCTCAAGATATTGTGTGGACAATCACATGGAACATAGTCATACTTTTTGTCCAGCACTTTGTTTCTCGATCTCTGAATTGTCTGACATAGAACTTAATTGAACACATCAATTCAGTCCTGACCGCGCCCGGCACATAAGTCAAAACAAAATCAATGAGGGGCCCAAGATATCGCTTTTAACCTCATAGGATAAAATGAATAGATAAACTTCGACTTATATGCTTGTACTATTTATGATGGGTTTAGGCCATAAGAACATCCTATGTGCTCATGCAAACCCTAATGCTTGGATCTAGGTTTCTCTATTGTACATACATTCATCCAAGACTATAAACCCTAGATCTAGCATGTGATAATCAATATTAACATATAAATTAGGGTTTAGATCATACCTTAATTGTTATGTAGCAATAACAATCTCAAATCCTCCTTGTAATGGCTTTAGAAAGCTTAGAGTCACAAGTGTCACTCCTCTAATGGCTCACAAACACCAAGAGCAAGAGGATGAAGAATAAGGAAAGAGGAGGCTGCCCAAAACGTGTGGAAACCCTAATGGAACTCTTAGCCACGTTTTTGGGGCTTAAGGGTACTATATATACATGTAGGCTATTAGGGTTTTCAACTAGGAAACCCTAATCTGACTACTTAAGCCCTAAGCAGCCCATGGACCCTTTTAGAATATCCCTTGGGCGATTTCTAATGGGTTTCCCCATAGAATTCGTCCAACCTTTTATTCCAAGGTGATCCATAGCCCAAATGCAATTATCTTATAATTACAGTTCCAGTCCCTTAAGTTTAATTAATCTCTTTTAGCCACAAAATTAATTATCAATTAATACTTGACTAATATTAATTAAACAATATGATTTCTCCTTTAATATATTATTCTCATAATATATTAATAAATCATAATTAATCCTTTCTCTCCATAATTCATCCTATCAAGTTGCTTTGGTGAAGGCAACCCAAAAGGACCATGCACCATCAGGTCAAGTACATACCAAAATAGTTATGGACTTAGACACTAATCCAACAGGCTCCCACTTGGATAAGTCTAATAACTATTATGCGTATGACTTCAGATCCTGATCTGCAATCGTAGCTTTCAAAAACCGCTGTCAACTCTGATCCTATCAGAAGCGTGTCTTTTAGATAAGGGATCATATATTCCTCCATTCTAGATATCGTATAGACTGAGACATGGATTTAAATCATTCTCTCTGTCTATGTGTTGTTTCCCGATTTCCGATTTATGACGACTGACAACAGACTACAATTGAACACATCAAATTAGTCCCGGCTTGGCCAAACGCTTAGTTTTCATCACTAAATCATCGAGGGGCCCACAGATATCGCTTTCATCCTACTTTGGATAAAAGGAACGGATAAACTTTGATTCAATGCTTGCTTGCACTCACTTACCGAATCACACACAACAATATGTTTTATGACACCAAGTTACTGGTGCGTTTACATATTATCAATGTGTAACCGACTCACAAGATACAACTCACACATCTCGGTTTCAAGAATATAAGATATTATCGCCTCACCAGTCACTCGTGATAAAATCCATGAAGTGATCCAAGTGAGTGTGGGTTTAATCCAATGCTCAAATCATATTCATAAGCACTCATGAACGTTGCAGCAAACATTTGCTTATGTCTAATACACTTTAGACAATCTACAAACCAATTCATGACAGTCTTCATTCATACCTACTTCCAACATATGAACGACTGTGGACCATTCGAATAATTTGATTATTCTGAAATAATTTAATTATTCAGGAAGTCAAAACATGCAAAGTGAAACACAAGAATAATACTAATCCCATATGGCCCCAAACTCTGGGTATAAATAAAACATTTTATTTAATCACCATATTGATTACTCATTATTTGTTATTTCGGGTAATCAACTTCTTACTTGAGTTATTACTACACTTGTCCCATGCTCTCAGCATGCACACAATGTTTACCTATGGTCCTTTCTTTGTGAAATAGATCAAATGAACACATTTCCAATCATATTCATGTCACAACTCCCAATCCTTATCACAAGTATAAGAATATCAAATTCTTGTTACTTATGCTAGATTCTAACATTTTATGCAATGATTCTTTCGTAAAGTCACAGCTCAAAATCATCAAGACTCGGCCAATCTCTATCAGAAACAATTCTATAGATATGATGTCTCTCACTCAAAGTACATTCCTTTGAACATCCTTCTTGCATAAAAGTTTCTAATCTAGACATAGATTCTTAATATCTAACTCCCAATATGGAAACATTTCCATATTTGGCATATGACAATTTATTCTTAATAGAATCTTATCTATTCATAATAATGTCATCCAATACCATACTTCCAACTACTCACAAGCGACCAATCCTCAGCGAGCTTTGGATCGTCCTTTGATAGTTGTTTAATTATTTTAGTCAAAACCGATTCTAGTCCTTTTTCCCTCTAAATGCGCTAGACATTTTGAAAATTTTAGAATGGTCAAATATTATAGCACTTGCAATCGATCCTATACCCGAAGCGTATGGAACACGATGCATAATGTCTTACATAAAGATATGATGCTTTATCCATCTTCTGCCATAATATTTTATGTGTCTCGTTCTTACAATTCGAACTATGAAGAGGGATGCCGTAATCATAATCGAAATTTAAGAACACATTATGTATCCTTTGACTAAATTTATTAAAATTTCTCAATCTAAGCTTTAGATTTTGAAACGAAGTACAATATTCTCTCCCTTAATTATAGCAAAACAACTATTCAACCCTTACGACTTTGCAAAGTATGACTCTTGTTTTCTATAATTAATATTGCTAACTTGCAATACTTGCCTTAATAATCATACAAGCACAACATTTATGCTCCCACTATCATGATGATTATTATCATATAAGCATAACACTTATGCTCCCACTAGCTTTGACATGTTTTAGAAAACAACTGAACTTCCAGAAAACAATACTTATTGAATTTCTGAAGTTCATATTTCTAATACCTAATGCTTTGATAATCCTTTATCTAAGCTTCTTAAACTTATACACCTTTGCCTTAGATAGCTCATATGTGTGTCTAAACAATCCAGACTAATTGCCAAATCTCACAATCGAATTATGGAAAGGGATGCCGTAACCATAATAGAATTCGAGAATACAATTTCACAATCACTATCTTCTTAAAATCTCTCTTAGTGAAAGCATTTCCTCACAGTCATTTTCATGAAGGAGGGAATCTTATGACACTTAGATTTTAATGGTGTATGTGTTCCTATCCATGCGAATTTGTTAAAACTAAAGTTTGCGACAAATCCAAACTCATATGGACTGAACTTTCTCAATCTTGATTTCTTGCCTTATGGTAACACGAGTGCCCACCATGTCTTCCAAGTAGTTAAGCAGCTCACCCTTTCATATCAACGTACTTTTCATTGATCAAGGTGCTTGCCTTTTATGCGTTCAAATGAGAACTCATAGAACTCACATGCATAATTAACATAATTGGAATGGCACATAAACAAAATAATGTCAACACGATAGGTTGTAAACCTCAAGTCGTGTGCTAGTGATGATCGATAAGGTTTATTCTCGATTAGTTCTTGAAACTTTTCAAGACCATTAAGACTCCCACTGACTCCTTGACATATAAGATTCTTTTGTCAATAACCATTTCTCGACAAACAAATATTCAAGAGTTAGTGTAGTTTTTATCAAGACAAAACACTTCACTAAATTGGCCCTAGTTGGTCTTTGTCTTATCCAAGACATCACAACTTTCCAATTGTGCAAGAATAAGAAAACCTTTTCAAATTTCACATTTGATGAATGTTATAAACCTTCTTAAGACTTGTCACTCAATTCACAATCTTAACTCTAAGACTTGGTTTTGGAACGAAGTATGATGGACTTCTTGATTTAACCATTTCTTCAATTCTTGATTCCTCTTCTCATACATACAATTGCACTAAGACTCACTTAGAGGATCAATTGAGATATGGTTCTTAATCATTAAGACCTATCATAAAACATAATAAAAAGGTACTCTCCCTTCTTCTTAGAATAGAGAAACTTTTATCTTTCTGCCAACTTGATTCTTCTTATTCGTTCTGCTATTTATTGAAACTCTTTCAATCAATTGAGAATTACACTTAATCTCATAAGTATAATCATATTTACTTAACCTTAGTAAATCATGACGAATATCTTTATTACTCTTGTGGTGGACTTGATCAACACACAACCTTGTGTACTCGATCTCCTAGTCCTTCACTTGACACTTTGTCAATGAATTAGTCTAATTTCCAAATATGAAATTTCTCATTCATCATGCAACCAAGTTGTATGATTCCAAGTTTCTGTCCAATTGAAACTTGGGCGATGAGAAACTTTCCCTATTTGGTAAATTCTTGATCTTTCCACAAATAACATTATTAAGAATCAAATCCATTATTGCTAATAATAGAAACTTACATCAATTTTTCATACACGCCATTGCAAGGATAAATAAATAATATAAAATCAAAATTTATATTATTGCGGAAAAATTTGTCCTTACAATGCAATTCAACTGAAAAACTATGTTGTTAAATATTCCTAAGCAATCTATTGTAACTCCAAGTAGTAGCTTAAGATTCTAATCTTCAAGTAATGAGATCAAAATCCATTTCTTCAAGATTAGATTCCGCTCACTTCTTCCCTTAAGATTCCTCTCTTTTCTTCGATCCTACAAGACATCGAAATGTAATCTTATCACATTATGTATTAAGAATCTAGAATAGGAACTTAAAAGAGTTAGTTAATGGATTTTACCTAAAGTAGAGCCATACGTTTTGACTCTCCCATCTCTTAGATCTCTTAGGTAAATAGGGCAGCTTCGTCTCCAATGCCCCTTCTCTTGGCAATAAAAGCAAATTGACTCTTTTGGAACAACACACGGAACTACTTCTGACTTTGCCTTTCTCTTATGATCAAACTTTTCGATCATGGCATGCCTTTCGTTGCCATTGTCTATATCCATAGAGGTCTGGAAGGCAGATCCACCAATCAACTTTGCTTTTCCAGTGCGCCAAATCATTGCTGATTCAGCAGCAATAATCATATAGGTGACGTCGCACATTCATCATATAGTACTCTCTTACGAACTCACTACATGAGTCAGGAAGTGACTGAAGAACCCAGTCAACAGCCAGCTCCTCACAGACAACAGACCCCAACATTCTTAACTTATCAATGTGCGAATTCATCTCTAGGACGTGTGCACACACTGACTTTCCTTCTTCATGTTTACTTGCCAAAAGGGCTTGAGTGAGTTTGAACTTTTCAATCTTTTGAACTTGTGGGTTAGGGAGAACAATAGGAGGAGGTGGAGGAAGTGAAGCATGATCTCGTGTTCCTCTATGAAATCGTGGAATATCATCTTCATGTGAAAAGCTTGTTCCACGGGATTTGGGAAGACCATAGTTGTCATACTTTGACATCTACAAAACGGGAGAAAAATTCAAGTTAGTTGATTGATTGAGTCCTTAATAAATCACCCAAATGAGATATTAAGGCTAGGACCTAACACAATACTCTACAACTTGGGAGAGGGATGCCGTAACCCAAATTGCAGAACATTTGAAGGTAAGTGAATGACGATTCATTAATTTCCACCATGAAAAACGAAAAAGAAATTTAAGTTTTAAATCTATTGAAAATTCCTAGATCTTTTGAGATTCATTGAACATTTCAATGGCATGTTTAAATCTCGATATGCCCCTCGAGTTGTGACTGGGATGCCGAGGATCACAAAACAGGGTGTGAATAACCATGCAAACTTACATGGTGCCCCCAATGTTACAGTCACCTATTCGATGTGCCGGTTAACCACACACGCTCCACCGAACTATGACATACAATGAGTCACCATTTGCTACCTTTGCTTAGTACCATTAGTGTGCCGGTTAGCCACACACGCTCCACTAATGTCTTCGCAAGGGCACAAAGTGTAATTTCATGGAATTGCATCAATTCACTTTTGTCTAAAGTAACTAAGATTGGGAATTTTGTATAAGACATTTAGTTACTTAATACTTCATTATACTTTTAATGGAAAGGGTTTGCCCTATCCTACCCGTTCGGCTAACGACCCTCCACTAGTCAAGAGTGCGGTGGGTAAGAGTGGATACCCATTCAATCGCCATTTTATAGGCAATTTCCTTAAACACCCCTTATAGACTAGCTTCGTGAATGAGGCCTACTAACGGTAAGACTGACTGTTTACTCATACATATATATAATACTAGACTTTTAATGTTATATATAGTATAGGGTGTATTTAATACTTTTAAAATACTTGGTGGTCAAATTTAATAATTACACTTTTAATTTAATTAAATTGTAAACCAAAACTTTTATGGATTTATTAAATCTCTCTTAATTATACACTTTAATTAATTAATAAAACCATAAGGGTGTGAATTGAACTTTTCAAAACAATACTAGGGTTTTAGAATTTAACATTTCTAAATTAAACTTTTAATCAACTTTTAAATTCCAAAACTTGAGGGCAAGTTTTGAAACATTTCAAAACATTAGGGTTTAGAATTTAAATATTTCAAATCAAACCTTTTAATCAAAATTTAAATTCCAAAACTTGAGGGCAAGTATTTGAAACATTTCAAAAACACAAGGATCAAATAGCAAATAATTTAAATTAAACAATTAATTTAATGATTATCTAAATTTGACCTAATTTCAATTTCTTGCAAGATAAGTTACCCAATTAATACAAATAATTAATCTTTAATCATATAAAGAAGTTATTATCTAATCAATTGGTAATTATCTTTTGTTTAATCAAGGATATTCTCAAATATAAGATAAAATTCGAATATTAAAGATCCAAAACAATTAAGGCAAGTATCCTCAAGCAAAACAGCAAGAAATCCCGAATTTCCCTCTTTCTGACGCTCGAACTCGCCGAGTTCCTCTATGGACTCGCCGAGTTGGAGCAACTCGCCGAGTCCACATTGGAACTCGCCGAGTTCATCAGTCAGGGAGCCAAAAAAATCGATTTTGAAGCTTGAACAAATAACCAAGGCATCAATACAATAGAAACCAATCAAGGCTCTGATACCACTGATGGGTTTAGGCCATAAGAACATCCTATGTGCTCATGCAAACCCTAATGCTTGGATCTAGGTTTCTCTATTGTACATGCATTCATCCAAGACTATAAACCCTAGATCTAGCATGTGATAATCAATATTAACATATGAATTAGGGTTTAGATCATACCTTAATTGTTATGTGGCAATAACAATCTCAAATCCTCCTTGTAATGGCTTTAGAAAGCTTAGAGTCACAAGTGTCACTCCTTTAATGGCTCACAAACACCAAGAGCAAGAGGATGAAGAATAAGGAAAGAGGAGGCTGCCCAAAACGTGTGGAAACCCTAGTGGAACTCTTAGCCACGTTTTTGGGGCTTAAGGGTACTATATATACATGTAGGCTATTAGGGTTTTCAACTAGGAAACCCTAATCTGACTGCTTAAGCCCTAAGCAGCCCATGGACCCTTTTAGAATATCCCTTGGGCGATTTCTAATGGGTTTCCCCATAGAATTCGTCCAACCTATTATTCCAAGGTGATCCATAGCCCAAATGCAATTATCTTATAATTACAGTTCCAGTCCCTTAAGTTTAATTAATCTCTTTTAGCCACAAAATTAATTATCAATTAATTCTTGACTAATATTAATTAAACAATATGATTTCTCCTTTAATATATTATTCTCATAATATATTAATAAATCATAATTAATCCTTTCTCTCCATAATTCATCCTATCAAGTTGCTTTGGTGAAGGCAACCCAAAAGGACCATGCACCATCGGGTCAAGTACATACCAAAATAGTTATGGACTTAGACACTAATCCAACAATTTATTCATAAAATCGTACACAGCAATGTGTTTTATAACATCAAGTTACTGATGCGTTTACGCATTATCAATGCACAACCGACTCGTAAACAACAACTCATATATCTATGTTTAAAGAGTATATGATATTATCATCTCACAATCACTCGTGATTAATTCCATGAAGTGATTGATGTGAGTGTAGGTTTGATCCAATACTCAAATCATATTTCATAAGCACTCATGAATGTCGCAACAAACTTTTTCTATGTCTAAACGCTTAGACAATCTACAAGCCAATTCATGACAGTCTTCTTTCATACCTACTTCCAACGTATGATCGACTGTGGATAGTTTAAATAATCTAATTATTTAGGAAGTCAACACATGCAACGTGAAACAATAATAAATAATTAACATAAGTCAGTAACATTACTTATAAATAATACTCCTTTATCTAACCATCAAATGTTAATTACAATTTATCTATTACAAGTTTCTAAGGCTATCTAATTACTAAAACTAATATCGTCCTTCAGCCCAATGCTCCTAGCGTGCTGCAAGTGCTTAACCCTACTCAGTCCCTTCATAAGGGGATCTGTCGGGTTATCCTCTAACGATATGTTGAATCATGAAAAGTGACCCTCTTGAACTTCAGCTACCGCAGCCTACAAGCACCCGCAGTCAAGCTCCCTCATCAGCAACTGCATCCGGAGACATAATCTACCGCAGTCACTTTTACTAGATTACTTTACTTGTCTATTTTCTGTAATACTCTCTATTGTCCAGTATGCCTTGCATGGCTACTCTTAGAGAGTGATTCAAATGTAACTTCTTGAGTCTCTATAAATAGAGCTCATTCTCACTTATTATCTATCTATCAGTCTGAATACACATCTCTGAAGATATCTTTTCTATCTCTCTATCTTATCACACACCTCTTCTTACTCTCAAATCTTACTAGCATTTATCTGATTATAATCTCTCTTCGGAGCAAGTCTTGTGTGACTTAATCACTAAGTTTCACTTCCTTATTAACTTGGCTTGAATGCATTCCTCGTTATGAATCAACTTATGTGTATTCTTGATATAACAATTGTTGTCATTTCCATTTCTTTACTTTCCGCAACTAACTCTCTAACTATCTAACTCTAACTTATTAATATTATTGTTGAGCTTCTAGATCCTTCAAGATTAACTATTCCGCAATATACTTGTTCTAACGTTTGTTCAAGTGTGTCTCAAAGTTTTTCTCTCAACAATTGGTATCAGAGCCATAGTGGTTGCTTTTTGAAAAACGGAACTCTGATTTTCAAAGGGCCTTCTATACCACTGAAGCTCATTTCTTAAAAAAAAAACTTAAAAAAAATGAAATATGGCACAATCGTTATCTCTGAATATTTCCAACAGTGTTGGTGGTTCTAATCGAGCCCCAATACTGGTAGCAAATGAATATCATCACTGGTCCCAGAGAATGGAAAGATACTTAAGGAGACTTGGTAGAGATGTATGGCGATCCGTAGAAGAAGGACCACATGTCCCAGTTCTTACACCAATCCAAACTGACGGCGCTACAACCAGACTAGGAGGAGGTCAACCAGTCATGAGCCGTCCCACCAAGGATGATCTCGATAAAATGGAAAATGATGATGTTGCTTTTTATGAAATCTCTTGTGGAGTTGCTCCTGACAACTTCGATATCATCATAAATTGCAAATCAGCAAAAGAGATCTGGGAAGTTCTCAAGAATTTGTACGAAGGCTCAGAACAAGCACAAGACAAGAAGCTTACAACCGCACTCAATGAGTTCAACAACTTCAAAGCTCATACTGGCAAAAGGTTCAACCTGATAGTCACCAAGTTGTCCAATGCGGGCACCATCCGCAGTAACCATGAAACAAATCTTCAGTTTCTTAATGACTTGGGAAGATTGGACTACGGCTAAGATGATAGTCCAAGGTGATAGAAAGATTCACTCTTTGTCTCTTTACAAACTCTATGGAGAATTGCAAGCACAAGAATCCACCGTACTCAAAGACTGTGCTGACTTCGGAGGACCACTTGCTCTCATAGCACAAGCTCCACACAATCCATCTTACTCTCCCTCGTATGACACTCCACCGCAGTCATATGAAGCTGATTCAGAGTATGATGATGAAGAAGAATTTCAGAAGGCAATTGCTCTAGTTAGCCAACAGTTCAATCGACTACCACCTTCTTTCATCCGCAAGAATCAACAGTTCAACAAACCTCCATTCAACCGTAACTTTAACTCACAGAATAATCATTCTCGTTACCCCAAAAGTTCTCATCCACCACCGCAATCTAAAAATACTCAGCCAAAAGAGGCACCGCAGTCTACTCAAACCACTGACTCCGGTACTCCCTCAGAAGACAAGACTGATGTTGTGATTTGCCACAAATTCAACAAAGAGAATCATTTTGCAAGAGATTGTAAGGCCAATGTAGTAAAAGACAGAGCATTCTACCTTAGAATGGCTCAAGAGTTGGAAGATAAGGAAAAGGCAAGGGCATACGTAGCCCATGTCAAAAGAGACCATCAAGTTTGGTCATCCAGAGACGAAGATGAAGCCATCAGCAGTGTCAAAGGAAAAGGGAAAATATGCATGCTGGCAACTGCGGATGATGATGGGTCTACAAAGCTGGAAAAGAACTACTGCTACATGGCAAAGGATGGAACTCTAAGCATCGTCGAACAGGTAAAACTCATGATCCAAACTCTAAACTATAGCATGCATGACTGTCAACCCTTCATAAATGATCTTAATGACACGTGTGCTGCCGTCCTTACAGACTATAACAAAGCCTTAGATGAGAAGAACATTGCGTCCCAAGAGATGTTCCATGTGAGAGGACGACTGGATAACAAAAGACTCAAAATGGCTATGTTAGAAAAGGACTTAGAGTTAGAAAAAGATGCAAGAATGTTGAGTGAAACACAATTAGAAATAGCTTTGAACCAGAGAGATTTAGCTCAAAGTGAAATTGTACGCTTAAATCTATTAATCGAAAAATTGTTCAATGAAAGTGAAGCTATTGAAAATTTGGTAAATAATGGAACCATGGACAACACATTCAATTGGGGTTGGTCAAATGGATATCCTACCGCAATGGATTCCTCACCCCGGTTCAACAAAGACAGACTGTATGTCCCTCCAGACCAAGAATTTCATTTCCCAGTCAATGACAAGACCTTTCCCGAAGACATCAGAACACACTTCGGTAGATTCCATAATCTAAGCAATAATTGTGTCATTGAGGAAATCGTGCCTGAGGTTTCGGGTCACACAAGTGATCAAACTCCTATCTGTGGCACCATATACCCAAATTCTCAAACTTCATCCGAAGTTGATGAAGAAATTGTTGTTGAGGGTCCGGAAGTCTCGCAACACTTTCCATCTCTATCCTCAGACCGCAGTGTCTCTCACCGTAATTATGAATCACATATGTCTCACAAAAGTCCCATTGCCGTCCCAACTAAGACTTATTCTGCGGTAGTCAAATCATCCCTACCGTAGTCCTCGAACAAAAGTTCTACGACTCTTCAACCGATTCATCACGAATTACCCATAGAAAACTTTGAAGTGGGTCAATGTTCTCAAATCCCTGAATCTTCAAGTTCTGATGATTCAAGACCTCGTTTTCATAAATTTTCAAAAGGTTCTAGGAAACCGCAGTTGAACAACAAAGACTACGGTTCCCCAAAATCCTTAGCTAAAAAGGCTTTCAAAGAGGAAATTCGATCCCGAGGCACAAAAAGACAAATCTTTTCGAAAAACAAGAAGCATGTCAGATTTCCAAAGTCCAAGAGTCCAGAAAAATTTGTTTTCTCACACTACTTTTCGAAAAACTCTCCCATCAAGAAAACATACAAAAAGGAATGTCCAGTTTCAACAGTCATTCCTAATTCATCTGACACAACCCAAAAGAGTGTAAAGTCTTTTCGAAACAATGGTTTTCAAGTCTATTCCTCAGATGATCCAAAATGGAAAGGTATCTTACCCACTCCAACACTTTTAAAGTCACGTCAAAACTGTAACAAGTGGAAGGGTATTCTACCAAATCCACCAAAAAGGACTCAAAGATCTACACGTGCTAAACCTTTTCAAAAACAAACTTTTTCAAAACCCAACAACACTCATTTCAGATATTACCAACCTCGGACCGGTCACAAGTCCAATTCATCCTCTAGACTGCTGACCAAGCATGGTGTCGGAACAAAAGACAAAATCACAATCTGTAAATGTCAGTGTAATTGCCAAAAAGATTCATCCTATGTCAAATATAGTCGGAGTCAGAAACCTCGTAATTTTTCAAAAACACACAACACTCCAAAACTGCACAAACATCCAGGACTAGGATTAAGAGTTGACAAGAAACCCGTCCCTGCAACCTCGGTCCATGCATCATTCAGAA
Source organism: Lactuca virosa (assembly GCF_052849685.1). Classification (NCBI taxonomy): domain Eukaryota; kingdom Viridiplantae; phylum Streptophyta; class Magnoliopsida; order Asterales; family Asteraceae; genus Lactuca; species Lactuca virosa. The sequence continues at coordinate 278,168,375 of NC_136434.1, read as the reverse complement.
ATTCACTAATTTCCCCAGGCTCCAAACTAGTTTGGATGCCTAAACTAACCGTGTAATTCTCAGGCTTTGTGCAAGGAGGAACAAGAAGATGAATGGTTAATCGACAGTGCCTGCTCCTTGCACATGACTGGAAGGTTAGAATACCTTCGATATTTCAGGCCAATTTGCAACGGTGGAAATGTCACATTCAACAACAATGTGAATGGGGTGATCCGAGGTTATGGTGTTCTCACTACGGGGAACTTCTCTATTCAAAAGGTTGCTTATGTAGAAAGCCTTAAACACAATCTCATCAGTGTTGGTCAAATATGTAAAGCAGGCCATCGAGTTGAATTTGATGATCAATTTTGCTATGTAATGACAAGTGATAGGAACACATGTTTAATCAAATCTCGATCCGAAGGTACTATGTATCCTCTGGATGTCTCTCTGATCGTAGGCAAACCGCAGTTATGTTTCCTATCCAAAGCAGTATCCGAAGTCAGCTGGCTATGGCACCGCAAGCTAGCTCATCTCAACTTCAGGTACATCAACAATTTGGTCACCGGAGAACTATTCAGAGGTCTCCCTATTCTCAAATTCACCAATGATACTCTCTGTCCGGCTTGTGAATGTGGAAAGCAATCCAAAGCAAGTCACCCCATAGTGATTGACTCTTCAATTTCTGAACCACTGGAGCTCTTGCACATTGATCTCTACAGTGCATCCACCGTAGCCAGTCTCCATCACAAGAAGTACATACTGGTTATTGTAGATGACTTTACACGCTTCACATGGGTCTTCTTCCTTAGACTCAAGTCAGAAACACCGCAGATTCTCATCAATTTCATCAAGGAGATAGAACTTCAGATCAAGCTACCAGTACGACGTATCCGCAGTGATAATGGAACCGAGTTTACTAATCATCTCCTCAACAGTTTCTTGGTGTCCAAGGGCATCACTCACAACTTCTCAGCTCCCTACACACCGTAACAAAATGGGGTAGTAGAGAGAAGGAACCGCACTTTAGTAGAAGCAGTCAGATCCATGCTCAACTTCGCACACCTTCCTCTCTACTTTTGGGCTGAAGCAGTAGCCACCGGATGCTTTGTTCAAAACCGAAGCATTGTGTGCAAACGTCTCAACAAAACACCATATGAGGGCCTTAACAACCGAAAGCCAAATGTCCACTTCTTTCATATCTTTGGGTGTAGATGTTTTGTGATCAATAACCGAGATCATGTTAACAAGTTTGCACCGAAGTCTGATCAAGGCATCTTCCTTGGCTATTCCACTAACAAAGTTGCTTGCAGGGTTCTCATCAGACGTACAAGGCTAATCATTGAAAGCTTCGATGTGAAATTTGATGATTATCACATCCGCAACGCCTCTCCATCCAATGAAACCACAGAAATCATGGAAAGCGATATTCCTGCCTCTTCAGGTCCATTAAATCTAGTTGAAGTCAATTATGACGATCTTTTCGACCCTGTTGAAACGGCGAAATTATCTGAAGCTCTTGTGTGTCCGGAAGATCAACAGCAGCACGCTGATGTATCTGGTCCATCACTATCCGAAGTAGCATCTCTCAATACTTCCACCTCTCCGGTTGAGGGGGAAAGATCTACTCCGGATCAAGCAACAACCGTCGAGGTTCCAGTACTTGATGTTGCTCAAGTTCCCATGCGTAGAGAATCATTACCATCCAACGTTTCTTCCTACTCGGATGATGAAAACATAGAGAACATTGACACAAGAACAGACTCTAGGATTATCACTCTCCCATCCGCAGTCCAGGGGGAACCTTCTCAGGTTCCAGAGGAACTCCCATCAGCAATCCAGGGGGAACCTTTTCCAACTGCTCAAGAAAATTCCATTCTCGCTCTAACAATCCAAGATGATTCCGCAGGATGTTCTCAAGTCCAGGGGGAACTGCCATCTCCAACCACAGAGTCTTCTGATATCGAAGACATTCCCTCTACCGCAGCTGCTGATCAACTGCAACCCCGTCTACACGTATGGACGAAGGACCACCCACCAGGTCAAATCATTGGCAACCCATCCGCAGGTATCCAGACTCGATCTTCCAAGGACTTATCTGATCATTGTCACTACGCATGTAACACCGTAATTTTTCAAAACAATTTTTTTTACTTTTAAAAATATAATTTCATTCACAAATATTCTCAAATCTCAATGTATCACATCTTAAATCCATAAAAACACATCCCAAGATCAAAATGTATAAAACTCTAATAGTGTGTACTGATCATGTCGGCGCCTTCCCGCGATCCTCACTGGTACCTGAAACACATAACACAAAACACTGTAAGCATAAATGCTTAGTGAGTTCCCCAAAATACCACATATAACACATATTAGCCACTCGAGGCTATAACTCTGTGGGCCTACTGGCCCTAACTCTGTGGACCCTCTAGTCCTAGCTCTGTGGACCTTCCGGTCCTAACTCTGTAAACTCTGGAATACACACAGCATAAATCACATAGAAATAATGCAGTGCAACACATCACATACATAGCATACAAGATACTCTGTCACATAACTCTACTTACCACTCAAGGTAAAGTATAGTGAGAAGACTCACCTCGGTTAACTCGGTAAACATCGAACTCTGAAATACTGCACTAGCCTCCGCCTAATCACATAAATAATTACTCTAATTAATACAACTTTTAAAGGCTAGGGTAACCCCTCTCTATAAGTTCTCTAAGAAGGGTAAAAGACCATTCTACCACTCTAATGGCTCATAAGTCCAAACACTGACTAAACCCTAAAAGTCAACAAAGTCAACGGTCAACATTGACCGGACTCGTCGAGTGCACTCGTGTGACTCGACGAGTACATGCGTGTTCTCTTCGCCCCTGGTCCACACTCGACTCGCTGAGTCAACCCTGCACTCATCGGGTTATCACAGGTCGCGAATCGCAGGGCAACCCGACTCGACTCGTCGAGTCCCTTATGGGCTCGGCGAGTTCCTCCCATGAAAACACTCATCTGACCTCCTGAGGTCAGATCTGATTTCTAATTTATAAATCTGACTTCCCCATGACCAATAAACATGTAAAGGTCGAATCTTGGTACACATGCAAGGCACTCTAGGCTTATTTTGGTGAAATCCCTTCTAACATGGCAACCTATGTCCATTTCCTCCATAGAACCACAAAAAGCAGCATGGTTCAGGCTCTCTGGACCTCAAACGGTCCAGATCTAGAGTTTAGCACTCAATGGGACACTATATACAACTAAACAAGCCATAAAAGGGTATAGAAAGCCTTAAATTCAATACCCTTAAGCAAAACAGAAGGATAGGATCAAATAGCTACCTCAAACTTGAAGATCCAAGCCGAAAACCCACTGAATGCAATCCTCTTGACCTCCCCTTGCTGGAAACACTTTCTCCTTTGCAAAATCACACCAAAAATGATCAAAAAGGCTCAAACTCTCTCACAACTCACTCACAATCGCTAGGGTATCTCTCTCTGGACTGGTAGCCACAAATGGAGGCCATAAAGGCCTTTAAATAGGGCTCAGGCCCTGAGATTTAGGGTTTAACTTTACAGCGCGGACTCGCCGAGTCCACGCATCTACTCGTCGAGTCCCTCATTAATCTAGGCAAGAATTCGCGATCCTACTCGGCGAGTCTGAACGCCTACTCGCCGAGTCCCTCCCTAAAACTCAAGGTAAATACTTAAAATAAGATACCTGGGAATCCGGATGTTACAATTCTCCCCCACTAGAATCAGACTTCGCCCTCGAAGTCTTGCTCAGCAAACAACTCTGGATGCTGCTCCCGCATCTCCAACTCCGGCTCCCAAGTCAGCTTGGACCCTCTCCGATGTTGCCACTGGACCTACACCAAGGGCACCTCCTTGTTCCTCAGAACCTTGATCTTCTGATCCCGGATCGCGATTGGCCTTTCGGCATAATTCAAGTTTGCATTCACTTGAATATCCTCCAGTGGCACCACCGCCGACTCGTCGGCTATACACTTCCTCAACTGAGACACGTGGAAGGTATCATAAATCTGGCTCAACTCCTCAGGTAGCTCTAGACGATATGCTACCTTTCCCACCCTCGCGGTCACCCTGAACGGGCCAATATACCGGGGCCCCAGCTTGCCCCTCTTCCTGAATCGAATCACTCCTTTCCAAGGGGACACTTTCAGGAGTACGAAGTCTCCCACCTGGAGCTCAAGCTCGGATCGTCGCCTATCCGCATAACTCTTCTGGCGACTCTGAGCCGTCAACAACCTCTACCTAACCTGCTGTATCTGCTTGGTCGTTTGAAGCACTATCTCAGTGTTGCCCATTATGCGCTGCCCTACCTCTCCCCAACAAATGGGAGTCCGACATCTCCTCCCATATAACAACTCGAAGGGAGGTATACCAATACTCGAATGGTGGCTGTTGTTATAAGAAAACTCAGCCAACGGCAGATACGTGTCCCAACTTCCCCCGAAGTCCAACACACATGCTCGGAGCATGTCCTCGAGCGTCTAAATCGTCCGCTCACTCTGCCCGTCCGTCTGTGGGTGGTAAGCGGTACTGAAATGCAGCCTCGTACCCAACTCCTCATGGAACTTCTTCCAGAACCTGGAAGTGAAACGTACATCTCGGTCTGACACAATCGAGATCGGTACTCCATGCCGCGATACCACCTCTCTCACATACAACTCTGACAATCTCTCTGCAGAAAAGCTCTCACTGATAGCAAGGAAGTGAGCGCTCTTCGTCAGCCGGTCGACAATCACCCAAATCGCATCGACACCCCTCGCGGTCCTTGGCAATTTGGTGATAAAGTCCATGGAAATCTGTTCCCACTTCCACTGGGGAACCTCAAGTGGCTGCAACATGCCGTGCGGACGCTGGTGCTAAGCCTTAACCCTGCGACAGGTCAAGCACCTCTCAACAAACCATGCTACATCCCTCTTCATACAGGGCCACCAGTAATCTTTCTTCAGGTCCAAATACATCTTAGTGGCCCCGGGATGGATCGAGAACCTCGATCGGTGCGCCTCCTCCATCAAAGTGGTGCGCGTCCCGCCTGCATACGGCACCCAAATCCGACCCTGAAAGGTCATAAGCCCACGGCTATCGGTCACGAACTCAGGTACCTGTCCAATCACCCGCTCTCTCTTGCGGTTCTCCGGTCTCACGGCCTCTGCCTGGGCCTCCCGAATGGTGTCCAACACCGGAGTCATCACTGTCAATCTCAAACAAACATCTCGTATCGGGGCACTCTCCGCCCTGCGACTCAAGGCATCAGCTACAACATTAGCTTTGCCCGGGTGGTACACGATCTCACAATCGTAATCCTTTGCCACATCCAACCATCTCCTCTGGCGCATATTCAGATTGGGCTGATCCATCAAATAGTTCAAGCTCTTGTGGTCCGTGTATATGGTACACCGAACCCCATATCAATAGTGACGCCAGATCTTGAGGACGAACACCACTGCCCCCAACTCCGAATCTTGGGTGGGATACCTCATCTCATGAGGCTTCAGCTGCCTCGATGCATACGCTATCACATGCCCCCTCTGCATAAGTACTACACCCAACCCTGATATCGATGCGTCACAATACACCACAAAATCCTCTATCCCTTCTAGGAGGGCTAACACCGGCGCTTCGCATAACCTCTGGCGAAGTGTCTCAAACGAGGTCTGCTGCTCCGGTCCCCACGAAAAAGCCACACCGTTCCGGGTCAACCTGGTGAGAGGCACGGCGATCTTGGAGAAATCCCTGATGAATCTCCGATAGTAGCCAGCCAACCCCAGGAAACTCCTGATCTCGGTGGAGGATCTCGGCACCTCCCAACTCATCACCGCCTCAATCTTGGCCGGATCGACCAATATCCCATTCTGGTTGACGAGGTGTCCTAAGAACTGGACCTCTCGTAACCAGAAATCGCACTTGGAGAATTTGGCGTAAAGCCTCTCCGATCTCAGAACTCCGAGGATCTCCCTCAAATGCTCCACATGGTACTCTCTGGATCTCGAATACACATGTATGTCGTCGATAAATACAATCACCGATCGCTCCAACATCGGTCTGCACACCCTGTTCATGAGATCCATGAACGTTGCCGGTGCGTTGGTAAGCCCAAAAGGCATCACTACGAACTCGTAATGCCCATAACGAGTCCTGAACGCCGTCTTCTGGATATCCTCATCTCGCACCCTCATCTGGTGATATCCAAACCTCAAGTCTATCTTGGAGAACCAAGATGCTCCCTGCAACTGATGGAACAGATCATCAATCCTCGGCAGTGGGTAACAGTTCTTGACCGTTAACTTGTTCAACTCCCGGTAATCAATGCACATCCGGTGTGAACCATCCTTTTTCTTGACAAAAAGGATTGGCGCTCCCCACGGCGAGCTACTCGGTCGAATAAACCCCTTCCCCAGCAGCTCTTGAAGTTGCGAGGATAACTCCTGCATCTCTGGCGGCGCAAGGTGATAAGGCACCTTGGCGATAGGCGCTGCCCCCGGAACCAAATCGATGCGGAACTCTACCTGCCTCTCAGGAGGCACGCCCGACAACTCCTCGGGAAAAACATCCGGAAACTCACGCACTATCGGGACCTCATCGACCGACCTCGGTCTCTCTGCATCTACTCTCGTATCCACCACATAAGCCACAAACCCACTACAGCCCTGCTATAGGCTCTGCCTCGCTCTAGCGGCCGAACAAAATGCTGACCCAGAACGGGTACCCTCGCCATAAACCGTAAGAACTCCCCCACTAGGGCCTCGTATGGTCACCAACTGTCTCTCGCAGTCGATAACCGCTCCAAACCTGCTCAACCAGTCCATGCCCACGATGACACAGACATCTCCCATCGCAATCGGGACCAAATCAATCGGAAACTCAACGCCGAAGATCTCGAGTACACATCCTCGGATCACATCAGTGGCATACACCACTCTCTCATCAGCTATGGAAACTCGCAAAGGTCGACTCAACGCCTCTCGACATATACTGATGTGATGACTAAAGGCTAACGACACAAAAGACTGACTCGCACCCGAGTCAAATAACACCAAAGCAGGTACAGAACTCACAAGAAACGTACCTACGCATATCATAATATAAGCAAAACACCATAATCTCAAAATAAATAGATGAAAGAACACATACCCGCCACAACATCTGGCGCTGCACGGACCTCCTCCGCTGTCAACTGGAAGGCTCTCCCGCGAGCCTTTGGCGCCTCGGCCTTCACTGGCCGACTCTCTGCAGCTCGAACGGCAGCAGGGGCAGATCCCTGTGATGCTCCCTGGGCTGACCCCCACAACTACGGACACTCGACTTTCCGGTGTCCGGTCTGGTTGCAGTGAAAACAGACTGCAAACCCCTTGGGGCAATCCTTGGCCATGTGCCCCTCCTTGCCACACTTGTAGCAAGACCCTACTCTACAAACCCCCTCATGACTCGTTCCGCACTTGCTACAAGTGCGGCTCTTCTGGTTCCCTGATCTTGAATTGGCGGGCTTGGCCCGCTTGGCTGCCGGCTGGGACTGTGTCGGTCGCCGATCCCTCCCTTGAGACTCCGCCTCCTCCCTGGCCTGAGTCTCGAGCTCAATCTCCCTCTTTCGGGCATTTGCTTGAAGCTCGACAAATGTCCGGTACGACGAGTTCGCCACGAACTCGTGGATGTCTCTCCTCAAAATGCTCAAATACCGACTCATGCGTGCCTGCTCGGAAGACACGTGCTCAGGGCAGAAACATCGCCCTCTCATGGAACATCCTGGTGATCACTGTAACAGACTCAGTACCCTGCTTGAGGGTCATGAACTCCTGGGCCAAACGGGGAACGTACTCATCACGAAACATAGTGGTGAACCTCTCCCAGGTCACCGCGGCAAGCTCTGCAGAAGAGTAGTGCGCTGTCACAAACTTCCACCAGTCCTTCGCTCCCAAGCGAAGCTGGTTCAGCGCGAACCGAACTCTCAGATGCTCCGGACAAGAGCACATATAGAAGCATCCCTCAATATCAGAAATCCATCTCATCGCAGCGATCGGATCCTGCGTCCCATCAAACTCTGGTGGCTTCGTGTTGCTGAACTCTCGGTACAGCAACGAGTCTCCCCCCTGCGGTCTCGCAGCAGCGATGGCTGCGGTGGCTGCAGCAACAGCAGCATCAGTAAGAGCAGCGTAACGCTCGTCAAAAGTCTCGATCAGGATGGTCTTGATAGACCCAAACATCTCTGGTATCTCGGCTCGGATGGCAGCAACCACCTCCTCATGAATCAACCTACGGATCTCCTCATCACTGGTACCACTGCCTCCTGGTGGTGGCGCGTCCCAAACATGATATCTCTAAAATACAACACAAAAGAAATCAGAGACTCACTCGAGTATACTCGCACTCGATACCCAACCCTACTTGCTCTATAGTACCCTAAGGATTCTTACTTGGACTGCTCACCGATCCGGCGTTTCCAGTAGTACGGGCCCTTATACTACCTTCCACAACGCATCGGTATTCACCCCAAGTCCTCCTCCTAGGATCCCAGATCACAAGTACTCTATATCTCACTAACTCAGGCTACTCTCCAGTAGACCACTCATAAGCTCATCGCTGGTACCTACTTACTCTCGAAGTATCTCATAGTAGCAATAACTCCTAGGCTAAGCCATCACAAATCAGGCCCATTCTAGTCCTAACCATGAATACCTAGCCTACTCTAGCATGCATGACATACCACATAATATCTCATAACACATAATGTAAGGGTATTTTGGGAAATCACCGTTCGGGCGCTGGCTGATCGTACACACTGCTCTGCTCTGCTCTTTTCAAAATCCTTTTACTCTTTTAGAAAAATTTTGTTTTATTTCGAAAAATTCCTCAAATCCTCAGTTTGAGTTCAAATGCGCTCGAAGGTGCATCTGAATCCCTCAAACCAAGACTCTGATACCAACTTGTAACACCGTAATTTTTCAAAACAATTTTTTTTACTTTGGTATCACATCTTAAATCCATAAAAACACGTCCCACGATCAAAATGTATAAAACTCTAATAGTGTGTACTGATCATGTCGGCGCCTTCTCGCGATCCTCACTGGTACCTGAAACACATAACATAAAACACTGTAAGCATAAATGCTTAGTGAGTTCCCCAAAATACCACATATAACACATATTAGCCACTCGAGGCTATAACTCTGTGGGCCTACTGGCCCTAACTCTGTGGACCCTCTACTCCTAGCTCTGTGGACCTTCCAGTCCTAACTCTGTAAACTCTGGAATACACACAACATAAATCACATAGAAATAATGCAGTACAACACATCACATACATAGCATACAAGATATTCTGTCACATAACTCTACTTACCACTCAAGGTAAAGTATAGTGAGAAGACTCACCTCGGTTAACTCGGTAAACCTCGAACTCTGAAATACTGCACTAGCCTCCGCCTAATCACATAAATAATTACTCTAATTAATACAACTTCTAAAGGCTAGGGTAACCCCTCTCTATAAGTTCTCTAAGAAGGGTAAAAGACCATTCTACCACTCTAATGGCTCATAAGTCCAAACACTGACTAAAGCCTAAAAGTCAACAAAGTTAACGGTCAACATTGACCGGACTCGTCGAGTGCATTCGTGTGACTCGACGAGTACATGTGTGTTCTCTTCGCCCCTCGTCCACACTCGACTCGCTGAGTCAACCCTGCACTCATCGGGTTATCACAGGTCACGAATCGCAGGGCAACCCGACTCGACTCGTCGAGTCCCTTATGGGCTCGGCGAGTTCCTCCCATGAAAACACTCATCTGACCTCCTGAGGTCAGATCTGCTTCTCTAATCTATAGATCTGACTTCCCCATGACCAATAAACGCGTAAAGGTCGAATCTTGGTACACATGCAAGGCACTCTAGGCTTATTTTGGTGAAATCCCTTCTAACATGGCAACCTATGTCCATTTCCTCCATAGAACCACAAAAAGAAGCATGGTTCAGGCTCTCTGGGCCTCAAATGGTCCAGATCTAGAGTTTAGCACTCAATGGGACACTATACACAACTAAACAAGCCATAAAAGGGTATAGAAAGCCCTAAATTCAATATCCTTAAGCAAAACAGAAGGATAGGATCAAATAGCTACCTCAAACTTGAAGATCCAAGCCGAAAACCCACTGAATGCAATCCTCTTGACCTCCCCTTGCTAGAAACACTTTCTCCTTTGCAAAATCACACCAAAAATGATCAAAAAGGCTCAAACTCTCTCACAACTCGCTCACAATAGCTAGGGTATCTCTCTCTGGACTGGTAGCCGCAAATGGAGGCCATAAAGGCCTTTAAATAGGGCTCAGGCCCTGAGATTTAGGGTTTCACTTTACAGCACGCACTCGCCGAGTCCACGCATCGACTCGTCGAGTCCCTCATTAATCTAGGCAAGAATTCGCGATCCTACTCGGCGAGTCTGAGCGCCTACTCGCCGAGTCCCTCCCTAAAACTCAAGGTAAATACTTAAAATAAGATACCTGGGAATCCGGATGTTACAACACAGCATTTATGTCCTCGGTCGAGCCCCGAACGATCAAAGAAGCATTACTAGAACCTGATTGGATATCTGCAATGCAAGAAGAGCTAGAAGAAATTAAAAGAAACAAAGTGTGGCAGCTCATCCCGAAACCACATGGTCACACCATTGTTGGTACTAGATGGGTATTCAAAAACAAGTTGGATGAATCTGGTGCGGTAGTCAGAAACAAGGCAAGGTTAGTTGCAAAGGGCTATAGTCAACTTGAAGGTATTGACTATGATGAAACATATGCCCCAGTGGCACGAATGGAAGCCATCCGAATCTTCTTAGCATACGCAGCCCACAAAAACATCAAGGTACACCAAATGGACGTAAAGAGTGCATTTCTCAATGGGGAATAGAAGAGGTTTATCTTCAGCAACCTCCAGCTTTTGAAAGTATTGAATTCCCAGACTACTGCTACAAACTTGAAAAAGCAGTCTATGGTCTGAAGCAAGCCCCAAGAGCGTGGTACGAGACTCTCTCTGAATTTCTTGTCTCATCCGGATACAAAAGAGGAATAATTGATCCCACTTTATTTAGAAAAGCAAATGGTGATCACCTCATGCTTGTACAAATATATGTGGATGATATCATCTTTGGATCAACTGATCAAGGAATGGTGGATGAATTTGCTAATCTCATGACCAACAAGTTCCAAATGAGCATGAATAGAGAGATTAACTTCTTTCTAGGACTTCAAGTGAAACAAGTTCCGCAAGGGATATTCATTCATTAGGAGAAATACACCACTGAACTGTTAAAGAAATATTCTATGGACAACTGTTCTTCGGCTAAGGTCCCCATGGCCTTCGGATATAAGATCTCTGCTGATCCCTCAGGCGAATTTGTGGATCACAAGACTTATAGAGGTATCATAGGCTCTTTGATGTACCTCACCGCAAGCCGGCCATACATTGTCTTTGCAACTGGTGTATGCGCAAGGTATCAGGCTGACCCAAAAGTGTCACATATGACCGCAGCCAAACAAATACTACGGTACCTGAAAGGAAGCAAGTCTCTTGGATTATGGTACCCCGCAGGCAATGACTTCAGCCTTCAAGCATTCACAGATGCGGATCACGCCGGATGCAGACTAGATCGAAAAAGCACCTCAGGGGGATGTTAATTTCTGGGTGGAAGACTCGTCAGCTGGTCTTCAAGGAAACAAAATTGTGTTTCTCTATCCACCGCAGAAGCTGAATATGTGGCTGTAGCCAGCTGTTGTTCACAAGTACTATGGATGAAAACACAACTTATGGACTACGGATACAGAATGTTGCGGATACCGATTTACTGTGACTCTGAAAGTGCCATAGCAATTTCTCGCAATCCTGTTCAGCACTCCAAGAACAAGCATATTGAACTACGGTATCACTTCATCAAAGACCACATTTTGAAAGGTAACATTGAACTTATCTTTGTCCATACTCATGAAGAGATTGATGATGTGTTCACAAAGGCACTTGACTCTACAAAGCTCAACACTTTCTTACAAATGTTAGGAATGATGAATCCGGACCCACAATTCTTCTTGAATTGATAGGTACCGCAGACCATCATTGGTCTCTGTTGCGGTCCTAACTGAAGTTACTTATGATAGATGGTTTTGGTATATCCTGTGTACCGCAGTCTATGTACCGCAACCATATATCATATTTATCCTTCACTGGTCCTTATTGTTTGTTGTTACTAACTTCTTGTACAAGTGCTCTCCTCAGTTCTTCTACTGCAGTCATACATCTACCCATCCGCAATGACACATGATCCATCCGCAATGAAATCTCCATCCGCAACCACCTTGATAGTTTCTCAACTGTTTCATTAATCTTTGATTCATGGTGTGCTATTTAATGATCCTTCATTAAATAAGAAAACATTAAATAAAAACATTCCTTGAGAAACTGTTCCCTCTCCTTTTTGAATAAACCTTGTGTCAGACCTATTTTAGGTATGATGACAAAAAGAACGTTTTTCCATAAACAAATCCTTAATCTGTCTTTTCCTCTTACCCTGCACGTCCAATCCGTTACAACTTCTCTCTGCACAACGGATTAAACCAACCCTCACCACACGATCACCAGACGTGATGATGTACGTCTGACACTTCATTAAATGAAAACCCCTTTTTGGTAAAATCTCAAAAATTTAAACCGTTTCATATTTTGTGGCTGAGATTTCACCTCCCAAAATCAAAAGAACCCCCAATTTTTTTTTATCTTATCCTTTTTCACCTAGGGTAAAAAAAACGTTTCCCGCTCCCATAAGCCCCTATAAAAACCTTTCTTCTTCCCCAAGAACAGTTTACGCTCTCTGAACTTTGACTCCTTTCTCCTTTTTCGTACTCTGTTTCTTCACTTTCTCTCAAACTGCTACAATGGTGAAATTCGGTGTATCCAAGAAACAATCCAAAGCTTCTGGATCAGTGAACCCTACTGGTTCAGACTCTGCTTCAAGACATCCCACTCCCACGATTGCATCAAGCAATTTCAGAGCTGTATTCGAAGATCATTCATCTTACAATGCTCTAATCAAGTTGATGATCAAGTTCTTGAACAATCACCCTCTGTTTGGCCCCTTCGATTCGTTTACAGACGTTGTTCCGCTTTCAACCCTATTCAAATGTGCCTTTTCAGCCTATCGACCACTCGAGAACCCACAAGAAGTGCATCTTAACCTTGTTAACGATTCTTTGGTCATTCTGTCTAAAGAAAAGTTTCTATCTGCCATTAACCTTCTTCTTCATCCCTCAATCAAGATTTTTACTCCATCCATGGCGGACATCACTTCTGCACTTTACCAAATGGGATATCTGAAGAAAATCAAAGGCATTGGGGAATTCAAGAAACACCAACTGCCTGCGGTCTGGCAATTCGTTTGTCATTTTGTCATCCGCAGTCTATCCGGCAGAACCGGAGGCACGGATAATATGGGACTCAAACTCCTAGAGTTAGTATGGAGTACCTTCACTGGCCATGATGTCAATTACGGTCAGATTCTATGGGATGATTTTCTGCAATACATCCCCAAGGAGAACCCAAGGGAAAACCCTACCGAACTTACATTTGCAAGATTCTGGTCCCTCTGCATTTCAGACCTCCATACGGACGCAGGAATCAGCATGGGCAATGACATCAACTTCTTTGTCACCAAGGATCTCAAAAGGTACAATCCCTCATCTGATCAATCTGTTTTTGGACCTATTAGAAGACTTCCAACCCACATTCTCACCACTCTTGTTCTTGAGACTGCTGATGTCTCAGATCATATTGAGGCTACGGAAGGTATTGCCCCATACCCTCCTACCCCGCCTCTTCCAACCCCATCCGCAATCATTACCCCTAGAAGTACCGCAGTCCCATCTTCCACTACTCTCTCCAATCTTTCTCAAAGAAGAAAGAAACTAGCCTCAACCCATCAAGGCCCCCGCAACGTCTCAAAGAAACAAAGAACCCCAAAGAAGGATGCTCCCAAACCAACCGCACCCTCAAAGAAACGCAAAATCACCCCAACCGCACCCACAAATGATAGTGATTCTGATGAGGATGCGCAACCAATTTCCATCCTTAAGAAAAGAAAAACCAATCCCACTGGCCAAATGTGTGACCATACTGATACCTCAGCCTCTCAAAAGGCTCCGGTAGTCCTTGGGGTGGCCGCAGACCCATTCAACACCACAATCGAATACCATTCAGGCTCAGAAAGTGAGTCTGATTCACCGCATCGTGGAGACTCCCCCCCCCCCCCCAGTTCAATCCCAAGAGGATAACACTGGTTCTCGCCCTAAGGTCTCCAGGGCTTCCCGACTGCATTTCTTTTCTTCTGAGGAGTTGAACTCCATCCTCTTGAATGTAACCCAAACACCTTCCCAACCGCAGGGCACTTCTTCCGCCCTTGCCGGAACTGAGCCGAGGCCAAACTTGACTTCGGGTCAAGGAGACCGAGGAAGCTCAGGAAATCCTACTCTGCTTACATCAGTAACAGGTGGTTTAGGCACGGTGAGCACAAATGTGCAAGGATCCATGGACCCGAAGGACACTTCGGTGCGATACCAAGGATTTGACGGTGAAGAATCAAACGACTCATGGTTACACTACACTCCGGTGTTTGAGTCAGATATCAAGAAGTATGCCGCTTTCCGTAGGGCATTCCAAGCACGCAAAGAACAGCAAATCAAGTAATAGCAACAGAAGGAACATGAAATCCAATCAGTAGCTAAGTATTGGGCAGACGCAATTAATAATGCCAATACTGTAGCTACCATTCTGAAGGTTCAAGACTGGATGACAGATTTGGCTGAGACGATCCTAAAAGCTCAATCCACTGGTGAAGGTACAGGTCCCTCCAAAGTACCTCCAACTCCAACTCCAACTCCAACTCCAAATCCAATCCCAACTCCAACTGTTCAAGAATCACAAGACGAAGGAACCGAAATAGAAGTCAGCTCTGCTCCCACCCTCGGTTTTGATGATGTTGATCTTCAGGAGGTAAATCAACCCTCTCCCTCTGATGATGATCTTATGATGTTTGATGAAGAAGAAGAATCCAGTGGCTCTCACCATTCAACTTCCAAGCCCAAAGAGAAGAAGAAAAAGAAGAAGAATGTTGTAACAAGGAAAGAATTTTTGAGCCTGCAAGCAAAGGTCGATCAAATTCTCGCTGCGGTCAAGCCAACTCAACCGCAACCAGAAGACATGCCCGGACCGCAGTCGTTGATCGAAAGTATCGAACGCCTGGAAACTCGTGAGAGATTGGCTGCAGAAAGAATTTCTCTCAAGGTAGAAATGGGAATTCAGTCCCTGGATAACAATCGTCAAGCATATCACAAGGCATTCATGGCTGCTGCGGAACGCCTCATCTCTGAGGTGACCGCAATCAAGAAAGACTTACAAGCAGCCATTACGGACCAAGCCACCCAATCTCAAAAGCTGATAGCTGAGACTCACACTGCATATGAGTCCACTATCTCAGTTCTTCAAGCTACTATCAACCGACTGCAACGATCTCTGTCAACCAAATTCCACTGTCCTGAAATTCTTCAGCTCACCAAGGAGATTCACCGGCTGCTCTTCAACCCCAACATCCCCAACAATCAACAACTGGCAGATGCCCTTAAAGCCCAATTTCAAGAATTTTATGCCAAAGTTGATGGCCTAAAACAATGGCTTGAGGAAGCTCCTGGGTTGCATTCCTCAAGAGGGGGAAGTGAAGAAGAAGTCCATCACTCCAATAGCATCTCACAACATCAAAGTCCCCCCAACATTACAGAAAGAATTCCTACACCGTAACCTTCACCGCCACCATCTCATCAGACTCCACCACAAAAAGATATCACTCCTGAGAAAAGAGAGACTCCCCCTCATTTCAAAAATCTGGTGGATCACATGTCCTCTCCAAGCTCAAATGACTCCCCTGCCACCACCCAAAAGAAAAAAGACTGGAAAGCAGCTAAACTTGCTGAGCTCATATAGAGAGAATGCAGTTTTGACACTATCATGGATGAATCCTTGATAAACTCTTGGATCAACCCCCACCGCAGACTGCTGGATGACGACTACAAACCATATCTCACATATGCTGAACCCCCTTCGGATGGCTACTGGGATGTTCCAATCTCCCCAAAGGCTAAATACTTCACAGTGTTTGAGCAGTTCGACCGCAGCCTTCCAGATCACAAAAGTCTGCCAATGGAATTCGAGAGACTTAACCATTTTTATGCAAAGCATGCCTCTCCCATTGAGAAAATATGGTCTAACGATAGACCATCCGCAGTAAAAAACTACAGGCTCCGGAAGTTCATGAAGGCTGACTTCATGCAATACACTCTCACTAGAAGAGAACACGACTATGTCCGCACCCAAGCTGACTTCCCCTGCATGAATCCTGAAGAAGTTTTTCTCATAGCTAAGGTGTTCCAGAACAAGTCGGAGAAGCACCCAAAGATGAAGATAGCGCTTGAAAGGGCTAGCACGTTTTTGAAGGAAACTGTCTGTGATTTTGCTAAAATCAACGCAGATATCTACCCCACAATTGCCAAAAAGTTCGATCTGCCACCACTCGACCCTGCACCAATGTCCACCGAAGGCTATCAAGAAAGATCCTTAGGTGCAACCAACTTCCCTGAACTCGGAGTCATTTTCAAAAGAAAGATCGATAAAGTCAAATACTTCATTCCTATGACTGCCATGCATCGCCTCACCGGGAAGCAACTTGAAATCTGTTGAACCGCAGTTGAAAGATCAAAGCACACAACTGTCGAAGTCAAGTTCGAGATTTTAAGGAGGATCATTTGGTTGGAAAACATCAGGAAGTTTTGGTGGGTCCTGATCAAGTTTCTTAAACTTGATAGCTGAAGAAAAGTTAAAGAGGTCACTTAGGGGGAAATTGTTGAATCATGAAAAGTGACCCTCTTGAACTTCAGCTACCGCAGCCTACAAGCACCCGCAATCAAGCTCCCTCATCAGCAACCGCATCCGGAGTCATAATCTACCGCAGTCCCTTTAACTAGATTACTTTACTTGTCTATTTTCTGTAATACTCTCTATTGTCCAGTAAATGCATTCCTCGTTATGAATCAACTTATGTGTATTCTTGATATAACAATTGTTGTCATTTCCATTTCTTTACTTTCCGCAACTAACTCTCTAACTATCTAACTCTAACTTATTAATATTATTGTTGAGCTTTTAGATCCTTCAAGATTAACTATTCTGCAATATACTTGTTCTAACGTTTGTTCAAGTGTGTCTCAAAGTTTTTCTCTCAACACGATACCCTCTTCACTACGAGGAGTCCCTCTTCTACCCGATGTCTAATGAAATGATATTTTTTGTCGATATGCCTAGATCTGCCATGATCCCTCGGTTCCTTGGTTAAGGCAACCGCACCTTCGTTATCGCAGAAAATATCTATAGGCTCCTTTATGGTTGGTACAACTCCAAGGTCTCCGATGAAGTTCTTCAGCCATATTGCCTCCTTCGACGCTTCTCTCGCTGCTATGTACTCTGATTCACATGTTGAATCAGCTACGGTCTCCTGCTTGGAACTTTTCCATGTCACTGCTCCTACATTCAAGGTAAAGACCCAGCCCGACTGAGAGCGAAAATTATCTCGGTCGGTCTGAAAACTGGCATCACTATACCCTCGCATTCTTAAATCATCACTCCCACCGAGGATAAGAAACCAGTCCTTAGTCCTCCGCAGGTACTTAAGAATGTTATTTACCGCAGTCCAATGTGCTCTACCAGGGTTCCCTTAATATCTGCTGACCATGCTCAAAGCGAAGGCCACATCAGGGCGAGTACATGTCATAGCATACATGATTGAGCCAACTACGGAATCATAAGGTACTCTGCTCATCTCTGCTATCTCGGAATCGGTACTCACACTTTGAGTCTTACTCAACTTCGTATTGCTTTGGATCGGTAACTCCCCTTTCTTGGAATTTTCCATGCTAAAACGTTTCAACACTTTATCCAATTAAGTACTTTGACTAAGTCCTATCAGTCTCTTACTCCTATTTCTCAATATCCTTATCCCTAGAATATAAGCAACTTCTCTGAGGTGCTTCATAGCGAAGCACTTCCCAAGCCAGGACTTAACCTCCTGCAAGGTTGGGATGTCGTTTCCTATGAGTAATATGTCATCCACATACAAAACGAGAAATCTAACTATACTACCACTGGCTTTGACATATACATAGGACTCATCCTCTCTTCTCGAAAAACCAAACTCTTTGACTTTTTCATCGAAACAAAGATTCCATCTGCGAGATGCTTGTTTCAATCCATAGATGGATTTCTCAACCTTACACACCCTATTAGGGTGCTCGGCATTGACAAAACCCTCTGACTGACTCATGTAAACATCTTTAGCCAACTTCCTGTTTAGGAAAGCGGTTTTAACATCCATTTTCCATATTTCATAATCATGAAATGTAGCTATGGCTAGCATAACCCTTATAGATTTAATCTTCACTACTGGTGAGAAGGTCTCATCATAGTCAACTCCTGGATTTTGAGTAAATCCCTTTGCAACCAATCGCGCCTTATACGTGTGCACTTTCCCATCCATGTCGGTCTTCTTCTTGAAGATCTATTTGCATCCGACCGTCTTACGACCCAGTACATTGTCAACCAAGTTCCAAACTTGATTGTCATACATGGACTGAATCTCGTTGTCCATGGCCTCTTTCCATTTCGCAGACTCCGGGCCTGCCATGGCTTCGTTGTGGTTGTTAGGTTCATCCAAATTTATTAGTGTACTATCACTAATAAACGTATCACCTTCACTTGTTATATGGAAACCATACAACACAGGTTGAACACTAACTCTACTAGAACGTCTAAGAGGTAAGGATTCGTCAATTGGTTCAACAGGAGTTTCATCATCGGGTTGAGCGCCAGTGTTAGAGGTTCCTTCATCGTTTGATTCTTAAAGCTCTTCAAGATCAATTTTCCTCCCACTGTTCTCTTGGCATATGAGCTCTTGCTCTCGGAAAACCCATCTCCTCACAACGAAGACAACATTATCACTTGGTCTATAGAAGAGATATCCAAAGGACTTATATGCATAGCCGATGAAAATACACCGCTCACTACAAGGTTCGAGCTTGTCGTGAGTCTCTCGTCTTACGAAAGCCTCGCAACCCCAAACCTTGATATGTGCCAACGAGGGAACTTTCCATGTCCACATCTCGTGAGGTGTTTTGGCAAACTTGTTAGTTGGTACTAGATTAAGGATATGGGTCGAAGTCTCTAAGGCATACCTCCAGAATGAGATAGGTATCAAAGCTCGACTCATCATGGAACAAACTATGTCCAACAAGGTTCAATTGCGCCTCTCAGCCACATGCTTCAATTGTGGTGTCCTAGGCGCCGTCAATTGCGAAACGATTTTGCATACCTTGATGTAGTCATGGAATTCAATACTAAGGTACTCACCTCCTCGATCGGATCGGAACATCTTAATTTTCCTGCCCAGCTGATTCTCCACTTCTTGCTTAAACTCTTTGAACTTTTCAAAGGTTTCTGACTTGTGCTTGATTAAGTAGATATACCTACATCTGCTATAATCATCGATAAAAGTCACATAGAAGCGGTTCGCATCCCTTGTGGTGGATCTAAAGGGTCCACATACATCTGTATGTATGAGATCCAATAAATCCTCACCCCGTTCACAAGTACCAGTGAAGGGTGACTTGGTCATCTTTCCAAGTAAACAAGACTCACACGTTTCATCGTCCCTAAGGTCGAATGACTCCAATACTCCATCCTTTTTGGATTTGGGCTATGCGCTTCTTGTTGACATGTCCAAGACGACAATGCCACAAGCATGCTTTGTCCAAACCTTTGGACGAATCAATGTGCAACACATTATTTCCTAAGTTATCTACAACATTCACAGTTTCATATACTCCATTACAATGCGATGCTTCAAAATAGAAAGTGCCATTCAAGAAAGCATTAATAGAACTAATTTCATTATTAAATGAAAATCTAAAACCTTGTCTGTATAAACCATGAAAAGAAATAATGTTTCTCACCAGTTCTAACGAATAGCAGCAATCATTAAAATCTAAACCTAACCCACTACTAAGCACTAAAGAGTAAACTCCAATCTTGGTGACAGGCGACGCTTTCCTATTCCCCATGATCAGGTTCATCTTCCCATGCTCCATATCCCTACTTCTTCTTAGACCCTGCAAATCAGAACAAATGTGAAAACCACATCCTGTATCAAGGACCCAAGAAATAGCATGTGATTAGTGAATTCTACAGGCCACCCCACAGTCTTACAGCACACTTACACTAACTGCCAACCTATCAACCTGCTATTTCTAATGCTATTACCTTTCAATGCATATTACCTTTCATGATTGAACCGCTATCAACCTGCTATTTCTAATGCTAGTGTTTCATCACTAGCCAAACTCAAAGACCTCACAACTCCTGACAACCAGATGAACACTCCCCGAAATCTCAGCAAATACGACAATCTTGAATGCTTCCGATGGTACAACCCCCAAATCCTAAAATCCTTTATGTTTGGGACGAAGATTTAAACCCTAGAAATAGATCAAATTCCCTAGCACTCCTAGTGGCCAACCAAGCACATGCGTCTGCCACCATATAATAATTCTTGAAGATATAACCCGAACAATAACAGAGAATTATACCAAAGTTAAAGCTTACCTAAACCGATACAAAATTCCAAGCAACATAAATACTAATAACAACCAAAGAGAAAGCAAAATATAACATACCTATAATATCACTTGATGGAGTCTTGGCCTCCCCTACCTGACACTGCAATGCTCGGCTCCTCTCTGTTGGGGCTCCTGCCCTACCCTCACGACCATCAGTTGTCACACCCCTAAACTGAAGCGGCGGAAACGTCCGGGGGTGGATGACTTCATGTTTAAGTATCACAACACATGCATCATAGTAATCAAAGTACAACAACCATTGCATTAATAATGTATAAGTTTTACATAAGTGTTCAAGTCATTGTATATATGACATTAAAAGTAGATATATAGCAAAAATCTAAAAGACGTGACTCTATACTGCTCCGTCTTCTCAAAATCCTGGGGATGTACCTGTCTACTGGTTCCCTGAGAATACAAGTGCTTTGAAAAAGAGAGTATCAACATTTAAGTTGGTGAGTTCATAAGTATTTATGTTTAGAAGTTTTTCGTTTGTTTCTTGAAATTTTGACTATGTTTATTGTTCCAGAAAATCCAACATTTTCTAATCTAAGTGTAAAGTAGTTTTAATACCATAAAACCGTTATGTGTAAGTGTTGTTGTACTATAAAATAGTGTAACATAGTTTTAGTTCACAATAAAACTGTAAAAATAGTGTTTTGTATATTGTTATGTTCTCTTTGTTGTAAACCGGTACGTTGTATTTGTACCCCTTTAATGTAAAATAGGTACGTTGTATTTGTACCCAATTAGTGTAAAACTGGTACGTTGTATTTGTACCCCGTTAGTGTAAAATCGGTACGTTGTATTTGTACCCCTTTAGTGTAAAACCGGTACGTTGTATTTGTACCCCTTTTGTGTAAAACTGGTAAGTTGTATTTGTACCCCATTTGTGTAAAACCGGTGCGTTGTATTTGTACCCTTTTATTGTAATTTTTCATACATTAATCGTATTGTTCATATATTTTTGTAAATAAATGAACTGTTAGTAGGTTCTTTTTCTACTATACTTAAAATGTAAAGTAATTTGTACGAGAGTATATAGTTAAACCTTGTATACCCGACTAGTGAAAATAGTTTGAGAGTTCCATAAATTATACCTATTATAATTTATATGTGTATTATGTTTGATGTGAATTATCCGTGAAAGCACCCCTTTGCTCGGCATGTTACAAAGGATAATAAATTTGATTGAAGTAACTTTTTATATTCAAATATATATATATATATATATATATATATATATATATATATATATATATATATATATATATATATATATATATATAACATATATAATTAAAATTGAAACGACATTCGGACAAATAATGCTACCCTAAGCCCACATCCAAACAAGGAAAAAGGAAATAAAATGAATTATTAGTCCTAAGCCCTTTAAATCTTATATATATATATATATATATATATATATATATATATATATATATATATATATATATATGATTTTGGCAAAATATAAGTTTAAAAGAGTTTTTAAAACATTTAAAGGAATTTAACAATATTTAAAAGAGTTTTAGTAACTTAAAAATCATTTAAGTAATATTTAGAAATCATATAATTGTAAACACAATATCCTTGTGTTAGAGTTGTATCCCCCCCCCTAAAACAGTGAAAAATAGTAAAGACGCAGGGGTATGAACTCACCTTTTGTGAGTTTCCGGTTGAAGATACGGCGTAGTAGAGCTAAATCCACAAGTTAGAACTCGTGATAAAAACCGACTCCTAATTTATATTAACAATAAACTAAGTATAAATTAGATAATCTAGTAATTTTTAAAGTGTTAAACACTTAATTATTGTAAGAAGACTTACAATAATCCTTAGAATAGTGTGTGGGTGTTCTTCGTGTTCTTCGTGTTCTTTGTAAAAATTAGTGATATCTGGGTGATTTCGGCCCAAGATATTAAGATTAGAAGGTGTTGATGGATGAGATCAAGAACAAAAGATGATACTTGCAATATCCTAAGAAGCTACAAAGGATTTTTATATGGAAATTAGGAGTTGTGAGAGGTTTCGCATGTTCTTGAGAGGAAAGAGGAGATTTCGGTTGATGTTCTTGAGAGAAAAGGTGAAGTTTTCGGTTGAATCTTGTAAGAATGAGGAAGGTTTTCGGTCCATGCATATATATAGGGTAATATGTGGCGGTTTGCATCATAAATATCTAGATATTTTAAGAGTTTTCAGTCCAACACACAAACCGAGGAAGGAGTTTGCGGTCCGAAGAGGATAAGACTGCGAGGATTTCGGCCGAAATGAGGAAACCCTCCGGGGTAGTTTTTTGTTGTCTCACATGTTTGCGGTCCTCCGGGTTTGTAGTCCGAAGCGGGTTTTCGGTCAGAAGGAAGAAGAGAATTGCGAGACTTCGCAGTTCAATGCATTTCACTCCTAATTTTTGTAATACTTTTACTAAAGGATTTGTGCACACCAATATTATTAATTTAACTTAATTAAATTAACAAAAGAATAACTTTGACTTTTATTTGGCATTTTTGACTTTTGTTGACTTTTACAAGATTGAAAATAACGGGTTGTCACATTATCACCCCCCCCCCCCCCGGTTAAAGGGAATTTCGTCCTGAAATTAAGACTAAGACTATAGAGATACACTTGGACCAGGGAAAGAGATGCGGATACTTTTGTTTCATTTGATCCTCCCGCTCCCAAGTGAATTCAGGTCCCCGCTTTGCATTCCAACAAACCTTCAATATGGGTATACGGCTTTGCTTTGTTCTCTTGACTTCCCTATCTAGGATTTCTACTGGTTCTTCCGCGAAGTTGAGTCTCTCATTTATCTCGATTTCATCGAGTGGGATAACAAGAGTCTCGTCAGATAAGCACATTTTTAGGTTTGACACGTGAAAGGTAGGATGCATGTTACTAAGTTCTTGAGCTAGTTTGAGTTTGTAAGCTACTTGACCGATTCTAGAAAGAATCTCGAATGGTCCTATGTACCTTGGATTTAGTTATCTATGTTTTCCAAAGCATATCATGCCCTTCCAGGGTGAGACCTTCAACATGATGCGGTCATCAACATGGAACTCCAAGGGTTTTCTTCTCTTGTCTGTCTCTGGAAGCTTTTAGTCATTCTCGGATTCGTATTATCTTCTCAATAGTTTCTCTGATGATCTCCGGACCAGTGAGAGTGTTGTCAGGAACTTGACCTCTAGCTAGTTGCGTGTCGCCCACTTCAGCCCAGCACAGAGGTGATATGCACTTGCGATTATAGAGGGCTTCGAATTGAGCAACCTTAATCCTAGTATGGTAACTGTTGTTGTATGAGAACTCGACTAGTGGAAAATGGGTATCCCATGCTTTACCAAAGTCAATCACACATGCTATCAGCATGTCTTCTAATGTTTTAAACGTTCTCTCACTCTGCGCGTTGGTTGCGGATGGTAGGCTGTAATCATGTCCAACCTAGTTCCTAGAGATTTCTGAAGTGACTGCCAGAATCGTGAGGAGAATCTACTATCTTGGTCAGAGATAATGGATATTGGTACACCATGCAGTCTAACTATCTCTCTGATGTATGTTCTAGTTAGCTTCTTCATCTTGTCTATTTCTTTCATTGGTAGGAAGTGCGCGGATTTCGTTAATCTGTCGACGATTACCCAAATAGTATCATGACCACCCGTTGTCTTGGGTAACTTGTCGTGAAGTTCGTGGTATTATCCATGCCTAGTTCATCTATCATCGCCTTGTGTATATAAGTCGTATATAATTACGATTGAAAATGCAGTCGAATTAATGATTCTGCTTTAAGCCCACTTCCAGACAAGGAAAAGGAGTTAAAGTAGAATCACCAATTTCTAAGCCAGTAGAATCTTAATTATATATGAATCTAATATATACACTTAGTAATCATAGATTCACTAGTTTGGGAGTAAAGATCCTATGCGGATGAAATGGTTAAATTTGGTGGGAAAACAATTCTAACTCCTTGGTCGTACAGTTGATATTCTTGGAGGTTCTCTACGGTTACATCGGGAAATCCAACCATCTGGAATACTCTTGGTGATTTTCACTTCCTGTTTCTCATCGACAACATGGACCAGGAAGGCGTGATACCTTTTGTATAGGTATTCATGGGGTTTTGCTTGTAAAAGACGGTTCGAAAGTTTGTGTCGAGTTTATCATTAGGGATTACAAGGATTTTAGTTAGTCGGTATGTTAAGTCGAATGGTTTTCTTGTATCACGGAATATCAGTACGGTAGGGACTAAATTAAAATGTACTAGGTATTTAGTCAAAACTTCCTATTGTAGTAGATATAAGGTCGAATTAAAGGATTGATTGCTTTAGTGTTGGGTTGTATACTATGTATATGTTACATTAATGTTCTTTGTTCTATTAATTGTTGTTTCTAATGTTTATGTTTCGTTGACTGATTGTAATTTCTGACAGAAAGTATTTTCTTGAAATTAGTGTTTCGTGAAACTCCTCTTCGTATCTCTATCATAAGGTATGTATCTATATAAACTGTTGAAAAAAGACGTACTGAAAAAATCAGTGTGGTCCCTCGTTGTCACCTCATGAGCTGATGTTACCATTCTTCCCACTCCCCCATCATTTCTCTCTGTTGGACTATCTCTCTTGAAATGTCCCGTGTCACCACACGCATGGCATACTTGACTTGTACCAACATTAGTGGTTAATGTGATGTGTTGATTCAAAGTCCTGTAGAAACGAGCATTGTGTCCATTCTTGTTGCAGTTTTTACAGTGCATTACCTGGAAAACTCCTTTATGATGGAAGTTGCACTTGTTACACTTTGGAAGTGTTCCCGCATATGGACGGGCTGGTGTTGGAGTGACAGATGTTGTGGCTGCAGAGGCTGTCACAGGTTGCTGTCTCTTGGTAAATCTTTGAGATAATTTACGCTCCTTTTCGTTCCAGAACTTTCTTTTCTTGCTCTTAGGTTTGTGGTCTCGGGTGTCTTTGATGACTGACATTCGTTGGTTCCCTTGGTTGTTACTACGGTTTGAATTGTCAACACCGTTTCCATTTTCGTTTTTATTGTTAGTGTTGATTTGCGTCATGACAGCTGTCACGGCAGCTGTTACGGCGGGTTGGAATATAGAGGAGTCTATATGTAGGATCGGGGTTTCATCGGTTGACCGGTTATTTCCATGTGAAGATATGATTCTGATGCATGAAGGGAAACGAGTTCGTAAATAATTAATGTAGTTGATAGTT
The DNA here is from genome assembly GCF_052849685.1 of Lactuca virosa. Lineage (NCBI taxonomy): Eukaryota > Viridiplantae > Streptophyta > Magnoliopsida > Asterales > Asteraceae > Lactuca > Lactuca virosa. The sequence goes on along the minus strand of NC_136434.1, from coordinate 278,142,415 downwards.
GTACACTATCTATTTATATAAACATATAAATTTCTCATTTTTCTGTACGGTTCTTAATGTTTCGACCGACATCTCTATAAGGTTTTTTCGGTATTGAGTAGTAATAGGCATTTGTAAAAGTGTTTAAGTTACCAAAACGAAATATTGGTGTTAAAACCTTAAGTTGGCTCGGGTTTTATATGTTTTTAAATGGCGTATCTCATTTGATTTACTGTTACTATTTTTGAAGAAAGAGGCGATAAGCCTAACACATATTGTGAGTGGTGTAGTCTGTCACTTCGCATAAGGTGTTCTGTCACCTTACATGTCGCGTGAATGGTCTCTTCTACTCTTTGTCCTTAGTATGATTGCCCTAGTTTTAGTTGTAAATATTTGTTGCCTTCTTGTATTCCTATGGTGTGTTTAAGTTCGAGGCGGCATCTTTTAACCAATAAATTTATAAAAGTTGTAATGGTGGTAAGATGTCAATAGAGATTACTAATCAGATGTCTTTGAACTAATTACACTAGTTCAGCATGTATTCTGAAAGGAGTTTATATAGAAGTGTACCACAAGGAATAACTTGCAAAGCGATAATGTGAAATTTGGATAGTGATTTTTCAAAGGAAATAAGATGTCTGTCAATTTTCATTGGTATATTAGATACATAGAGTTCGGAAAATTTGACCTTGAAGTAGGTTTACAATATACCAACTTAACGGAAAACTTTGACAGCATACCGACCTATCGAAAAGTGAAATTTCGAGGTCGTACTATGTACATGAAAACATCACTAGTGTATATACGTAGACTTAAACTATCTTCAAAAGAGTGAGTAGACTATGCTCTACTCGCGAGGAGTGTTTTTTGGTTTCCTACTAGTTTCAGCCTTGGATTTAGCCAACTGGCGTTCTGTTGCAAACATACGCCTTTCTAGTGTTGTTTGACGTTCTCGAAGTTCTCTAACTTTAGTTCGGCTTGCAGCCAGTTCCCTTTGCAAGGCTTCGATGTGTTTCCTGGTTGTTTCATGGTTTTTAATCAGGTGGTGAAGACGAACCGTGTTAACTCTAGTGGTAGCATCAACCTGCATGACTCGATTGATGGCAACTCTTCCTTGTTCATCGCTACGCGCAACTCGACGAACTAACACCGGGAGGGATCTATCCGCTGAGCCTCCTTCGTTAAAATTGTATCAGATTCGGTCTCCGTTGTAAGGAAGGTCCTGACCCTGCTCATGACTCCACCTATCTAAGTTCACTGCCCACTGCAGTGTCGGACCTTGGAAGTTCTGTCGGGGATTGAGATTTTGGGCAATTTGAGGTGGATTCTGAGTCAGAATCTTCTGGAAAATCTTCTTCGAAGTCTTCTTCTATTGGAACTACAGGGCCATCTTCAATCCAACCACTGTTCCTTGATTAGGAAAGTACAGGTCTCCCGGTAGATGAAATCCAGCCATGTTATCTATGCGAGAATAGGGATATAAGAGACATCTAATAGATTTAGTAAAGACAAGTAAACAATTTCAAGTTTCCATATAAGAGACTTACAGTTAACAGTTAATGTATTTTTATGGTATGACCCATACTGGGCCCCCCTATAACTACATAATGTATACTAATTATATATAACTCAGGTTGAATAGACCTTCGAATAAATGATCCTACTCTATATCCACATCCAAACAAGGAAAATGAAGTAAAGCTAAACCACAAATTCTAAGTCTATAAAACCTTAATTATATATAATCGTAATGTATATACTTAGTACTTATAGATCTACCAGCAAGGGTCCTTTGTTTTCAAATAGTTGGTTCTTAGTATTATAGTGCCTAAAATACTCCTATAGTATTTTAAACTTTATGTTATGTTCTAGAGTTCTTCTGTATATGTAGAGTTGGTAAGTTTTAAACTTGTCGCAACACTACCATCACTCCCAAACACATGTTGGTCGTATCTCAAATAAATATAGTTGATCAGGCTATATTTATCCCAGATATGATCACATAACTGTCTAGGTTTAACTGCAGTGTCCAACATCCAAATACTTTTATGTTGTTACTTACTGTGATGTTGTTCTTGTATGTATGAGTGTTATTATAATTCTTATAAAATACTTATATTTTTAAAGTATACTTGTAGTCAGAGGTCTTTAGCCCCAATGTATTTATAGTTGTATATCTTTTATGAATTGATATACTGAGTTCACTATAAACAATTCTCTGATACCAATCTGTCACACCCCCGGACGTTTCCGCCGCTCCAGTTGGGGGGTGTGATATTAGTGATCCTCAAAGTAGCCGGTGCAGGTGCACTCACTGCTCCTCCCATCAACATCGGACAGTCGGCCTTCTTGTTGCCCACTTAGTTGTAGTGAAAAGATAACGGGCTTGCCCCCTGAGGACAAACCATGCTGACATGATCAACCCTGCCACACTTGAAGCAGCCCAAGCCCCAGAACAACAAACCTCATTGTGTGCTTTCCTTCATGTGCTGCACTGACCCCTACCCTGATGGCCCCTCAATCGTTGATCTGTAGTCTTGGGTCTCTTCCCAGGACGCTCCAATACCTGCACCTGATCTAGCCCCCTCTTCCCCAGGTGCACCAAGTCTATCTCCTTCTCTCGGGCTCTAGAAATCATATTATTCAGGGTCTTACACCACGATATACTCACAAACTCGTTGATGTCATCCCTCAGCATATCATGATACCTTACCTTCTTCATCTCCTCGTCCGCTACATATTACGAAACCAATAAGGCCCTCTCCCGGAACGTGGCAGTGATCTCTTCCACAGTCTTAGTAGTCTGGCAAAGGTCTTGAAACTCCCTCGCCAACTGTTGCACCTCAATATTTGGTGCAAATTCTACCCTAAACCGGGTCACGAACTCAGCCCAAGTCATCGTCCCTAGGGCTTCGCCTCCCAACGCTAAGTCTTCCTATTCCCACCGATCGCGGGCTCTGTCTTTCAAAAGACAGGAAGCAAATCTGACCTTCGACCCCTCGGGGAAGAAACTCATCCTAAATACGTTATCCATATCCGCTAACCATCTCCTACTAGCAATTGGGTCCTTCTCCCCGAAGAACTCGAGAGATCCACATGCACGGAACTCACGAAAAGAAAGAGTGCGAGTTCCAACGATGGCTAAAACCTTAGTATGGAAAGTTCCCAAGCGCTCATCCAGTATCTCCATAATCCCCTCCTTGACCGTACTAAAGATCACAGGAGTCTGCTCCAAGATACCGCGGGTAATCTCCGACGAGATAAACTCCCGCATCTGCTCGCTAAACGGCTCGATGCTTGTACCTGAGCCAGAACCAGAAGTAGAACCTCCTCCGTGAGTGCTAATCACCAAACTGAAATACAATCATGCAAATAATCAGAATATACTCAAGAATCCTCAACCCACAAGTTTCCTATATTCTACAAGACTCTCCCCGGTTCGAGTATGGATCCTATGCTTTCAGTGGTACGGGCCCAATACTACCTTCCAAACTTATCCATACTTTCCTCAGATGTCATCTCGAATCCTCTAAGTCACCTTCTCAAACTGATGCACCCTTTGATCACGAAACAGCACAACTAAACCCACTGAAGCATTTCCTAGGCTCTCTTAGGTTCCCAACCTCACCTTACCCTCAGCTGCTGAAAGACTCCCACCAAAGTCAGCTAACCACCTTATGAATATAGTCACATGCAACAGAGATCAGATAATCCTTCGAGTAAAAAACTCAACCCTAGAACGGTTGGACTCAGACAAGAGTTGCGCAATAGGGTTAGATCCATCACTCTGAGATTACTTAACATGTGCCACATGTGACTTAGCATATTCACTTAGTAGTTGATCCACATTGCTAAGAGTCCCACAAAGCACAAAACAAGCAACATCCATGCAACAGAAAATCTGACCAACATACACTAATCAAGCCATTCTATCCACTTATATGAAAACCATACTAGCATGAAATTCTAAAAGCTCATACAATTAGGCATATAAAGGTATCTCTCCTATCATAAAATCCTGAGCAGATCCTTAGCCCTAACCTAGCATGCAATTCTCATAGTCATATCATATATCATAATAAACATGTATTGGTATTCTGGGCACCACTTACTTGAGCTCGGCCGATTGCACACGTCACACCCCTTTCTTTGATTAGAAATCCCCTTTATAAAACATTTATTTAATAAAAATTTCACCCAACCCTCAGTTTGAGTTAAGGCACACCCAAGAGTATGCCTGAATCCCTCAAACCAAGGCTCTGATACCAACTTGTAACGTCCCAAAATACGAAGGTAAAAATTTCATTTTTAAAACAACCAAAACACTCATTATCATTTATTCAAACTCTTAAAGGTATTTATTAATAAAAGCAGTTATCATAGTACAATCCCAAAATCCCAATGTTGCGGAAAATATGTGTGGATGCGTTGCGATCAAGCCGGGCCCTTCCCTTTCAAACTGGAAGTACCTGAAACCATAAACAACAACTGTAAGCATAAAGCTTAGTGAGTTCCCCAAAATACCACATACCATACATATCGAGCATATCATACAAATCATACATATCATAGAGGGTGTTATATGCCAACCATAGTCTTGCCATTATGCTGCGATCCATATCATGTTCTTTCTTGTCGGGTCGGGGGCCAAAATGTTGGGTCTTACAGACAAGTTCTAGGTGCCACCTCCTGGTCTTCCATGCAAGCATCATAAAGAAAACTAGCATACAATCTACAACTAACTATCTACTTAACTAATTAACTGCCAGAGTCCAAACACTGGTCTTGCATACGGATTGACAGGAGCCACCTCCTGCTCTTTCATACGAATGCCAAGGGCCACCCCCTGGTCTTCCTATAACACATGAAGCCAATGGGCCGACATTTATGCCTTCGACCCATAGTACATTGAGGAGACTGTAACGGCCCAAAATTTTACAATAAATTTAAACTTTTGAAAACATTTATATTTATAATGAAACCCATTAAATCCATTAATTAACCAAAACCATTATGCTTCCAGTAAAATCAAAACATTCTTTCAACAATATTAATCCATTTATAATTCACAACAACAGCGGAAAACTAATAGTGTTAAAATCCTAAATCAAGAGTTGTGACAAGGACTCAATCTTCAACCATGCTAGTTTACAGTCAAGCTAAACCTTCATTCGTACATGAAGTACCTGTAAAAATCATTTCATAAAGGAAAGGGTAAGCACAAAGCTTAGTGAATTCCAACACAACATAACAATAGAAGTATTACACCCTACTACTACATTCCATGCCATCAACAAATATGCAAGCATCCATATAATATATAAACATCAAGATCATACATATCGTGTCTATTTGGGAACACATCCCAAACAACACCCAAATAAAGACTCGGTATTCGCCCGTCGAGTCCACGAACATGGCGTTTCCACCTTCGGTCAGTCGGCTCGGTATTCAGCCATCGAGCCCAAACATATCGACTCGATATTTAGCCATGGAGCCCAAAGATATCATGCATATACATTCCAGATAACAAATAATTACATCAAATATAACTAATAAAACAAGTATTACTTTAACTATCAACCATCTAGTTCCTAGTCTCACCCGATCTAACAGTAGGCATATAATACCCTAAGGTTATGAAGTGAGGAACTCACCTCCAATAGCAAAACACTCTCCAAAGTAGGCCGAGACACCATTTACACCAGTTCAACATTCAATCTTACTAATAATAGCAAATATAGTTAAGTTATGGTTATTTGATACCCCAAAATACAAATGACTCATGCGTTAATTTTTCTATATTTTCACATAAAAGTTATGGTCTGATCGGGACCTGTTTTCCCCTATGAAGCACCCTATTTTTAAAAACTATTTTACATGAATAAATATCAGGTCCTTATATTTAGAAATATTATTTGCACACCTCTGTATGATTTTCCTACAATTTTTGGTGATTTTTACAAAACTGCCTCGCAAAACAGTTCATTACGGACCAGTCTGGGTAAATGGTCGATTTCACCCTAGTTAGAGGCATTTCTGGCCTTTTGTCGAAACTAATGAATTGTATAGGACGCAAAAATGAAATTTTGGGCTTTCGTTTCGAGTAAAAAGGGTTTCCCATGACCAATATATGATCTCTCAAATATCTGGAAAGATTAGGGCAAAATTCTGAAATCACAGCTTTGTCTTTTTGGGGTTAACTTATCTTAACCCCTTAAGACCTATCCAATGAGGCTATAATCAGTCAAATCATTTCATTAACAGTAGACACATAACCATCAGTCCGAGTAAAAATTCCAACTTCAAGTTTTGATTCAAAGTAGGTTGTCATAAAGAGGATAACGTAAGGTTCATTGATATATTATGAACATCAAACTAGGATTTATCTTGTAGTAATCCAAAACTCAACACCACCAATGACTTGACCAATTTTTGGAATGACACCACCCATTGCCATCATGACAGTGGTGGTCGGCGGTGTCTGCCACCACATTGGTGGTGGCGGTGGTGATGATTTCGCATAGAATAAAGAAAAGAAGAAGGGTTTTTAAGATGTCATGACTTACTGGGAAGAAGAACCACGATCGTTGACTGATCATGCACTTTGAACTCGTCACAAAAACCCCTTCTATCTGTCCATTCGTGATCTCGCAGCCCCCTCCCACTCCTTGTCTTATTCTCTCGGCTAGACAGAAAAACACGACACACACTTCACACTAGATTAGGGTTTGGGCTAAGGAGTGTTTAGTAATTCCTTGGAAGGGACGAACATTAAGGCTTGGGCTGCAAATAAAGAGAATCCCATCACTTTGGAGGCCCCCATGCAGGAAATTTCAAATTTCGCAATATTAGTTTCTCGTATTCCAAACAAATGACACTTTTGGCCCAAAAGGCAAAAGTTTGGCAAAAAGGGACTCTTTAGATTTCTCTTAATTAATTATCTTTGACTAATATTTTATTTTTCATTACTTATATTATTATTTATTTAATTATTTGCATTTATACCTATTATTCTTTTATTAATTAGTTAAACGGATAATGGAGCATTACAACTCTCCCCTACTTGAATTAGACTTTATCCTCGAAGTCACTGCTAGCAAACTTCTCTGTAGCATGCGCCTTCAATTCCATTTTCATCTCTCAGGTCCACCTGGGATATTTCTAATGTCTTCATTGATCTTTTACTTGTGTACGATGTCTTGATCTCCCCTTCAAGGAACCGACTTCTCTACATAAATGAGTTGGTTACCAAACTTAATGTAACACCTGTTCAACGTATCATTTAAATTATCTAAGGTTTTAGGGTTTTGTGCTTGGACTCGGTGAGTTGGGGAGCTCCAACTCGTTTAGTAGAGGTTATTATGAGGACGCGGGACTTCAGATCTACTCGACGAGTCTGAAGGCCTGACTCGATGAGTAGGCACTGTAAAGAGAAACCCTAATTTTCAGGGGTTTGTACCCTATTTAAAGAACTTATGGCTCATTTGCAGCCTCTTCCATCGTTCCTACAGACAGAGAAACCCTAGTTTGATCCTTGCACCTTCTTTAGAGAGAGAGAGAGAGAGAGCTTTTGAGATTGATTTTTTGGTGTGTTTGTGAAGATTTTTGGAGCTTGAAGAAGAAGGAGAAAATACGGAGGCAGTAGATGGGACATCTACCCTGGTATGTCTGGTTCATGACCATGTTATCATCCCAACCTGGTATGTCTGGTTCATGACCAACACTTTAATGGGCCTATAGTTATCACACCATCATCCCACTAACCCGAAGGAACCTAATCATCATCTCACCTCCCTTAATAGTAGTAACTAAGAACAAAATGAGTACCGAACTCTAGAATTCTAGATAATACTATCATGTTCTCAGCTCACACCTCTAATCTCCAAGACTTTATCAGACAAGAACAGGCAAGGGGATTCTCGCCTCCATTCTAAACCAGGTTCTAACCAAATGACTAACATAGGATTCAATGTTGATGAATCAAAATGACTGGAAATCACTTACCCAAAACAAGTTGCACCCGCTATAACAATCGAATCTGCAACATCCTTCAATACATAACAGGTTGCAATGATACCCCACTCTTGAACTGAATCATCCATTTCGGATGATTATTTGCTTTTTCTCTCTTCTGTGCACCTCAAACGGAAGGACTAGAGATTTCAAAAAAAATCTACAGCAGCCATCTCAAGTCTTCCCTACTATGCCGAGATTTGTACAGTCTCTAGACTGTTATCCTGGATGGGTAACTCTCTCCTACTTGGAATCCAAAAAAACTCTGTCAATGCCCTTGGATAGTTTGAGTCCCATCCTATCTTAAACGAATCATACAATTTGGATTCTAAGTGATCAATCTTGTTATAGAAATAAGTAGGCCCTCTTCCTCACGAAATTCTACTATGTAACTCCCAAAATAAAACTAATACAGAACCACATCCGAAGCTCGGATGGTAATCCCAACAAATCTTCAACATATACATCTACGAAACTCTCCGACGACTTGCTCTTCTTCGACCACCTTCTATTCTTTGTCACCATACGTACCCTTCACAATTGTTAAATACTCAACACTGCAACGCAACGGGTGACTTCGAGCCCTACGGCTACACATATCGCCATGCTCTGAATCAATGGTTCTCCACTGCTTGGGTTCGAACTCGTACATGTTTGTGACGACATACAATCCCCATACCATCGTGCTTATTCATCTATTTCCACTATCACACATAGCTCCTATATCGCTACCGAAATAAATCGATCAGTGACCTCTCCCCAAGGCCTCTAAGGTGTAACCTTGGTAATCACAACTAACCGTCACCATCCTAACATCGACGGCCTCAACCACAAGAGAATGGATTTGACTTCAAAAAAAAATCACGACCCAACTAATCATCAAAGAAAAAGATATAAACGAGTGGCGGATTCTAGGCTATACAAACCTACCCATGGAACTCCCCGAACGTAGTCACACTATAACTAATACAATGTCGGTTATACATACTCGAATGTATGTAACAAGGATATAACAACTTACAGCATGAAGAACACATTCAAAATTGTCTTAAGGCCATGTCACCACTTTCTGCAAATTGTAGATATCGGGACCTATGCCACCTCTACCGCTAAACACATTTGACCCTATTGTAACCAAGTCATAACTCCACACCAGTAAGCAGTCCTTGTGTGCATGTCCCTTCCGTTTGTACGTACCGTATTTAAACTTAAGATCTATGGACACGAGAGTCTTCCAATATCACAAAAAATGTTGTGATTCTTTTGGCCTTCAATTCTTGACACAACAACGTTAAACCTTTTAATATTTCTCAGTAGAGTTGGGCCTCGCGCCGGCTTCCTCTTTCCCAGCTGCACCTCCAAGACAAGGTCTCTTTTTTCCGAGTTGCCATGACACTCTTATTAGCAATATGCATATCTGCAATCTACTCTTCAAACGTGACAACTAACCTATCAGATTAACTTATCAGCTTATCAATTATTCGCTTAATGATACCATGCAACTCCTCTAGTAAGATCTGCGAGATCTCAGCAGAAATTCAGTCATTCAGTGATGTGTTGTCTAAGCAAATCCCTAAACTCTCTACTCCAAGTTACATAATAGTCATTCTGGTTAATATCAACAGAACTCATCACCACATATTCAAAGTGTTATCATGACATTACTCTCTACGTACTCGCTCACTGTTATTCTCGATCATCATTCCCAATTGCATACAATACCACTATCATAATTATCTCAAGTATCTCATCGGCAATTAGTACAATATCATATCCCCTCGTATGGATCTCATAGCCACCATCCTCAATCGAATCGGAAGACTTAAGATTGTTACAATTTATTAATACACCAATAATCATAACAATATTACCACTCTTAGCTCCTTGGACCTTCCGTGACTTCTCCCGACCCGAACACGGATCATGTGCTTCAGATAGTAGGAGCTCTACTACTATCTTTCACACCTATGCATGTTCGTTTCAAGATCCATTCTAGACTGCACAATTCGCTCCTTGCCGTCAATTTCTATCATATGTAATCTCTACACTAGCAATTTATATCCTTTCCTGGTGTAATGGTTTCATTTTCATTCCTCTACTCTAATCCACGAGGAAGCTCATCCGGTACTGACGTGTCTCCAAAATAATGCACAGTCATACACAAAGTGAAGCCAGATTGTCATTCGAATATCGAATTCCGCGTCAGAACGGTTGGACTCAAACAAGAGTTGCGCACTAGGATAAATCAAGCATTCTAAATCTATTTGGATCCTATTGTATATAACCTAAAGCATTCACTAAACAAGCTATCAGTGTTAGCATAAATTCCAAGTGACATATAGTAGGCATTCAACATGGCATGAAAGTAAAAGGCTATCTAGTACACATACATCTTATGTTCTAGAAAGCAATAATTCACACCGAACAATTAAATCCCTTTCCTTTGGCTTCGGCTGACTGTACATGGTGCGTCCTCGATCCTTATCGCCAAAATTTTCCTTTTTCTTTACAAAGTCTTTAAAGAAAATATTTCCAAGCCACAAACTTGAGTTCAAACACACCGAGATGTGTCTGATTCGCTCAAGTTGTGCTCTGATACTAACTTGTAACGTCCCAAAATTTTGCAATAAATTTAAACTTTTGAAAACATTTATATTTATAATAAAACCCGTTAAATCCATTAATTAACCAAAACCATTATGTTTCAAGTATTAAAATAACATTTCAAAATCAAAACATTCTTTCAATAATATTAATCCATTTATAATTCACAACAGCGGAAAACTAATAGTATTAAAATCCCAAATCAAGAGTCTGTGAAAAGGACTCAATCTTCAACTGAGCCAGTGTACAATCAAGCTAAACCCTCATTCGTACATGAAGTACCTGTAATAATCATTTCATAAAGGAAAGGGTAAGCACGAAGCTTAGTGAATTCCAACACAACATAACAATAGAAGTATTACACCCTACTACTACATTCCATGCCATCAACAAATATGTAAGCATCCATATAATATATAAACGTCAAGATCATACATATCATGTCTATTTGGGAACACATCCTAAACAACAACCAAATAAAGACTTGTTTTACAGCCGTCGAGTCCACGGACTTGGCGTTTCCGCCTTCGCTCCCCTGGACTTGGCACAATGGCCTTCGGTCAGTCGGCTCGGTATTCAGCCGTCGAGCCCAGACATATCGACTCGGTATTCAGCTGTCGAGCCCAAAATATCATGCATATACATTCTACATAACAAGTAAGTACATATAATATAACTAATGCAACAAGTATTACTTTAACTATCAACCATCTAGTTCCTAGTCTCACCCGATCTAACAGTAGGCATATAATACCCTAAGGTTATGAAGTGAGGAACTCACCTCCAATAGAAAAACACTCTCCAAAGTAGGCCGAGACACCCTTTACACCAGTTCAACCTTCAAGCTTCCTAATAATAGCAAATAGAGTTAAGTTATGATTATTTGATACCCCAAAATACAAATGACTCGTGGGTTAATTTTTCCATATTTTTACATAAAAGTTATGGTCTGATCAGGACCTGTTTTTGCCCTCTGAAGCACCCTATTTTTCAAAACCTTTTTACATGAATGAATATCATGTCCGTATTTTTGAAAGTGGTATTCTCACACCTATGTATGATTTTTCTACAATTTTTGGTGAATCTTACAAAACTGTCTCGCAAAAGAGATCATTACGGACCAGTCTGGGTAAATGGTCGATTTCACACTAGTTAGAGGCATTTATGGCCTTTGGTACAAACTAATAAATTGTATAGGACTCAAAAACAAAACTATGTGCTTTGGTTTTGACTACAAAGGGTTTCCCATGACCGATATATGATCTCCCAAAGATCTGGACAGATTAGGGAAAAATCCTGAAATCACAGCTTTGTCTTTTTAGGGTTAACTTGGCATCGTAACCCCTTAAGACCTATCCAATGACGCTTATACTCGGTCAAATGAGTTCATTAGCAGTAGACACGCAACCTTGAGTCCAATTAACAATTCCAACTTCAAGTTTTGATTCAGAGTAGGTTGTCATAAAGAGGATAATGTAAGGTTCATTGATATATTATGAACATCAAACTAGGGTTTATCTTGTAGTAATCCAAAACTCAACACCACCAATGACTTGACCAATTTTTGGAATGACACCACCCACTGCCATCATGGCAGTGGTGGTCGGCGGTGGCTACCACCACATTGGTGGTGGCGGTGGTGATGATTTCGCATAGAATAAAGAAAAGAAGAAAGATTTTTAAGATGTCATGACTTACTAGGAAGAAGACCCACGATCCTTGACTGATCATGCACTTAGAACTCGTCCCAAAAACCCCTTCTATCTATCCACTTCTGTGATCTCGCAGCCCCCTCCCGCTCCTTTTCTTATTCTCTCGGGTAGATAGAAAAACATGACACACACTTCACACTAGATTAGGGTTTGGGCTAAGGAGTGTTTAGTAATTCCTTGGAAGGACCGAACATTAAGGCTTGGGAGAATCCCATCACTTTGGAGGACTCCATGCTGGAAATTTCGAATTTTGATAGATTAGTCCCTCGTATTCCAAAAAAATGACACTTTTGGCCCAAAAAGCAAAAGTTTGGCAAAAAGGAACACTTTAGATTTCTCTTAATTAATTATCTTTGACTAATATTTTATTTTTCATTACTTATATTATTATTTATTTATTTATTTGCATTTATACCTATTATTCTTTTATTAATTAGTTAAACGGAAAATGGAGCGTTACAGAGACTCACCTCAACAGTTGAACCCACGAATAGCTCTGACTACAGATCCGCTAAAATCCACGCGCTATCAAATACCAAATGAAAACCCATTAACAATTAGTTCCTGACTCACACTAAGAGTGCAAATTAGGGTAAAAGACCTTTTTACCCTTCCTCCAACTTGGCCCAAGGCCAAGGCCCAAACCCCATGTCCAAAAGCCTAAAATCCAAAATAGGCACCTTAGGCCCAAATATGGCCCGATTTTCCAAATTGGGCCAAATTCCTTTCATGGGTCTTCACCCAAAAAATTCCAATAAAGTTACAAAAGCCCAACCATAAAATCCAGATGGCCCAACATGGCCCAAGACAACCAAACTCATAACCTAAGCCCAAAACGAAGAACTCCAAGCCTGCTGAGTACGCGGGACGTACTCAGCCTGTACGCTCAACGTACTACATGAAAGGCTTGTACGCGCCGTGTACAAACTTATACGCCGAACGTACTCACCAGCCATGGCCAACTTTCCAAATCAGCTCTTAATCCATTAAGACTTTGATTCAAGCTCAGATCTGACTTCCCCAAGGTAGTTAGTCATATAAAGTTGCCAAATTTATGTGCATGCATGGCTAAATGGGATTCTAGAGCTCAAAGGAGCTTAATACTTGACTTAATACATGCATGGGGAAAAAACCACCATAAAGTTTGCACCTTTATGCCCAAGGAACGCATAAAATATCCAGATCTTCAAGTATAAGCTCCAAAACGACCTTAACTCCCAGTTACCAACCAAAAAGGACTAAAAAGACCAAAAATGAACTAAGAAGTAGATCCATGAAATGGGATGGAAAGGTTTGAACTTTATACCTTTCAAGCCTCCAAAAGAAGATGCTAATGTTAGATCTCAAAGCCTTCCCCCAAAGAACAAGTCTTCAAGCTTATTCTTCTTCTTCTTCTTCTTCTTCTTCTAGATCCACAAAACCTCATAAGAGTTCAAGATCACCAAACATGGGCTAAGGGACGAATTAGGGTTTTTAGGGTATGGAGGTTGGCTAGGAAATGATCAAAAGAGGCTATCATAAGGCTTATATAGGGTACACTAGAAAAATTAGGGTTTTCTGACCTCACCCTCATACGCCCAGCGTACGAGGCCTTGTACACCAGATCCACCCTTCGCAGTACGCTAAGCGTACACCACATTACGCCTCGCGTACTATCCTTCGCGGCAGTACGCCCTGCGTACTCCCTAGGTACTCCCCGCGTACTAGGGTTCCCTCTTAACTCTAAAACACCATTCGCCATAACTCCTTCGTTCTATGTCCGTTTGCGACGAACTTTATATCCACGGAAAGGTGACGAGAAGCCCTGCACTTCTAACAACTCACCCTAGCCTTAAAACTTCTCGAACCAAAACCTAAAATTCATAAAGGACCAAATTATCAAATTACGATTATACCCTTAGGCTTTAAAACACCATCGAACTCTTGGATCATCTAATAAATAGTAGCCACATCCAAAAAGGGCCAAATCCTTCCTTCCCCAAGGCGCTAAGCCTTGTGATAACTAATGATCTGGCCACTGCCCCGAATAATGAAACGATTCAAAATCGAATGTTACAGTCAAAGACAGATACCATGCTCAAACAGACGTGGAACTGGTGCTACACTCAATCTAATGAGATATCCAAGGTCAAACCTCAATTTACCTTTCTAAAACTAGCAATTTGACCAAAAGTCAACCAACTCAAAGTTAACTTCCAATCCACTGGGCACACTATCTCTATCCAACTTAGTTGTGACCAGCTCCGCTACCATATTGTGGCAAACATGCCACCACGTCGTGGCAGAAAACCAACAAAACATTCGCGTGTCTTCCCTGCCACGCCCTGGCGAACATCATGTCACGTCATGGTTTCTATCTAGAGACATCTTAATTGATTAAGATTTTAACACGTAAAGTTTTTTCCTAAAACTTCCTAGAAGGCATTCTAGCTTCATAAAGGACCATAAAAATCGTTACTTTGTGGACATGCATGTCCAAGGCATATCATTCATTCACCAAGGTCAAAAATGGGAGAAATGAAGTCACAATCCCATGAATGGACTCAAATCATTATAAAACTTCATATATGGAACATCTAACCATATTTGGGACCCCAAGGGTCCATAAAAATCCAAACTTTATGGATATGCATGACCCATGCATGCCCCCACACAAACTAGGTCAAAAGGGGAAAAATGACCTAAATTTCATGCATGGCATTCAAAAAACCAACACACTCTTGGATCCAAAAGATATAACATTCAAGGGACCTTGATGAACCATAAAGCTTCTAATTGTATCTCGTCTAATCATCCAAACGTCAACCATGGACGAAAAATATGATAAACAACCTACATCTATAAGGAAGGAACCAAAAAGGTGGATGCTTCAGGACTTACAAAGAGTCTAGAAGATTCACAAAAGAATGTAGATGAGTTGCTTGTTGGATTCTTGCACTAGGAACTCCTTCTTCGTCCTTCCAAGAACACAAAGTCACAAAAAATAAGCTCAAAAGCTTGCAAGGAGGCTAGGGTTTGCTCAAGATCACCTCAGCGGTAATGGAGGCTAAGGTTGGAAGAAACCCTAGCCATCACTTCCCTTAAATAGGATCCAAAGCCCAAAAATATAGGGTTTTGCATTATGACGTCACCACATCGTAACTATTACATGTCCAGGTTGTTGCGACTTAAATTATATGTGGTCATAAAAATGGTTGCCACGTCGTGGTTATCCATACCACCACGTCGTGGCCAACCCATATTCTCAAAAATAAATGCATAAAATTAATATATGGAAACCGGGTATAACAAAAAGAATGATATGAAATAAAACTTTTCCTCTTCATCTCATCCACATTTATATTATATTAAACATAATAAGACTAAACACATAAATCGTTATATAAAAATGGTTCATTCATTTAATTTAATTGAGAACTATGACCAAGTAAATGAGCCCACAAGAGCCTATGGTCCGTTTTAATAACATATAACCAATTTTGAACAGTGAAAATGGTTTAGAGTTACCTCATCTTTTCTAGACTTAAGACTCCTTTGGGAAAATGACTCTTGTGGGTAATTAACTTTTGCGTTTGTACTCATTTGGTCCCTTTCCTTTTTTTGTATTCAATATACCATCGAACTTGTTGTTTGCGTTCACCATAACCCTTTTGACCGGCTTTTGACCTGTGATAGCCGGTCAAAGGGTTATGGTGAACACAAACAACAAGTTCGATGGTATATTGAGTACAAAAAAAGGAAAGAGACCAAATGAGAACGAACTCAACAGTTGGTTACCCTCCTGAATCATTTTCCCCAAAAAGTTAAATGAAATTAAAGTTGCAAAATTATCAAAGACTGCAACCTTCTTTGGCTATAACGTATATGAAGAGTGTTTCAAAGGGGTAACCTCGTTAAAACATGGTCTATACTATGCTTACTGTGGTTAGCTGTCAACAACTCTCTGCAAAAGGATATGACTGTGTATGAGAGGTATATTTATCAGCATAAACGTTTACCTCAAGGTATATTATGGTGATGTGTTTACAAAAGCAGCATGATATTGTACATATTGATGTTGTATCTTATCCCATGAATTCGATCTTAAAGCTAAGTAAACTCAAAAATCACAGCACTTGTGATTCCACTCGTTTGTAGACTTGTCTAGAATCCATGATACAATAAATCATTTGATTGGAAATGTAAATGTAGTCATGAAATGTGCCTGCTTAGTCAAGATTCCCCTAATAAATATTCAAGTGCATTACAAAGTTGTACATGTATGAACAATGTTCTTTCGTGGGTTATGTTTTGAAGAGAAGCAAGAATGAATCGCATAAAGTCATTAATATCAGTAGGAGATGACGTGAGATTTGTTGTAAATGAGTAAAGGGAAAATGATTCATGAGGGTAACCAACTGTTGAGTTCGTTCTCATTTGGTCCTTTTCCTTTTTTTTTGTACTCAATATACCATCGAACTTGTTGTTTGTGTTCACCATAACCCTTTGACCGGCTATCACAGGTCAAAAGCCGGTCAAAAGGGTTATGGTGAACGCAAACAACAAGTTCGATGGTATATTGAATACAAAAAAAAGAAAAGGGACCAAATGAGTACAAACGCAAAAGTTAATTACCCTCAAGAGTCATTTTCCCGACTCCTTTTTGTTAAAGTGAACGATCCTCCCTTCCGATGGTGTCTTCCTGCTTCGGTGATAGTGGTGTAACCCTTACTTCGGTTTTGATTTTTTACACACCTTTGTTTTTCATTTATAGATCCTTAATTTACCCTAAACTGGTTGCGTCGTACCTCAACCTTCAGCCTCACTCACTATCATTTCCTCCGGTACACAGACTAGTTGAACTCCAATTCACACTCGTATTATTCAACTTGTCTCATTCATGTTTTAGTCTTGATGGTAGGTTGTGGCCGACGAAACTAGATCTCATGGCCGGTGAAATGATCTTCGATAAGAGCTTAAACCTGATAGTATCGACTATAGATTCGATGGCGGCAGCGGTGCGCGGCGAAATGAGATCTTGTGGCCTTCTTCAGATCCGGTGGAGCGAGATCGGGAAATGGTGCATTCTTTTTCAAATCCGGTAAAAACCAACTCTAGTGATCAGAGAAATGGTATCAAATTTTTTTTTTGCTTGGAAAGATAGTCGGAGGGAGTTGATTTAGTGAGAGGAGATACAGAGAGAGGTTGTTTCCGATGATGGAAGGAGTGGAGGCGGAGGTAGAAAATATTGATAGTGAATAGGCGACATTTTGGTGGTTCCGGCCTTTCCAACTTTTCGACGACAATCCGACGACAATATGAAGGTTATACTGGTTTCAATGGTGGTCCAAAGAAGAATATTTTATGGGTGCATTGGGTATGGGGATAGGAGGGGTCGAGGGGTAAGATATTTGTAATTTCTTTAGAATTTATAAAATTATAATAAATAAGTTTACAAAAGAATAAATAATAATTTTTTAAACTAAATCTTTATTTCGAACATTTAAAATTTATAGCTTCTATTTATTATCACGTTCTCAAAACCAATATTCATTTATATATATATATATATATATATATATATATATATATATATATATATATATATATATATTATTTGAACGGCCAAACAATATATTAAGAAAATAGAAGTCATTCCCAACTTCACAACAAACATATAGATACAAAGCAAAGCCTAAACAAGAAGGTGTATATATATATATATATATATATATATATATATATATATATATATATATATATATATATATATATATATATATATATATATATATATATCCGGTAAAAAAAAAATTTGGTAGGAACGTAAGAAGTTTTTTTTCTACATATTTTTTTGACGAACAAAATAAATGAATCACTAGATGATTCATTTGTAAGATGATTCACAAGAAAAAATTCCTAAAAAAACATCTTTTTGATTCATTTTTAAGTAAATTAAGAAAAAATTCACTTTTATGACAATTTTAGTGAATAACAACAAAATCATTGTATAAATGAATCATCGAGATGTTTTTGAGAATTTTTTTTTGTGAATCATCTTACAAATGAATCATCTAATGATTCATTTTGTTTGTTCGCGAAAAAAATATGTAGAAAAAAAACTTCTTACCTTCCTACCAAAAATTTCCTTCTTATTTGATTTTGACTCTATATATATATATATATATATATATATATATATATATATATATATATATATATATATATATATATATATATATATATATATATATATATATATAAGAATGCATATCTGCGTCCGAAGTCCTTACGACTGCATCCACAGTCCATATAACTGCATCTACAGTCAATATTACTATAGTGAGTCTGCAGTCCCAAAATATGCATGCATGTATATTTAGATGTGCATATATGCATATTTCCAAAAAAAAGAAATTCGTCGGATCTTTATTTTTGAGCATTGATCTCTTTTAGACGCTACATTTTCATTAATATTCGTGGTTTTTGTTTTGAAAAATAATGAACAGATTATAAGTTTCAAGTTCCTTTCAAATCTTTAAGTTCTTAAAAGAATATATCTTTATACCTTAATAAGCATTTATCGCTAAATGCTGAATTTTAAGAGGTACACCCCTTTATACTTCATGTACAACAAGTTTATACATTCCAGAAAAATCATATCCTCTTAATCATTGAAAAAGTCAAAACTCAGATTAATTCTCTTGATCGAGTCATTGAATGCTTGATAAGTCGGCAAATATCTATGGATTCTGGCCGACTTCCTATTCAACTTCTCCGCGCCGTCCACATGATCTTTGAATGAGTATACCTTGCTTTCAGCCAAAGGAATCCGACAAATACGAGATAGATGTTATATAATCGCATCTTTTCTGTTAGTCAATTAAAACCCTAAAAATCTAAACTCTCTCAATCTGAAGACCAACACATCCTCCCTACCAAATCCAAACACTCATCACTCTTTTTTCAATCTTAAAATGCTTCAACTCTACATTCAAGGTAAGCTACGATTTCAAACCCTTAACCTCACTCTTGATTCGATTTCAAGCCCTAAACCTCCATCCTTTTCTTTTCTTTGTATGTCTAATGAAGTAGAATGGCCAGGGCGTGGATTTGTCTTCGACATCACAACGGGCCGCCGACATTAATACAAGCAGCCGCGACCTCAACCTGCATCACTACAAGTTTCATCTTTCTCTCCATTAACCCTATTCGAAGTTGCTACTTCCTCCATCATCGCCAGTTAACACGACAACCACCCCCATCTTTAGTTAACGCAGCCATCGCCACCTGAAAGAAAACCCAAAAAGATCATCCTTTCGGTATTTTTCTGAACTATATTTTTATGTACAATCTTTATTGCATGAAATTATTGAAATAGATCCTTAGATTTTGAACGATTTCAAAATTTTAAACATTTCTGTTCAGTTTTGTGGAATCATATGGGTTTGCAGGTTGATTTTCTTATTTTCTGAATTGAGGATTTGATTACGAAACTCAAAATCCGGAAAAAAAAATAGGCGATGGGTGAGTTTGCAACATTGCAGGTAATCGTCTAATTCCCTTGTTTATTTGTTTTTATTTTCTTCTAACAGATAGAAAATGCATGCCGACTGTTTGTGGAAATGCCCCAGTGAAACTAAACTGGTATTTCGTGGAACAACTTCTAAGT
This sequence comes from Lactuca virosa, assembly GCF_052849685.1. Lineage (NCBI taxonomy): Eukaryota > Viridiplantae > Streptophyta > Magnoliopsida > Asterales > Asteraceae > Lactuca > Lactuca virosa. The sequence goes on along the minus strand of NC_136434.1, from coordinate 278,122,453 downwards.
TAGTCATAAATAGTAGTGATAATATACAGAATGTTGAATTTTTTGATGTGAAATTTATATTTTTTTTGTTGGAATAGGTTGATTGCAACAAGAAGGCTTAATGCAAACATATTCACATCCTTTTTAACTTCACTGCAATTATTTTGGCAATCAAGGACAACGCACCTATAAACACAAAGAATAAGGGTTGCCATTAGTGAGAACAGAAGGGGTAAATTGCATTATTAAAGGCTCAGGACAGAATCATGGCACTTGATCTTCCTCATGGTGGGCATCTGTCACACAATCCTTTCTTTTTTATACTAATTTATTATAATACTTAGTCTCATCATGAGTAATCTGATTTCATTATTTATCCTAATTTTGTTTAGTAAACCAGTCACGATACTAATGGTCCTTGTGATGAACCCTAACTAATGGTCTAATTATGTGATGTATTAGCTAATATATGCCCTACACTCTTCCATAATCTTCCCCTTTCGCGACATGTTTTGAGTTTCTTGTTATTTACAGTCAATGAATTCTGGAAGAATGGAAAGGCAAGGGCTTATTTTCTGAAACTCTACCATATAATATCTTGGTTTTAATTTTATCGGTTGCTTTGTCATATTTGATATGTTACCATTATAATCATAATTGTCGATTGTTTTTGTTTTTGTTAATGTTTATTTCAGGTTGAAAGTAGTTTGACTGATAAAAATACAATGATTTGGTGATGCTATCAGGTTGCATATCGCCACCTATTTTTGACAAATTAAATCACAAAGGGGTATTTTCCAACATTCATTTTGACAGCTATGTGATCAGGTAACTAACCACTTTCTTTTTAGTATTGATTTGCTTTGTTTTAATCAGGAAAACAAATTTTTTGCAAAAATTTATTTTTTGGTAGTTTTTTTTTCTTTTTGAAAGGGAGTTGGAGTGTGCCATTATGGAAATGGATGAGAGGAACAAGAACTTTGTAGCCCTGAAAGCATAAAGATGCTTTGAAGATGCTATTTTCCCTTGATTTTTCAAACCCTAGCCCTAAGTATAAAGATGCTTCAAAGAGCAACACAATCTTCTTTTTTATCCTAGCCCAAGTATACTAAACGATGTCTTGATTTATTCATCATTTCTGTTTAATAAAACTTTATGCTCTTTTGGTTGATTTTTTTACTTTCCCTATGTAGATATGGAGTTCATCTCGAGTCTATAGAGTTCAAAGTTCATAAGATGATACAAACCTGGCTCTTTTTCCATTCTATATCTTTGATTTGTTTTTACATGTCTTTTTTCATGCAATTGATTTTCTATCTTGGTTCTATGCCTGTTCTTATTAGGAAATAGCAAAGTCACAAGCTATTAGAGTCTTTTAAAAAGAAGTATTATGTTTTGATACAAATATGTCTCACTTTTAACCATTCTAAATTCATAGATGGAATATGATGATGCTTGCATGGCCAATAAAGTCAAAGTGACTAAAATCATATGGGCAAAAAAGAGATTTTATTTTGGTTGCAGTTTTTTGGACTGTAATATGCATAAAGGTTGAAGGACGGTGTTATATGAAAGACAGAAAGAAATGGTAACATGAAAGAGAGAGGGTGGATATGGGCATGTGTTTTGGCCCCAGGTATATAAAACCATTTAGAATTATTTAAATTGAAATGTCAATAAAATTTTTACAAAGGGTAAATATGTCATTAGGGACAATCTTCGTAACAAAGTCCAAACTTAGGGACAAAATTACAAGAATTATGCTTTGGGTGATGCATGGATTCAAATTTGTTGTTTCTCTTTTAGTCAATGGACTTAATCTGTTAAGCATTATATATTTGTGTTTCTTTTTTACTTAATCCTTATGTTTTCATACACAGGTATGAGGCAATTGCATAAGAGTGGTCAAAAGGAGTTTAATGAAGGGATTTTTTTTTATTGTTATAGAGGAATTTAGGTGTGAAACAGGTTAGGAATGGCCCGCAAGAACATTGGCAACAACTTTGTTCATATCAAATGTCGAATTTTTCACATATTGTTTTAATATATCCAAAATTCCTAGAGTATAACATGCTAATTATCATTGATCTAACATATAAAAATGCAAACATGAGTTTTAACAGGGAAAAGTCAATTAATCAACAATGTACGTGACTGTTAACATAAAAAATTTCAATTAATTGTTTACTCTTAATTGTCATTTTTTTTTGCACTTAATTGGTTAAACTGAGTTGGACTCAGTTTTTTAGTGTCACGAACATTTTGGGTGCTATTTAGGCCACTTGAACATAGTTTCTTTAATGCCACAAGTATTTAAGGTATTCTAATCCTAATCTAAACCAAAATGTTCTATTAACAACATCAATCCTGTTTACCTAAAATCTTTTCTTTCTAAGCCATCGTAAACTTCAATGCATGAAATTGTAAGACCCACAGCTACATGTGTAGGAATAAATAAGACTACAAAGAACATAGATGGTAGTGATACATAATTTTTATAAAATACCAATTTACTTTTGATATAAGAAAACAATGTATTTTGATTTTTAAAAGAAAACAAAAACATACATTTATTTTTAAAAAACAAACAATGAGCTTTTATTTAACACAGAAGAAGATACTTTTTTAACACAAATCATTTTAATTAAATACTACAATACACTTTTCAATTTAACCCTAAACATCCAACCGATATGAAACTAATCGTCGAAAAAAATTATACTCCGTCCAAAATGAAACTATACACCATCCACTGAAACAAAACATTCGAGGAACAATTATATTTAATAGCTAGCATTATGTTAGCCAAGAAAACTTAGTTATAAAAGAAACATACTTCCAAAATACAAAAAACAATGAAAGGAAACTTATCGTGGATACATAACTATTTAACCCTCCCCTTCCTCACCCCCCCCCCCCCCGATTTCCACCGTCTGCACATTACGTGAGTGAGTTGAGTATGAGATTTTTAAGACTGCCTTGAATCGAGTTTTTAGCACACTGTTTCTTTGGTATAGTAAACTATTTGTGCAAAATAACTAATCGTCTCTAGAAACTAAATTTTGAAAAAACTACTAACACCCGTCGTTTGGCGCGGGTAAACGGCTAGTGTATATATATATATATATATATATATATATATATATATATATATATATATATATAGGGAAAAGGGAATATACATTACAGCCTCACCTAAGCTTAGGTACTAAACCTCTTGAAAATACATTGTTTTACTATATAAAGATTACGGTTAATGGATTCACGATTAATACTTCAAAATGTAAATTCAAGATCGACACAATAGGGTTTAGGGTTTAGGGTTTAGATTTAGGGTTTAGGGTTTAGGTTTAGGTTTAGGGTTTAGGTTTAGTTTTAGGGTTTAGTGTTTAGGTTTAGGGTTTAGGGTTTAGGGTTTAAATTTAGGGTTTAGGGTTTAGGTTTAAGGTTTAGTAATGTTCACTTAGGTGAAGTAATAAACGATAATTGAGGAAAGAAAACAGAGATGGTAAAACGATAATGAAAGAAAGAAATGTTGTGGAGGACGATATATGTACCAAGTGAAACCAAATCGGGTATATTTAGCATGTTAAAACGACATATTTTAGAAGTTTAGTACCTAAGCTTAGGTGGGGCTGTAATGTATATTCCCTATCCCCATATATATATAAGTTCATTTGAGACAGACTTAATTATGTGATATCCTGAGATCAAATTTTATTAGTGAATTTAATATTCTACGTTTCATAAAAAATATAATATGTAATATATTCTAACATTATATGTTTTAGAATATTTCAATGTAAATTATCTCGGATTCCTCATTAATTCATACATACGATTATTTTTAAGTCTTAATCTTTGTTTATATTATTCGAGACTATAATAACAATATCTCAGATTCCTCATTAATTACAAAGAATACTGAGTTCTATTAAATAAGGAATGATCATGTAAGATCATATTGAAGGTAGGATCTATTTTGTATATAAATATATTGTTTGGAAAATCCACTTGAAACACCTCACTATTATCTTGCATAGTCATCACTCCTATAAGTGGATCGACCAATATTATAACTGGAATTGCTGATAAATCTTATTTATAGGTTCATAATAACGACTATGACATAAATATAAGTTACACATAAAAGCGTAACAAGTGCAACTCAACTTACTTGGTTTTCTAGCAAAAGTTCAGAAAGTCACGGACAGAACTTCGTCGCTGAATATTTCTTTTGTCAGATCTTTTTTCACCGTAGCGAATTGCTACGAGTACTCGGGAACTCCGAAAGTCAGCTCTCGCGATGCGGAAAAATGTTCTAGAGATAAAGGAATGAAAACGAGTAAGAAAAGAAGCATAAACAAAGGCTATTTATAAGGTTTCGCAAAAGACAAGCCATACCTAGGTGTGTCGCGCCCTGCCCACGTGGAAGCTTTTGGTTGGGCCACGTCATCACTGGGTTGGTGGGAGGGGAGGAGTCTCCTGGTGCCACATGTCGTGATTCTGATAGGTGACGTCGCCTCTCGTAGGTAAATTTTCGCGTTCTTCAAAAAATTGTAACTTTCGTATACGAGCTCTGTTTTCGACGTTCTTTATATCCACATATTCGTATTTTCGAGTACTACAATTTTCCTTTAGATCTCAACAACTGATTCAAATTTTATTTTCACTTTACATTTTATAAATATTACACTATAAAAGACTTTGCAAAATTCAAACTTCTTCTTACGAGCTTCGTTCTCGATGTTCTTTATATCGACGAATTCGTATTTACGATGACATCAACTCTCACTTACATTGTTTTGGCTAACAAGTAATCTATTTTCGCTTTCTGTTTCATGACACATACTGATGTACTATGTCGAAAGCGAAACTTTGATAAATCATAACTTCTTTATACGACGTCGAAATTTGGCTTTTATTTATACTTAAGGGTTCGTAATCATGACAACTATAACTTCGTCAAAATTATTTATCTTAAATAATATTTTATTTTTAAATGTTTATTTAACACAATTTGTTAAGTTTTAAAATAAGCTTTTATACAAATATTGTATACCTATAACATTTGTCCAAACTTTATGCACATAATATATATCTAAATAACATTTATGTAAACACATATCATGTTTGAAGAATTATTATGCATTTATTCACAAGAAAAATTACCTTATCAACTAACATAAATACAAATTTTTCAGCGAAATGCTTAACAGAAAATACGAGCATTACATAAAACAATGATTGATTTATCCTTAAATGAACAAGATACTCGGTTCATTAAATCCATGTAAGTTGGGGAGCATCCGTCAACACAAATGACATCACTAAAACTTTATGGTGTTCGTAAAGGGTACAAAAAGTTGTCTTCAAAACATTACATTCTCGCACCTTCAGTTTGTGGTATCCTGATATTAGATTGATTTTAGAAAAGAAAGACGCTCCTTGCATTTGGTCGAATAAATTGTCGATCATCGGCAAATGATATCGATTTTGTATCTAAAACTGATTTAGCTCTTGGTAATCAATGCGCATACGCATCAAACCGTCTTTTTTCACGAAAAAAATAGACGCACCCTACACAGACAATCTGGTCGAATAAAACTGTTTTCCAATAACTCTTATAACTGAGCCATTAATTATTCCATCTCTAACGGTGCTAATCTGTACGGAGCACATGCGAAGGGATTAGCTTCGTACAGTAAATCAATAATAAATTCTATGTGTTTGTTAGGATGTAATCCTGGTAATTCATTTGGAAACACATCGAGATATTTTTTTTACTACTTCCAGATCAGCTATAACTTGTTTCGTTGATTTCGACTATAAAACATAAGCAACGTACATTGTATTGCCTTTATGAATATCATTTCACGACTTATCTATGAAAACCAAATGAATTCCCCATAATACAATAATTTGAGATGCATATCTCGCTTCAATCAAAGACAAGCTTCTTATTATAAAGTATTTGAGCGTTGTTTGCAGCCATCCAACCCATACCAACTATTACATCAAAGTATTTGGTGGTGATCGGTTTTAAATCAACAAGGAAAACAGTCCCGCTGATTACCAACTAACACTCTCGAAAATGTTCTTTGATCATAACACGATTTCCGTAGGCTAATACAACAACAATAATCACATTCAACGGGGTTAGAAAAATAGTTAGTTGGGTAGCAAGCAATGAAGATACAAAGGAAAACATTGCACCAGAATCAAATAACACATGTATTGAAACTGATGTGTATTGAAACTGAGTTCAAGGTAAATGTACTTGACACTACATCGGGTTTTCCTTTGTTTCATCACCGGTCATTTGAAATGCACGATCTTTCACCTTGCCAATATCAATTTTTTTTAAATGGAATTTTATATATGTCATAAATAAACAATAAAATTTTATATTTGACCTAATATCAATATAATATTTATAAATACCCAACCTAAATCATAACCTCAATACCCGAATTGTAGTTCAGATATAGGTTATAGTTTCAAACATAAAGTGCACGATTTTAATTCCACTCGAACAGCCCCACTTTATTGATATCTGTAAATTTGTAAATATGTTTATGCAAGCAGATGTTCTATTCTCGCTTACTTTATGACCCGCCAAAATCGTTATTCCATTGCCTATTTTAATTTTGTTGTTTTCTATAAAACATATATTAAATATTTGATCAATAATATCTTTATAAAACCATATACTAAATCATATCACACTAGACAAATATACATAATATTATGTTATGATAAAATACCAAAAAAACAAAGGCACAATAAAAAGGTCAGTTTAGGCATAATATAATTATAGTCGAAATAGCTCTTCATCATTTCTTCTTTTTTTACCAAGTCATTATGGTAGCAGTCAACCCCAACCCCCGCTGCCTCTCTGTAATCATTTATTCCCAAAAATGCCCTTCTTGTAATTACCAAAAACTCCTTCCCGGTGACACAATTACAACCCACGTCTTGTACATGGAGTGTCACCTCCCGCACGTTTAAAGACACCCCTCCTTTACCCATGGCTAACGTCAACTCTATTCGACATTCCACCAACTCATTCGAGTCAAACCCGGGAAAAACGACAGCATATCTGATATGGATGTCATTCGTTATCCATGCAAGAACCGGTTTGATACTCGATAGGTTTACTGCTCGTTTCCGAGTCGGGTCTATTAGGATCCAGTTTAACGTTACGGATTCTTTAAGGTGTGATATTGCTGCGTCGTCAGCGTGCACGAGCTCGTCGACTTTCAAGTCAATAGATCGATGCATCCCGGTGACGACCGGGTCGTCCTCCAGTACAATCTTAAACGCCGATGACCGGAAATCGGTTGTGGTGTCAGTGAATTCGAGTTTGGAGTAAATGATGTCGCCATGGTAGCGTATATCAACCGCTGAAATAAGTTCAGATGGCAAAGGATGATGACGTAAGGTAGATCCTGGTTGGGAGCTAGAGCAGCGATGGTGGCGGAGTGAGTGTTTGACGTCGGTGATTGGAGGCCGAAAAGAGTCTTGGAAGAACGAGCGGTAACCGGCGGGGAAGGTGGAGATGAGGTGGTCAATACGTGGGTGGGTTATTGAGGGCCAAGTGGACTTGCAGATATCAGACCAGAGAATCTCATCGGCGCAGAGGGCTCGTAGATAAGATGAGGCTGATGCGGCGGAGGAGAGGGATTGACCGTCGAGTCTTGGTAAGATTTGGGTCTGGATGATGTGTGGGTGGAGATCGGTGAAAGATGTTGGAGAAGAAGCAGATGCCATGGTAAACATAGGTAATGTTTTCGTATTTTGAGAGGTAGTGATCTTGTTTGTATATATATGGTTGAGGTGTGAAACTGCTTGCAATGGATAAATTAATAATTTATTAACTTATTATTATAAAATATATAATATTGTTGACTATTAAATTTTCTAAAGTTTCTTTTTGTTAAAAGCATATGATTAATTAATTATCAATTTATGATATGATCGCTATAGACGAGGAATCAATCTAGAGCCATGATTCTAGAATGAGTAGTCTTACATGGTAATAAGAATATTAAATTACTTTTTATAACCAAATAATATAAGATGATCTATAAAATTGGATAAGAAACTAATAAAGAAAAAATCGTTTAAGTAAAAACATCAATAGCTTAAAATTGAAGTATGTTCTTCAGAATCATGAATTAAAGAATCTAATATACCTCTCTTAAATTTGACATATTATTTTTTCAGATTCAACATTAATTAGCCCGTTATAAGACCCAACGAATATGTCAACTAATTGACAGTTACAAGATCTATTTATAAACACTAATAAAAATGAATGGGGGTAATATATAGGAAAAATAAAATAAGTGGGGTAATATATAGGCAAAAAATAATTTTTTAATTGAAACCTCATTGATGAAAAAATACAATAAAAAGATCCAACGAATATATCAACTAATTGGTAGTTATAAGAGCTATTTATGAACACTAATAAAAATAAATGGGGTAATATATAGGCAAATTAAAATAAGTGGGAGTTAACGAGGCTTTAGTTCTTTTCATAATTGTCATGGGCTTATTATTTTTCTATATAATAATAACTAAATTTTTGAAAATGATTAGGAGGGGCTCTAACAACCGACGTCGGCTAAAAGATTACTGCATAGACTATTATATATATGCTATAGTTGAAGTTATAAAAGAGATTGGAGGGGGCGGAGCACCCGGCAGCCCCCTCATTGTCTCCGCCTCTAAATCGATCGATGATATTATTAATAGCTATAGATGTGTAAATTATTTGCGTAAAAATGTAATAATTTTTTAGGGTTTCTGTCATTTTAGTCATCGGATTTTCTTAGTATTTTATTTGAGACATTATATTTTATTTAAGTTATCATTGATCAATGAATTTTTTTTATTTTTTATTTTAGTCATTGGTGATAACCCGTTTACAACATTGAACAAGTTTATCAAGGTGTTAGTGATTGAACTTTCGTAAGTGTTTTATTTTAGACATTATACTTTGTTTAAGTTAGTCATTAGACTTGTTTAATATTTTCATTTTAGTCACTCTACTTTATTATTATCATTTATAGAAAATGAATTTTTTTTTCTCCATAGCTAAACTTGGTACATCAATTAGTTTAAAATAAAATTATATGTATGATCCCTATGATTTAGGAAGCCCGCACATATGCGATATAGATAATTAGTTTCATTTTGTCCCACTCTAACCTTTGCATTTTGTTGTCATTTTGATGTATAGAACGTTAATGTCATCCATATTCTTTCTTTATATGTATTTTGGATTTCTATACATCAAAGGAAACATTCGATAGTAATCACTTACCATAGAATTAAGGCAATCATCAAACCTCTTACCCGCATTCTCTTTGGTCCAACTTGTTCGTGTTTTCAATTGCTTCATACAAAACATAGTCTTTGTGCGTTGAAGGAGGATAGAGTCCCCTGATTCGAGCTCCAGGAAGAAGACATAACTTTTTTTGTGTTTTTAATTGATTCACACGTACCAAGATTTGGTCTTCTTTGGGTAACCCGATATGAAGACTTCGCAGTGGGTCAACAAAGTGAAACTAATTTTTCCGTGGTGATTGGGTGCGTTTCTACCGACAACAAGAGCGATGAGTTGAATAAGGGGAAAATAGTTTTTTTTTAAAGCCAATGGGATCATTCGAGTTAAAAAGTTAAGGACTAAATGTGAAGCATATCCTAATCAGAAGTATTAATTATTCGTATAATTTGTTCTAAAATAATATATGTAACAACTTTAGGTATGGAGAAAACGAAAAAAGTAGAAGTTTTTTTTAATAAATGATAATAAAAAATTAGAGTGACTAAAAAAAATAAACAAGTTCAATGACCAATGGTAGCTTAAACAAAGTATAATGATTAACTAAATCACACAGAAAAGTTCAATGACTAATTATAACCCTGACAATGTCGTTCGATATTATACACCGTCTATTATTAGTTAGAATGACTAAAATGAACAAAAATAAACAAGTTAAATAATTAATAATAGCTTAAACAAAATATAATGATAAAAAAAACAAAACAATTAGAAAAATTCAATTACTAATAATAACTAAAACCCTAATTTTTAACTAGTATTCAATTATAATTAAATATTAGAAAATGTGTATAGAAATCCATGGTCTTTCATTGGTTAAAAACAGGTAAAAACCCCGTGCTACGACGCATGTTAGAATCCTTTAATTGTAACATTGGTTTTTATAATGTTGTGGTAAGGTCGTAGGCATGCATAAAGATAGGGGACTGAGTAAGGAATGTGATGGAAAACTTATAGTTCAAACATGGGTTGTTATGATATTGTTGCATTGAAGTAGTACATGGAAGAAAGTGATGAATAATGACCACCATATCTTCATTGGTTGGTTTCGATATTTGTTAAATGTGGTTTTATCAAAATGATAGTTATACCCTTTTGTCCATTTTGTTGAATTGTGGGTTTTACACATTGCTAAAGAATAGATTAACAGCCATTTATTCTGAACTTCCTTATTTTTTTCTTTTCTTTTGGCTTTGGCTTCTGAAACACCTACTGGGATGTAGATGTTCACTTGCATGCTAAGTAGATGACCATATGTAACGTCCCAAAAATTATAAGGTAAAATTTTCATTTTTAAATCAACCATAAACACAATTATCCTTTTCAATCATTCAAAAGTACACCAGAGTAAAAATAGTTATCAGAGTACAATTCTCAAAATCATAAAGTTGCGGAAACATGGGTGGATGCGCTGCGATCAAGTCAGGCCCTTCCCTTTCGAACCGGAAGTACCTGAAACATAAACAGAAATCGTAAGCACAAAGCTTAGTGAGTTCCCCAAAGTACCACATACCATGCATATCAAACATACATCGGGCCCTGCCCGACATTCATCGGGCTCTGCCCGGTATTCATCGGGCCCCGCCCGATACAAATCTGTTAGTAACATGCGATTGAGCCCCACCTAACACACTCATCAGGCCCTGTTTGGCATCGGGCCCCGCTCGGTATACATACAAACACATACAACACATGCAAGAGTCATACAAACAACTAGCATACAAACAACAATAATCCATGGGCCGGCATTGGTGCCTTTGATCCGCCAAACATTGACAGGACACTCACCTTAATTCGAGATAACCAAGACACACGCACTACCGTTACCGGAAACCTCACACTGAACATAATTAAATATCACAATCAATAATTAAGGTCATTTCCCAAAATCAAAGGTCCAATTCATACTCTATCATAACAATGAGTAAAATACTATTTTACCCTTCCCACATCTGACCCAACAAATCATGGCCCAAAGCACCAAAAGGCCCAAGGTCCAAAAAGGCCCATGAAGGCACCTCGGTACGTACGCCCTACGTACCACCTCAGTACGCCCGACGTACGTTGCTCAAATCTTAACTCTATTTTTAGGTCTTGTTCCTTTAAGACCAAAAGACCAAATCCTCAAGTTCAAATCTAATGGACGTCAAGAGTCATAAAGTTCCTGACTTTATGACCTAGCATGACTTAATAGAGCCCAACACCAAACCTAAGCTTCTTAACATAACAAAATGACCAAGGACTTTCTTAAAAGTGGTTCATTGTAACATCCTCCTTCGGCACGTATCACAATATTGTCCACTTTAGGCTCCCGACACGAAAACTTCCCAGGGGGTCACCCATCCCTGGATTGCTCACGCTTAACTGTAGAGTTCTTATGGGATCTGTTGCCCTCACGGCTTTAAAACGCGTTGTGATAGGGAAGGTTTCCACACCCCTTATAAGGAATGCTTAGTTCTCCTTCCCAGTCGATGTGGGATCAGGTGCAACCCACCTTCACCCCCTATTATAGGTTTCGACGTCCTCGTCGAACACATCGACCCGTGCCCTAGCTCTGATACCATTTGTAACATCCTCCTTCGACACGTATCACAATATTGTTCACTTTGGGTTCCCGGAACGAAAACTTCCCAAGGGGTCACCCATCCCTGGATTGCTCTCGCCCGGGCACGCTTAACTGCAGAGTTCTTATGGGATCTGTTGCCCTTACGGCTTTAAAACGCGTTGTGATAGGGAAGGTTTCCACACCCCTTATAAGGAATGCTTAGTTCTCCTTCCCAGTCGATGTGGGATCAGGTGCAACCCACCTTGTCACACCCCCGAACCAGACGGCGGAAATGTCCGGGGGCTTGCGCGTGACTTTATCCTTGTAGTATCATCACAAAGTATATAATTGAAACATAACATCATCATCACCACACATGTAATATAACAACATTCATTGTTTACATCGAGTATTGTGTTTGAATATTACATGCCAAAATAATTAAAGTCTGATGAAACAAAATAATACAAAACATCCATTAGTTTGTTCAGCCCAACCTGCTTCAATGGTTTCCTGAGAATACAAGTTAATTTAAAAAGGTCAACATAAAAATGTTGGTGAGTTCATAAGCATGTTTGAGAAAATGATTTGTATAGCTTTGTAATCACAAGAAAATCCTGTATTTTCTTAAAATTGTTTAGTATGTTGTGTCCGATCTAGTATTAATGCATGTGTGTTATTGTTTAATAGGATGCCAAAAGTGAATGAAGAGAATGTAAAGAGAATGCCCCCAGACAACCCTATGTTGCCTGTAAAAAAAGAAAAAAGAATAGTCTCCCGTAAATTTCATAATGTTAATTCCTCTAAGTGAGCTGTCATAACCATACTAATTAATGACAATTTCTCCTGTCTTGGCGTTTGTGAACGCCGACGGGAAATACAATAAGGTTATCGTCACCCTAGACTGATGTAGTCTAAATGTAGCGAACAACTCAGGTGTGGGGTGTCATCCCCGTATAGATCTATACACAAAACCTCGCTCTCCCTCCAAGAGACTCTGTTTATAACTACAGGCTACGATCGTACACTCAATAGGTGTCAACCGACACGTCTCACTAGATCCTTAATCGAATTTACGCGCAGAGAAACATATAAAACTCACTCCGGGCCCAATGAACCATGTAAGCGAACCACTGAGGCTCACTAAACACGTAAGTCATTTTCAGGCCCGAAAGGAATGATGTTATATAACATGGGCCCAAAATATATGTAAAAGGACGACTAAGGCCCATTTCACATGTAAGGTATTTACAGGCCCAAATAGTATGAAACTAGTATCCAAGGTCTGTCGCGCATGTTAATGGGTCAATGAGGCTCAATAAACATATAAATAATATTCATGACCTATCAAGCATATTAATGGGCTACTAAGGCCCAATATTATACAAATGACACAATTAGTTCATTTGTTATTTTTATTGCTAGTATTAGTTCAATTACTCACCAAAATGGCATAAAATGCCCACTTTTGGTAAAAATGTCATTCTTGGCTCATTAAGCCAAAAGTTTACAACTAAGGCCCAATTTTGGTAAAAATAACATTTTAGGCCCCATTGTGGACAAAACTTGTATTTGAAGGCTAGTTTTTGTAAAAATAACATTTTTAACTCATTTTTGTGAAAAATATCATTTTTAGCTTGCTTTTTGTGAAAATATACCTTTTTGGCCCATTTATAGAAAATTTCATCTTTTTGGCCCAAAAGTTCATAATTTCGCAACTTTGACCCTTTTTATCAAAAATTTACATTTTTGACACAACTTTCGTGAAAATGACAATTTAACCCACAAAAGACCAAAATTTTCATTTCTTGGGCCCAAAACCATGAGAAGCCCAAATAAGGCCCACTTATGAAAATATTTACATTGGTGGTCCCTATAAGGTCTCAAATGTCGAGATTAGCCATTATTTAGCAAAAAATTCCTTTTGAACCCCTTACTAGCCGAGAGTTTCATAAACAACCCATATTTTGTCACTTTTGTCATTTTTAGTCCCTTTCATGAAGTTTTTCTTAGATTCAAGTACCCTTGATGTATTTTAAACCTTTTTCTTGTGAGATATGTTGAAATAAGTGTTATGTTATATCAGTATCATCTTCTTTTAGTAGATCTTTAAGTTCATGAAGTTTTTACCACATAAACACATATATAACTAGAAAAACACACAAAATCATGCATACACACATAGATCTACACAAAACAACTTGTATTCTCCCCTAAAACAAGGTAAAAATCGAAAATAGGGGGTATGAACTCACTTTGGGTTGTTGTTTTTGGTTTTTGATGAGGAAATGGAGAGATCTCGACCCTTAGCAAGCCTTCTTGAGTAGATCTCGAACCTAAGGTGGATCTAAGCATGGATCACGAAATGATGTGGGTTAAGAAGAGATTTCTAGAGTAACTTGAATCAAAAGTCATAGAGTTTCACAATAACTTACCAAGGATGAATGAGCTTTGATGGAGAGTTCTTGATGCCCCTAAAAGCTCACGCAAATTTGAAGGATGAAGGAGATGATTTCTTGTGCTAGTGAGTGTTTGAAGTAGGAATGAAGGTGGTGGTGAAGTGTTTAGGCCGAGAATTAAGAAGGAGAGGAGGAGAGAAGGATGAAGAGAGGGGATGTGACATGCATGGATGTATGAGACTTGCCTTGGTATATGTGGTGTAATTGCATAGATAACCACTATATAATATTGAGGTGTCACTCTTTTAGGGTAATACATTTTTCTTTTTTCTTTTTCTTTTTTTTGTGCAAAACCGAGAATTAGAGGATGAGAGGGAAAAGAAAGGAATTGTTTGGGCCCTTATGAGTATATTCGAAATTTGTAAGCCCAAAGTGAAGGTTTTCGGCCCATTGGGCCCTTCTTATGAGTTTACGGCCCAAAATGATGGAAAAATGGGTTTACGGCCCAATGATGTTCAAGTAAGTTATTTACGGCCCATGAAGGTTCATGAGAAAGATGTGGGTCATTCTAGTCCCATTAAAGCCCAAAATGCTATAACTTAATGAATGTGGGTTCAATTAGGGCCCAACTGAAGACTCTTAGCTTAAAAGAATTAAGTTGAGGGTTTATTGGCCCATTAGGCCCAATAAATGATTCCTAGCCCAATAGGGGTTTGAGCTGGGAAATTAGGGTTTCAACCCACAGTTGAGTATATGAGTGGTGTTGAATTAGGTTTTGGACTTCACTCAGGAGTTTTGATTCAAATGGTTGATTTTGAATGAGCATAGTACTTGACATTAGCTTAGATTACAAGTTATACAGGAGTTGATCATTACATGAAGACAGAATTTCCTAGCTAAAAATGCTAGTTGTGACATTCATCCTTTAAGACTTTACACCCAAGGCTCAGATCTAATTTTAATGGGTGTCTTAATCAATAAAGTCATCAACTTGATGCCTTTGCATGGCTCCAAGAAACCCAAAACCCAAATCTAGTCTACCAGCGTCACCAAGAGATTAACAACCCATGCATGGTTGGTCCACAATTATCAAGATACAAACTTTATGAACAATGGACCTTTAAAACATCAAAATAAACAACCCAAAACTTCTCGAGTTGCTTATACTCTCAAGAATCAACACATGGAACCAAAAAGCAGAAAACCAACTCACAAGCAAGATCTAGCAAATGAACCATCAAGTTTGAGACTTTAGAATATATATAACACAACATAAGTTGGTCTTCCAGATAAAGACCAAGCGAACTCAAAGTTATTCTGAATCCCAGATGGAGACCTCGAAAACCTCCCAATCATAACCGCCTCTAACATCAAAATCCCATGCAGATGCACAAACAATAATTATGTCCATTCATGACACCGATTCTTCACCTAGAAACAAATGAACTACCACACACCTCGCCTATCATTCCTCATCAAACAATTCATCATGAGCATTACTCATAAATATATGAAGCATCATTCTCTTAGTCAGGATACATTAGAGACAAAAAAAGTTGTTCTTACCGATTCACTTCCCTTGGTTCCTAAAACAATCAACTAGCACCTGACCTAACTAAATTCAAAGAAAGCATACCCCTAATCTCACCTCAAGGTAACCATACCATAAGAATCCTTTTGTGCATTCCCACACTACCACAGTTGCCACAAAAAAAAAACAAAAGAAGTGAAGATTATACAGTATAAACCTGGAGTAGGAATTGTGGAGGAGGAGCAATGGAGAAATCGGAGCTACTGAAGAGCGATGACGACAAAGCAGACAGAAGGAGAACACGTGGAAAATGAAGGGGAAAATAAGCAGATGACAAAGCAAAAGCAGTCGATAAACCAGGTTTAAATGGGAGAAAAACCAAGGTCAAAACATTATGAGGGACAAATGTTAGCAGAGCCTGGAAGTTGTGTGACCAGAGCCTGAAATGGTAGAAGGAAGGAACGGATGTTAGCAAAAGCTGAAAATTATGTAGCCAAAGTCTAAAATGCTAGAACTAAACTGTTCCAAAGACTCCTTCAGATTATATATATATATATATATATATATATATATATATATATATATATATATATATATATATATATATATATATATATATATATATATATATATTAGAATGTAAAATCTAATCTACTCCTAAACTACTCCTTAAATCCACCTATGTCTTCGACATGACTTGAACCCTTAACCTTAAGGAGGGAAGACAACACCGGATACCACTGATGCGTATTTGGATGTCGAACACGACTCTTGTAGCGGAACAAAGAACAATTGAATCAATAGACGAGAACAAGTAATGAAAAAGGATAGATTTGAAGTCCAAACTAGACCTATAGTTTGAATCTTCGGTGAAAACAAACCAAGACCTATTGGTTTGAGTTCGAGATCAAAATCAGGAGGCGCGTGCCAACCAAGACCAGATTTGAATCGTACATAACAATTCGATAAGATGAACACAAGTTCAAATGTTTATAAACTCCAATCAACTCTGCTTACAAATGATCACCCAAACGTCTTTGTATAGCCTTACAAGTCTAACTGAAAAATAACCAAAAGACACCTAATTATTATGCCAATTAATATCTTATTTAAGACAGTAAAGATTTATTAAAAGGAATCCGTTTCCAACAGCTTTTGAACACTTCGAGGCGTCTTTCAGCTTTCGAGGACTTACAGTGCCGAGGCGACTCTTAGTTTTCTGAGGCCTCGCATTCGTGTCCTAACTCCCCGGTCTGGACATCACTTTCATATCCTCTTCGCATCCAAGCTTCCGTTCACACTCAGTCCACAGTTCGCATCCAGATTCTCATTCAGAATGATCCATAGATGAATACGAACAACTTCACAACGAAACACATGTAATGAATGCAACCAGGTGCGATCGATCGCATCCAGTCACAATGGATCACAACCATCAGCGAAACATTGTTCGCAACCATCAATAGTCCAAATAGGTTCGCATTTAGTAGACAAGACCGAATCACCTTCCATACATGGACGTAAGCTGAAGTGACTTTCATGACCATCTTCCAAATTCACATAAATCCCTCTTCCTTTGGAAGGAATTGTCCTCAATTCAGGAAGGACTTTACATTCTTCTGAAAAAATGATCTTGAAAACAAAGTCATCTTGAACCAACTTCATGACCCAACCCTTTTGTGAACGGTTCACCAACTCCTCGAAAAATTCCAAACAACATCTCAGTCCTCCCCTTCCTCCATAAAGTATTCAGAAGTTTAGAATCAAGATTTAAAGGATTTAGCTTTGAAAATCTGTGCCAATGCATCACCACTTCTAAAAACTTAGTCTCCCTAAAGTGACTCACCATTCCTCCTCCCTGGACCTTTCGTATAAATAGCTCTCCCATCTATTGATTTGACATATAGCGATGATTTCTCTTGAACAGAACCCCACCTTATGAAACATTTTCCCTACCGAAACCATATGCGCACCTACCAAACACTTCACCCAAGTAAACAACGTCTTCATAATTCTTCATACCTTTAACTCCCAACAAATGAACATCAAAATTTGTTATCACATCATAATGCTTAGACAAATAGTTGACCACCATATACCCCAACAAGAACATCACAAGACTCAATAATATTACTTTCCCAACAAGAAACAAGTATTTGCCTTGTTTCCCAAAGAGTTGTTGATCTCTAAGGGTGTCTACAATTTTTTAGAGGCTTCAGACGCTCCTCATTGCTCCCATAATAGACCAATACCTCTTCTCCCACGGTTCTGTTCTCGACACAAGATCCAACTTTCTTTTGTATTACGTCTAGGTTATCCTTGAGTATCATTGCGATTGGACCATCTTGGTGCGAAACTTGCTCTTCTTTCGCATCTGCCTTCGCAACAAACATGTCAACTATTCCTCCCAAATCCGACACCTGTTCCTCCTCTTTCTCAGCAGCTATTATTTTAAGAATTGGTTTCTTACCTTGTTGCTTTTGCATTGATCCCACCTCAATCACAGTCATAGGCTTTATTGTAATCTTCTTCCTATTATGTTTCAATTCGTATTCATTGGTTCTTCCTCAGTGCACTACATCTCTGTCATATTGTCAGGACCTTCCCAATTCAATATGACTTGCATCCATTGGAAGTACATCACAAAGCCCCTCATCCTCGTACGACCCCATCTTCAAACATACTTTGGCTTGTTTAGACACCATCACTTTCTTATTTCCATCCAACCAATATAAAGAATATGGGTTTGGGTGGGTTGATGTTGCCAAACCCAATTTTAACACCATCTCGCTTGACGCCACATTAGTACAACTACCCCCGTCGATAATCATGCTACAACCTTTTTTTCCCTACAAGGCATTTCGTATAGAAGATCAGATCTCGTTGATCGGGATTAACGTGCCCGACTTGATTTTTTAAATTGTGAAGCACTAAGGCGGTGTCATAAGTCGACGGTTCATATGTCTCTTCCTCCTCCACATTCTCATTCGGCTGTTCAAACGAAAAGGTTACACCCAACCTTTCCTCTTCCTCTAATAATTCGTCTTGCACCTCCACATCTTCTCTTAGAGTCACAATGCTCCTGTTTGGACAAGTTCTATGATAATGTCCAAATCCCTAACATTTAAAACATCGAACTCTAACGTCCTAAAAATAAGACCCAAAAATCTTTCATTTTTAGTTTAATAAAAAAACAACCCAAAACATTGTTATAAAACCATGATTATCAAATGTATCAATACATCATCAATATCAGAGTAAATCACAAAGATGCAGAAACGAGTGGTGTGTGCTCTGCAATCATCCTGAGCTCTTCCCTTTTGAACCAGAAGTACCTGAAGCATAGAGTGAAAACCGTAAGCACAAAGCTTAGTGACTTCCCCAAAATACCACATATCATACATAAATAAACACATAACGGGCCTCGTCCAATGAGTGAATCGGGACCCACCCACACTCGTATAACAGGCCCCACCCACTGAGTGTAATGGGCCCCGCCTAAACTCACATATCGGGCCCCGCCCACTGAGTATAACGGGCCCCACCCAAACTCGCATAACGGGCCCCGCCCAACATACAAATCATATAAGTACATACACATACAAGAGTCACATATACATCTACTATCCTAGCATCACTGATCATGGGCCGACATTGGTGCCATAGACCCGCTTAACATGGTGAGGAAAGTCACCTCGCACTACCGAATATCACAAAAATAATCTCTGGCTGTTGGCCCGCTAAAATCCCCGCACTATCAATTACAAAATAACCATCCAATAAATAATTGGATCCCAACTCACCCAAAGAGTCTAAACTAGGGTAAAATACCTTTCTACCCTTCCCTATGTTTGGCCCAACGCCCAAGCCCGATCTAAATTGTCAAAATCCCAAAACTCCAAAAAATCATTCCAAGCCCAAATATGGCCCAATTTTCCAAATTGAGCCCAAATCTCTTACATGGGCCTTTCCAAGTGAACCCAAAACAAGCATCAGCCCAAAAACCTGATGGGCCAACAAGGCCCTAAACATCTAAGTCCAAACATGGCCCAAACCAAAGCCCAAGCTTCCGAAGCCCAACCTACTAAGTACATGGGGCATACTCAACACGTACGTGCATCGTACTCGCTTTAGGACTTGGACGCTAAGTGTACCTGCTTGTATGCCCAACGTACTCCCCCATTTGGCCAACTTCCATTTTTCCAGCTCTTAATCAATTAAGGCCTCAATATACCTGGGCCTCAGCTTGCCCTGCTTCCTAAACTGGATGAAACCTTTCCAAGGTGACACCTTCAGGAGAACCATATCTCCCACCTGGAACTCTAAATCTGATCGGTGCTTGTCGGCATAACTCTTATGCCGACTCTGAGCTGTCTAGAGCCTACTCCGAACCTGTTGAATCATCTCGGTGGTCTTGAGTACCACCTCGGTACTCCCCATAACCCGCTGACCAACCTCGCCCCAACAAATCGGGGTCCTACACTTCCTCCCGTAGAGCATCTCGAAAGTAGGTCGGTCAATGCTGGCGTGATAATTGTTGTTATACGAAAATTCCACTAACGTAATATATGTATCCCAACTCCCACCGAAATCCAGAACACATGCCCGCAACATATCCTCCATGTTCTGAATAGTATCTTCACTCTGACCATCGATCTGAGGATGGAATGTTGTATTAAAATGGACACGAGTGCCCAACTCGTCATGGAACCTCTTCCAAAACTTGGAAGTAAACCGGACATCTCTGTCAGAAATCACCGAAACTTGCACCCCATGTCGTGCCACAACCTCCCTGATATAGACCTCATTTAGCTTCTCTGCAGAAATACTCTCCTAGATCGGGATGAAGTGCGAGCTCTTGGTCAATCGATCCACGTTGACCCAAATCGAATCCACCCCACGCGCAGTCTGAGGTAACTTCGTGATAAAATCCATGGTATTATCTTCCCATTTCCATATGAGAGTCTCCAATGGCTGCATCTTGTCATGAGGTCACTGATGGTCGGCCTTGACTTTCCTGCAAGTCAAGAACCGCTCCACATACCAAGCCACATCCCACATCATGCAGGGCCACCAATAATCAGGACAAGGATCCCTATACATCTTCGTCGCCCCGGGATGAATGGAGAACCTAGACTTGTGCACCTCCTCCATCAGATGCTGATGCACACCGCCCAACTACGGAACCTAAACCCGTCGATGCAAAGTCAACAATCCGTGGCTATCATAATCGAAGGAAGCCACCTGACCCACAATATGCTCACTCTTTCGGTGCTCTTCCTTCATAGCCTCAACTTGAGCCTCATTAATCTGCTCCAACAAAAGAGTAATCGCGGTAATCCTCAAACATATGTCTCTGATCGGAGTCGCAACCGCCTTGCGGCTGAGAGCATCGGACACTACGTTGGCCTTCCTTGGGTGATAAAGGATTTCACAATCATAATCCCTCACCACATCCAACCATCGGCGCTGCCTCATATTCAAGATTGGCTGATCCATCACATACCTCAGGCTCTTCCGTTCCGTGTAAATAGTACAACAAAACCCATAGAGGTAATACCGCCAAATCTTGAGGGCAAAACCACAGCCCTCAACTCCAAATCATGCGTCAGATAATTCGCCTCATGAGGCTTCAGCTGCCTCGAAGCGTAAGCGATCATGCGGCCCCTCTTCATTAACACTGCCCCCAATCTTGTGATTGACGCATCACAATAAACCACAAAATCCTCGATACCCTCTGACAGGGTCAAAATCGGTGCATCACACAACCGCTGTCTCAAGGTCTCAAAATTTGCATGCTGCTTAGGCCCCCCAACGAAATATAACGGTCTTCTTTGTCAGTCGGGTCAAAGGAACAACTATCTTGGAGAAATCCTGGATGAATCTCCAATAATAACCCGCCAAACCAAGAAAACTCCGAATCTCATATGGAGACCTCCAATCCTCCCACTGCATCAAGAGCATTCTGGTTGACAAGGTACCCTAGAAACTGCACCTCGCGCAACCAGAACTCACACTTGGAGAACTTTACGAAAAGTCTCTCCCTCCTCAAAGTCTCCAGCACTTCCCTCAAGTGTTCCTCGTGCTTCTCTTGAGTCTTGGAATAAACCAAGATATCATCAATAAATACAATCATAGACCGATCCTGCATCGGCCTGCACACGCGGTTCATGAGATCCATGAACACGACTGGAGCATTGGTGAGCCCAAAAGGCATCACCATGAACTCGTAATGGCCATAACGAGTTCGGAAAGCTGTCTTCTGCACATGCGGTTCATGAGATCCATGAACGCGGATGGAGCATTGGTGAGCCTAAAAGGCATCACCACGAACTCGTAATGGCCATAACGAGTCCGAAAAGCTGTCTTCTGCACATCCTCATCCCTAACCCTCATCTGATGATAAACCGATCGCAAATCAATCTTGGAGAACCAAGATGCACCCTGAAGTTGGTCAAAAAGATCATCAATCCTCGGGAGTGGATAACAGTTCTTCACCATTACCTTATTCAGCTCCTGGTAGTCAATGCACATACGATGAGATCCATCCTTCTTCTTCACAAACAAGATCGGTGCTCCCTAAGGCAAACTGCTCGGTCGAATGAATCCATTTTCTAACAGCTCCTGCAACTGTGTAGACAACTCCTACATCTCGGGAGGAGCCAACCGATATGGTGCTTTGGCTATCGGAGCCGCACCAGGAACCAGATCAATCCTGAACTCAACCTGCCTCTCCTAAGGCACCCCGGGAAAATCCTCCGGAAACACATCCGGGTAATCCCGCACAATCGGCACATCATCCACAGTCGCCTTATCCTTATCCCGGGTATCCATAACATAGGCGACATATCCGGAACAGCCCTGTTGAATGTAGCGTCTGGCCCTCGCTGCTGAACACAATAACAGACCATTCTGAGCTCTCTCTCACTGAACTACTAACTCTCCCCCACTTGGGGTTCGAACCCGAACGAACTGCTGCTCACAATTGATTACCGCCACATTGGGGCTCAACCAATCCATACCTACAATAACCTTGTTCCCACGCAAAGAAATGGGAACCAAGTCGACCAGATACTGCTCGCTGAATAAATGAAGAGTACAACCCCGATGAACCATCGCAACCCAAAAAAGATCTATCATCTGCGATCTCGACATCCAAAGAACAATCCAGCTCCCGTGGAGCTCCGGCAAACCTCTTGATAAGTGCAAGGGATATAAAGGATCGGGTAGCCCCCGAATCAATTAATACCAATGCAGAAATATGTTCACAAGGAACGATCCTAAAATAAAACACACAAATATAAGAAACAATTCAATATAAATAAATAGATAAGGAGAAGATACATACCCGTCACCACGTCGGGAGTTGCACGAGCCTGCTCGGCTGTCAGGTGAAAAGCCCTGCTTTTCACCACAGGTGCATCTACTTGGCCATGGCGGCTGTCAGTAATCCGAAGAGTTGCAGGAGTGGGTGCTGACACCTGTCCTGCTGCAGCCAAACTCGAACAATGGGGCTTCTTGTGGCCCCTCTGATTGCAATGGAAGAAAATCAGATCAAATATCGGTGGGGTGGTGGTGGTAGTAGCAGTGCAATCCCTGCTAATATGACCAATTGGGTCGCACTTGAAGCAGCCAGAACCACCCACCATGCACGCCCCATCATGCATCGTGCCACACTTGCCATAGCGGCCCCGACCCTGCTGGCCCTTCCCTCTCATATCAACAACCCTGGGCCTCTTGCCTGAACCCTCAACACTCAGCACATAATCTGGCTTCCTCTTCTTCTCCATCTCCAGATCAATCTCCTCTCCTTAGCTCTCGCTATCATATCCTCCAGTGTCTTGCAGCTGCATCGGCTCACAAACTGCCAAATGTCACTCCTCAACATCTCATGATACCTAGCCTTCTTCATCTCCTCCTTCGCTACATACTGCAGAACCAAAAGTGCCCTCTCCCGAAACATCGCGCCGATCTCAACCACTGTCTCAGTAGTCTGGTGGAGATCCTGAAACTCTTGCGCCAACTGCTGCACCTCAATCACCAGTTTGAACTCAGCCATGAACCAGATCACAAAATCATCCCAGGTCATCGAATCAACAGCCTCATCACCCACTGCACACCCGAACTCCTCCCACCAATCATGTGCCCTGTCCTTCAAAAGACAGGAGACAAGTCTGACCTTTTACCCATGGGGAAACTGTTGGTGTAGAAGGCGTTAGCAACATCCGCTAACCACCTCCTGCTCGCTATCGGGTCCTTCACCAAGGCGTTAAAACCTAACCTTCTAAAATTATTTAGTTCCCTTAATATGTAACTTAGCATATTCGCTTACTAGTTAGCTAAAGCTAGTAAGAACTCCTAAAAGCACAAAGAAAGTAGCATTCGAGCATCAAGTAATCAGAACCAAGCATCCCTAATCAGGTCATCCTATCACTGACTAATCAGTACTAGCATGCAAGTCTACAAGCTCATACGATAGGCATACAAAGGCACCTATCCTAGCATTCTATCATGCAAAAAACACTGAGTATATACTTATCCCTAACTAGCATGCGATTCACAGATTCACAAATCAAATCATATTAGATAACATGTATGGGTATCTTGGGAAAACTTACTTGAGCTAGGTCGACTGCACGCACCATACCCTTTCTTGTATTAGAAAACTTGTTTTCCTTTTTAAAACATTTCATTTTTTGAAAAACTATACCAAATCGTCAATTTGAGTTCAGACACACCCGAGAGTATTTCCGAATCCCTCAAACCAAGGCTCTGATACGAACTTCTAACGTCCCAAAAATAAGACTCGAAAATTTTTCATTTTTAGATTAATAAAAACAACAACCCAAAACATTGTTATAAAACCATGAATATCAAATGTATCGATACATCATCAATATCAGAGAAAATCACAAAGATACGGAAATGAGTGGTGTGTGCTCCGCAATCATTATGAGTTTCTTCCCTATGGAACCAGAAGTACCTGAAACATAGAATGAAAACCGTAAGCACAAAGCTTAGTGACTTCCCCAAAATACCACATACCATACATAAATAAACACATAACGGGCCCCACCCAATGAGTGAATCGGGCCCCGACCACACTCTGTGACAACCCGGAACTTCTATCTTGTACAATTAGCCAACTCAGTCAATGTTAAACTCGTTTATGTTGTCTTCTAGAACTGTCTAAGGGTTCATTTAAGTGTTCTAAGCTTGGGTACAATCAAGGTTGACGCTAGGAATGAGTCAGCAAGGCGTATAGTAGCAAAACCGGGCCATACACTCCTTTAGGAGGAGTGTACGGCCATATACATGGGTGTGCGGCCGTACACCCCCCTCATGGCAACACACCCACTCTTATATAAAGGGTAGACCCCTTTCCTTTCATTCCTTTCACTCCTTGGCCGCACACTACACCATTCTCTCAAGCTTCTTCAACCGTGAACCCTCCAAAGCTTCAAGAACGTGGGTAATTCATCCTCTAACTTGTTAACCTTGACAGACCACTCTATCTAAGCCTTGAGTCTGCAATATTCGTCAAGTTCTTCATGTCTTGAAGAGTGTGCGGCCGCACACCCCCATAAGATGGTCGTACACTCCTAAAAGACCCTCCAAAGTGAGAGTTTGACCCCTATCTTCGAGATGGACATGACCCTAGCCTTGTTGCACCTTAAAGTCGACATTTTAGGCGTATACATGAAGGGTGTACGACCGCACACCCATATGTACGGCCGCACACACACCTTAGGGCTGCAAACGCACTTCTATGACCCTTATTGACCTCAAACTTGCACTACAACTAAGCATGGACCTAGAACACTTCATAGATGCAAGATAGGACCTTGGAAACACCTCAAAGACACATTCCATCATGAGTGTACGGCCGCACACCTCATGGGCCACACACCCATGGCCGTACACACCTCTAGGGTGGCCGTACACCTCCCTCACTCAATCACATGTGATTTTGGCACTTAGTTTAAGTCTTTCCAAGTCCTTAGGGTGGTTTTCTATCATGTCTAGTCGTGAAATACCCTAATTTGAATCATATATGTGTTATTACACGATAATTAGGATCCAATTGTGTTCGAGGCTTCATTTGACACTTAGCATCTCTTATCGATCCTTCATACAAATCACTCACTCGAGGTGAGTTCATACCCCTACCCTTTTACGATTTTAAACGTTTTCAGGGGGGAATACAAGCAAAACACAAATGTTTTTGTGAACTAATACAAACGGACTTTTAACAAGTATAAAACTCATGCAATTGAATTCAGACAACGATTTTCATATATTTAGATATCTTACCCCTTTTTGTACTATGTTGAGCATAAGGGACGTTTTCAACTTACCACCAAAATTGCATAGTTTTTCAGATTCAACATTTATATTATATACATGTAAACTATAATAGGTATAGTTTGGGGTTTTCAAATCATAACTTTTACGAATTCAGAGTTAATAACCCCTAAACATATAAACTATGGCAAATTTAGTTTGTGTATTCTTTACTACAAGGGTATGGCATTTGATAATTATTTAAATATAATTATTACCGTATACTGCATCTAACGGATTCTACTACAAGAAAACACTTTAGAATTTCATGTAAACTAGATTGTACAACATTGTGAGGCTCTACTTCAACACTGTACCCTTAGGGTACTGAATTAAATCCTATCCTAGTATAACCAGAGTCTACTGGAGGGAGAGCGTGAGATTTATGAATAGATCTATTCGGGATTGACAATCCCACACCTGAACTGCTAGCAACAGTTAGGCAGGCATGCCTGAGGTGACAAATGTCAGTTAACCAACACTTGAAGAACGTTGTAAAGGTCTCTAGGTCATATCAAGCATGGTTATACGACTCACAATAAGTATAAACTAATCATATGTTTACGGGATTTCACTCCTCATTGGTTATATTTAAGTAATTAAACCTACTATACATACTGGTATTAACCAGGGTATTCACATTATATGATACTTACGTTACTGATAGTAGCTAGGGATTTCATGCAAGTACTTTCAAATATATGAACAAAATTCAATAACGAACTTACACTGGGTCTTAAGGTTTAAGACTACTTGTCATAACTTAAGAAAATATTGGATTTTCTTGGAAGCATGAAAACCTTTCTATAAATTCATAAATAGATTTTTACTACATAACCTCGCTTATGAACTCACCACCTTTATGCTGATACTCTTTCAAAAGTGCTTGTATTCTCAAGAAATCAATAGACAAGTACCTCCTGGATTTTTGAGAAGCCGGAGCAACAAGAGTCTAGTCTTTATATTTTACTTACATTTTTTATGTATACAAACAAGTTTTAAACATATGTAAAGCTTTTTCATATATGTATTC
The DNA here is from genome assembly GCF_052849685.1 of Lactuca virosa. Lineage (NCBI taxonomy): Eukaryota > Viridiplantae > Streptophyta > Magnoliopsida > Asterales > Asteraceae > Lactuca > Lactuca virosa. The sequence continues at coordinate 278,095,267 of NC_136434.1, read as the reverse complement.
AATGTAATGGTTGTGTTTACTATGATTGCTATGATACAATTGTTGTGATACTACGCATGACGTCCTCTACCCCAGAACGTTTCCACCGTTCCGGTTTTGGGGTGTGACAGATTGGTATCAGAGCTCTTATTTATAGTGAACTAAGTATACCGAACCTTACATGGTATACAACTATAAACACTAAGGGGCTGAAGCACTCTGAAAACTAAAAATATATTTTTTAAAATATAAAGTATTTTGTAAAAAAAAAAGTATACGAGTATGCATACATAACAGAACCAGTGTCATAGATAGAACAAAACAAAAGTATTTGGATGTTGGACACTGTGGTTAAACCTGGGCAGTTATGTAATAATGTCTATGGTCAATATAGCCTGATCAACTATATTTACTCGAGAAATGACCAACATGTGCTTGGGAGTGACTGTAGTGTTGCAGCAAGCCTAAAACTTACCAAGTATATATACATCAAATATCGATAGAACCAAAAACATACAACTTAAAATACTATAGGAGTATTTTAGCTAGAGCCAAATACAACATAGAGATTCATTTCAAGTGTTACTACATATTCTTTCTTATCAATATTTACTTGCAATAGTAACCCTCCTCTATATATCGCTTCGTAGAACACTTTAACTTTCAGAATGAGATATATCTTGTTTCATATATCTTGATTTAAATTCAGGCGACTTATCATCCTATTCTTCCTGATTGTTCTAGAATAAGATGCCTCCCCAAAGAAGACCCATCAGAAGGAACAACAACACTCCGCCACCGCCGCCTCCTCAGTTTGATCCTGTCATGTTCCAGGCAGCAGTTACCGCCGCCGTGACTGCTGCAATGGCACAAGTAAACTCTAGTGGATCCGGAAGTGGTACTCATCCCCAGAACCCCGGGGATCAGGGAGAACAAAAGGAGTGTTCCTACAAGGACTTATTGAATGCAAAACCCAACTCTTTTGGTGGCAGTGGAGGTGTTATTTCCCTGACTCGATGGTTCGAGAAGATCAAATCCATCTTCGAAATTTGCGCATGCTCTAAGGCAAACAAGGTGAAATTCGCCGCTTGCACCTTCACCGACCGAGCACTGACCTGGTGGAATGTTCGAGTCAAATCCCTAACCCTGCCGATCGCCAATGCCATGGGTTGGGGAGCTTGAAGGAACTCATGCTAGCTGAATACTGCCCAAGGGGCGAGATGCAAAAGTTAGAACACGAACTCTGGAACCTAAAGATGAAGGGTTCTGACATCGCTGCCTACACCGCTAGATTCTGTGATCTGGCTCTTCTCTGTCCGGGAATGGTCACCCCGGAAAGCAAGAAGATTGAGAGGTACATTTGGGGACTGACGGCCCCAACTAAAGGAAATGTTTTGGCTGCTAGGCCCACTACATTTGATAGCACCAAGTGTTTGGCGCAGACTCTAATAGATCATGGGGTCGATATTGATGAGGTGGCAACCGCTCCCAAGCCACACCAGGAGAGTGGAGAGAAGAAGAAAAAGTTCTGGAACAAACGCAAGGGGCAGTCTTCGCAGGAGCCCTCCAAGAAACAACAATCAGTGGCAGTTCATGCTGCTACTACTCCTGCTGCTACTCCAGCTACTGTTCCAACCACTCAAGCTCCTACCGGTGGTTATGATGGAAACCTACCTCTGTGCAACAAGTGTAACTTTCATCATCACGGACCCTGCCATGAATTGAAATGCAACAGCTATGGAAAGAAGGGACACACGACTCGATACTGCAAGACACCCGTTCAACCAACCAATCAGGCTCCTGGAGCAGGCGCTAGTCAAGCCTGTTATGGATGTGGAGAGGTTGGGCATTTCAAAAGAAACTGTCCCAAGGCAGTAACAACTGGGAACATAGGGAGGGTACTGGCTATGGGCCAGTAGGAAGAGGTCGCTGATCCTACCGTTGTTACGGGTACGTTCCTCCTTGACAACTCTTATGCATGCATTCTTTTTTATTCTGGTGCGGAGAGGAGTTTTGTTAGTCATGCATTCAAACATCTACTCAAACATAAATCCCAACCTTTAACTGAAACGTTTACCGTCGAGATGGCTAACGGAAAGAAAGAAAGCACTAACTGTTGGGTTATGAGCATTCTAACACTCCTAAGTGTACATGCAACCCTAAATACCTTGGATCTATGTTTTCTCTATTATACATACAATTATGAACATCCAAGGTATTATCCTAATCTAGCATACAAAATAATAAATATAACAAGATAGAATACATACCTCTTTGATGTAGAATGTCTTCATGAAGCTTGAGTGCCTAGTGCCCCAAGTGTGACACCTCAAATGGTTCACACAACACCAAATACACTTGGAATAACTTGAGAGAAACTTGAACACTCCTTGAAATCGTCTAGCCCTCACACTCACACATTAGTCCACGATTTCTTGAGCCATGGGATTCTTTTATATGGTGGCTATTAGGGTTACACCATGTAACTCATAACTTTACCCATTCCTTATGCTCCATGGATTTTAACCTCCATGGAGTATCCATGGGTCACCCCATGGACTTAGTCCAACTTAAGGAATCTTGGATCACAGGCCCACATATATAAGAATGAATGATTTACACAATCAACCCATATATTTAATTAGTCTCCTTGTGATCACTTAATTAATTCCAAATTAATTCTTGATCAATACTAATTAAATAACCTTATTAATATATTAGAACTTATAATATATTAACCAACCTTAAGTGTTATTTCTCTCATTATAGTCTATCCAAATGCATGATGCCATGCAACCCAAATGGACCATGCCGGGTCGGGTCAAGTCTTACCAATTATAGTTATGGACTTAGACATTAATCCAACAGTCTCCCACTTGGATAAGTCTAAAACTATTATTGCGTATGACTTCAGGAACCGATCAGCAATCGTAGCTCTCAAAAGCTTCTGTCGAACTCTGACCTTGTCGATGAACTCTGACCTTTGTCAATGACTTGTCCATTAGATAAGGGATCATATATTCCTCCATTCTAGATATCATATGGACTGTGACATGGATTATCAATCATTCTCTCTGTCCATTTGTTGTTTCCCGATTTCCGATTCATGATGACTGACTGATTGAACAAATCAAATCAGTCCTGGCTTGGCCAAGCACTCATATGTATCATCTTTAAATCATCGAGGGGCCCACAGATATCGCTTTTATCCCGAAGGTAAAAGGAATGGATAAACTTCGACTCATATGGCTTGTTCTACTACTTGTTGAATCATACACAAAGGCACGTTTTATAACATCGAGTTACCAATGCGTTTTCGTGCAATCAATGTATAACCAACTCATAGTAACAACTCATATCTCTAGGTTTGAAGAATATAAGATATTATCGTCTCATGATCACTCGTGATAAAATCCATGAAGTGATTCAAATGAGCGCGGGTTGAATCCAATACTCAGAACTTATGAGCACTCATGAGTGTTGTAGCACCACTTTTGTCCACCAACTTGGACCTCTACAAACCAACCCATGACAGTCTTGATTCATATCTACTTCCAACATATGACCGACTGTGGATGGTTTGAATAACTTAATCATTCAGGAAGAGCGGCTTAGTTATTCTGGAAGTCAAAACATGCAAAGTGAAACACAAGAATAAATGAATCAAATATGGTATCAAACCCTATGAATATAAATAAACACTTTTATTTATCACCATACTAATTACTCATTATTCATTGTTTCGGTTTTATCAACTTTATACTTGAATTTAAAACAATAGTTGTCCCATGCTCCAAGCATGTACACTATGTTTTCTAAACACTAGTCATGCCATACACCAAGTATGCATACTATGTTTGTCTATGATCTTTACTTTGTAAAATAGATCAATTGAACATCACTCCAATGATCCTCTTTTCACAGTCCCAAATCCTTACTGCAAATGCAAGAATTCCAAATTCATGCCATTTACTGAAATCTGTTAGATTCTAAACTTATATGCATTGATCCTCTTAATGATTATGCACGAAGTCAGAAAGACTTGACAACAATCATTACAGAGCATTCCAAAGGAGATCAGCTCCTTGGAAACATCCTTCTTTCATTAAGTTTCCTAATATTACACAGATTGAATAATTTCTAACTTTGAAACATTTCCATATTCCATTTTGACTATCACTTCTGAACAAGAGTTGCCTCCTTACAGATTATGTCAATATGGTCCTTCCAGAATTAACATTATACTTCCAACTGTCCTTGAGCAACCAATCTTTGGTAAACCTTAGATTGTCCTCGACAATTGCTTAATCATTTTAGTCATATCCAATTCTAGACCTTTTCCCTTCATAATGCCCCAGGCATTTGGAAAATTTTAGAAAGGATGAATATAGCACATGTAATCGATCCTATATCCGAAGCATATGGGACACGATTCATGATGTCTCACATAAAGACTAAACCAGTCTTTTGCTATAATATTTCCATTTCAATTTGCCAAGTTCTCAAAATTCAGATTATGAAAAGGGATGCCGTAATCATAATCGAATTTTAGAACGCAAATAATGGACCCATATATAGAATTTCCTTATGTTGAGCCATTCCAACATGAAATTTAGAATTTCCTTATGTTGAGCCATTCCAACATGAAATTCATATATCCTTGATTAAATACGATTAAAATCTCAATCTAAGCTTTTAGAATTGAAATGAAGTATAATTTCCTCTCCCTTAATTATAGCAAAACAACTTTTTCAATCCCTGCAGCCACACGAATTGAAACTTTTGTTTTCTATAATTAACATTGCTAACTTGCAACCTTTGTCATAATTATCATGCTCCCACTAACATGATGATTATTAGCATAACACTTATGCTCCCACTAGCTTTGACATGTACTCAGAAATCAGCTGACTTTCTTACCAAAGTTTAGATTTCTGATACTAGATTGTTTTGATAAAACTTTATCAAAATCATACACCTCTCTTAGATAGCTCACATGTGTGTCTAAACAATTTTAGAACTATGAAAAGGGATGTCGTAATCATAGTCTCAATTGTTTAGACCTTTGCCACTTCTCACAAGTCCATGTTAGTGTGCCGGTAAACCACACACGCTCCACTAACGACTTTGAGAATGCAAATATCACAATTGCTATCTAGCTAAAATCTACTTAGTGAAAGTGTTTTCTCACCATCATTTTCATGAATCGGAGAGAAACCTTATGACACTTAGATTTAATAGTGTATGTGTTCTTATCCATGTGATTTTGTCAAAACCATAATCACAAGACAAGGTTAGTGACAAATCCAAACTCATATTGATTAAACTTGTGCAATCTTAAATTCTTGCCATTTGGCAGCTCAGGTGCCTGCCATTGCTTCCAAGTAGTTGTGCAACCAATTGAGAACTCTCAGAACTCCTATGCAAAGCCAACTTGAATAGGCACAAAAATTTCAACACGATAGGTTATAAACCTCAAGTCGTGTGCTAGTGAAGGACTTTAGGTTTTATTCTTGATTAAGTCTTGAAACTTTCAAGAGCTTTAAGACTCCCACTGTCCTCTTGACATATAAGACTCCCTTGTCAAATATTCAAGAGATAGTGCGGATTCTTTATCAAGACTAACACTTTACACAATTGGCCTAAGTTGGTCTCTGTTTTATCCAAAACATCACAACTTACCAATTTCAAATGTACAAGAGTAGATAACCTTTTACTCTTACATTTGACTAGTGTTAACAAACCCTCTTTAAGATATGTCACTCAAGTTACAATCTTGGAGTATGACTCTAAGAATTGTTTTGGAACGAAGTATGACTCATCTTTTTTATTTAATCATTTCAACAATTCATGACTCCTCTTCTTGACTTTAGAGGACCAATTGTGATATGGTATCTTAATCATTAAGATGATCATAAACATGATACTAAAGTACTCTCCCATCTTTTCAGATTTGAGAAACTTTTATCTTTCTGCCATACTTTGATTCTTCTTATTCGTTCTGTCTCACATTGAAACTTCTCCAATGCTACAGACTTATACTTAAACTTATAAGTATAACCATATTTACTGAACTTAAGTAAATCATGACGAATAGTCTTCTTGATCTTTTGTGGTGGACTTGACCAGTGCACAAGAATGTGTACTCGATCCCTTAGTCGTTTCCTTATTCACATGAGGAATTAGTCTTAATTTTCCAAGCTGAAAGTTCTCATTCATCATACTATACAACTTGCATGATTCCAAGTTTCGGTCCAATTGAACCTTGGGTGATGAGAATCTTTCCTTATTTGGTAATATTAGACACTACCACAACCGAAAGAATCAAATCCATTTTTCCAATATTGCTATCAATGGAATCTTATAAGCAACAACTTTTCACAAATGCCATTGTAAGGATACTTAAAATAAATAAAATCAAAACCTTTTTCTTTTATTTTTAAAACTTTGCGGAAAAACTTATCCTTACAATCCATATGAAAACCTTGTTATTATCTATTCCTAAGCAATATAAATATCATAACTCTTAAGTAATAGCCCAAAATTCTGATCACCGAACCATACGATTGAAATCCATCTTCGCGATCAGAATCAGCATGTACTTAATAGAGTTAGACAATGGACTTTACCTGAAGTAGAGCCAAACTTATTGACTTTAACATCCTTAGGTAAATTTGGCAGCTTCGTAACCAATGCCCCTTCCTTTGGCAATAGTTACCTATGGACCCTTGATAATGGGACTATCTCAGACTTCGCCTCTCTCTTTACCATTGGGTCAACCGAGTTGACTATGGCCCATCCCGTTCCATTGGGAAGAGAGAGCTTTACTGGATATCCAATGTCATCATTGTCAATGTCCATAGCGTTTTAGGAAGTTGATCTTAGCAAATAGATAGGATCATTAAGGGTCTTGTCTTAGTCTGTTTCATAGGATTCCCAAAAGAACTCACTATGTGACTTAGAAAGTAGTTGAGCCACCAACTTTCTCAAGACTTTGACACCCAACTCTCCCGGCTTGTCAATATGTGACTACATCTCCAAGATGTGATCACACCTAGACCTTGCCTTGCCAATAGGGCTTGAGTGACCTTAAACTTTTTAGGAACTTGTGGGTTAGGGAGAATAATTGGAGGAGGTGAAAGAAATATGATATCCATGGGACATCATCTTCATTTAGGAAAGCTTGTTTCAAGAGATTTGGGAAGATCATAAATGTCTAGACCAGACATCTTTTTGGGAGATATTCAAGATAGTTGATTTAAAGTCCTTAATATGACACCCAATATGAAATATTAAGGCTAGGACCCAACAAACTATTTTATAACTTAGAAGAGGGATGCCGTAATCCAAGCTATAAAATATTTGAAGGTAGGTGAATGACGATTCACCAATTTGCACCATGAAAAACGAAATAATTTATTAGGTTTTAATTGGATTTGAAAGTCCTAGATCTTTGAGATTCATTGAACTGTTCAAAGGCATGTTTCAATCTCGAGTGTGCCCTTCAGGTTTTGTGACTGGGATGCCGAGGATCACAAAACAAGGTGTGAATAACCATGCAAATATACTTGGTACCCTTAATATTTACCCCTTAATCAGTGTGCCGGTTAACCACACACGCTCCACCGATACTATGATAAATATTAAGTTACCCTTTGCCTACCTTGTTAAGTCCAGGTTAGTGTGCCGGTTAACCACACACGCTCCACTAACGACTTAAGCAAAGTGCAAAGTGTAATTTCATGGGTTAGCACCAAATTCACATTTTCCTAAGTAACTAAGATTGGGTATTAATAAGAGTTTAGTTACTTAGTATTTATCATTAATACTTTTAATGAAAGGAGAATTATAGTTCGTGTCCTACCCGTTCGGCTAACGACCCTCCACCAGTTAAGGAAGCGGTGGGTGAGAGTGGACACCCATTAAACTGCCATTTTATAGGCAGTAACCTTATACCCCCCTTATAGACCGGCTTCGTGAATGAGGCCTACTAACGGTAAGACTGACTTTACTCTTATACATATATATAAATATTATTAACTTATAATATTATAAAGTATAAGGGTTGAATTTTAACTTTTAAAATTCTGAGGGCTAACTTGGAATTAAAGTATTCATAAGTGAAAACTTTTCAAATTCCAAAACTTGAGGGCAAGTTTTGAAACTATTCAAAACTAATTAATTCCATAACTGATGAGTTTAAAGTAGTTTTAATTAAAAAAAACTCTTCAAGTTCCATAACTTGAGGACAAGTTATGGAAGACTTTAAACTAATTAATAAAAAAAATAACTTTTTTTTATTGTAACTTATGGAACTAATTAAGGTTACATTTTTTTTTAATTTAATGAAGAGACTTTTGAACCTCCATAACTTGAGGACAAGTTATGGAGTCATAAAACCATTTAATTAGAACTAGACTCTTCATTTTGTAACCTTTGCCAACTTTTATGAGTTTTATGATTCTTAAATGTGACTTTTCATATAACTTGAGGACAAGTTACAAAAACACACTTTGGAATCAACTCTTAGATTAAAATGGATTGAAAACAACTATTTCACACAACTTTTCTATTAATCTAAGAACCTCATAAGAACAAGATAATTCAAATCATCAATCTTCAAGAAATTAGCATGAACATACAAACTAATACAAATCTTGAAATTATGACAATTATCTTAGAAATTGGATTAGCATGAACATTACCTCATCAAAAACAAGTTTATAAGTCCAAAAACATCTTAGGGTAATGTTCCTAGTCCAATTCCAGCCAAAACAATCGAATATATGCATCCAACTCGATTTTTCAGCTACTTTTGCAAGTATAACAAGAAAACAAGCCTAGTCTCTGATACCACTGTTGGGTTATGAGCATTCTAACACTCCTAAGTGTACATGCAACCCTAAATACCTTGGATCTATGTTTTCTCTATTATACATACAATTATGAACATCCAAGGTATTATCCTAATCTAGCATACAAAATAATAAATATAACAAGATAGAATACATACCTCTTTGATGTAGAATGTCTTCATGAAGCTTGAGTGCCTAGTGCCCCAAGTGTGACACCTCAAATGGTTCACACAACACCAAATACACTTGGAATAACTTGAGAGAAACTTGAACACTCCTTGAAATCGTCTAGCCCTCACACTCACACATTAGTCCACGATTTCTTGAGCCATGGGATTCTTTTATATGGTGGCTATTAGGGTTACACCATGTAACTCATAACTTTACCCATTCCTTATGCTCCATGGATTTTAACCTCCATGGAGTATCCATGGGTCACCCCATGGACTTAGTCAAACTTAAGGAATCTTGGATCACAAGCCCACATATATAAGAATGAATGATTTACACAATCAACCCATATATTTAATTAGTCTCCTTTTGATCACTTAATTAATTCCAAATTAATTCTTGATCAATACTAATTATATAACCTTATTAATATATTAGAACTTATAATATATTAACCAACCTTAAGTGTTATTTCTCTCATTATAGTCTATCCAAATGCATGATGCCATGCAACCCAAATGGACCATGCCGGGTCGGGTCAAGTCTTACCAATTATAGTTATGGACTTAGACATTAATCCAACAGTCTCCCACTTGGATTAGTCTAAAACTATTATTGCGTATGACTTCAGGAACCGATCAGCAATCGTAGCTCTCAAAAGCTTCTGTCGAACTCTGACCTTGTCGATAAACTCTGACCTTTGTCAATGACTTGTCCTTTGCTACGAGAAAGCCATCCGTCTCAAACTTCCCTCTGGCGAAGCCCTCAACATTTTCGGTGATAAACTCAGTCCGAACCTTCGTATCATTTCCTGCATCAAAGCCCAGAAGTATCTGCGGAAGGAATGTCATGCATTCCTAGCTCATGTTGTTGATGAAACGCAAAAAGTTTAAGACCCCGAGAGCATCCCCGAAGTCTGCAACTTTCCTGATGTCTTCCCCGAAGATCTTCCAGGAATTCCTCCCAAGCGCCAAGTTGAGTTTCGTATCGACTTAATGCCCGGAGCTACTCTTGTAGCTAAATCTCCCTACCTCCTAGCGCCGGCAGAAATGCAAGAGTTATCCAGCCAGCTCAATGAGCTGATCAGCAAAGGATTCATAAGACCGAGTTCCTCACCCTGGGGAGTCCCGATTTTATTCGTAAAGAAGAAAGATGGATCCTTCCGGATGTGCATTGACTACCGAGAGCTGAACAAGCTTACCATCAAGAACCGTTATCCCCTACCCAGAATCGACGACCTCTTCGATCAACTTCAGGGAGCCAGTTACTTTTCGAAGATAGATCTAAGATCAGGGTATCATCAGTTGCGGGTTCACGAGAATGATGTGCCCAAGACAGCATTCCGAAATCGCAATGGACACTACGAGTTTGTAGTAATGCCCTTTGGTCTAACCAACGTACCGGCGGTATTCATGGATCTGATGAATCGGGTGTGCCGCCCTTTCCTAGAAAAGTTCGTGATCGTGTTCATTGACGACATACTTGTCTATTCACGGAGCGAGGATGATCATAAACAACACTTGAGACTAGTGCTAGAAACATTAAGGGCAGAGAAGCTATATGCAAAATTCTCAAAGTCTGAGTTCTGGATCAGGAAGGTAACTTTCCTTGGACACGTGGTTAGCGAGGAAGACATACACGTGGACCCTTCCAAAATCAAAGCGGTTGAGAATTGATCAGCACCAAAGACACCCACAAAAATCCGCCAATTCTTGGGTCTCGCAGGCTACTATCGCAGGTGTCACACCCCCAAACCAAGGATGGCGGAAACGTCCGGGGGTGGAGGACTTCATGTATAGTATCATAACAACAATTGTAATAGTAATTCAAGCAAACCCAACCAACATATATATAATTGAAAAAGTTACATCATTGTATGAATTACATGTTTACGAATCAATTACATTATGTTGACAAAATATGAAATAGTAGACGCCTTAGCGTCCCATCCTCAAATGCACTTGGTTACCTGTTTAATGATTTCCTGAGAATACAAGTTGTTTGAAAAAGTGTCAACACAAGGGTTGGTGAGTTCATAAGCTTTTGTTTGGTATTATTAAAAGCCTTTCGTTTGTAAAAGTAGTATTTGTGTTAGAAAATCCAATATTTTCCTTAATGTGTAAATGTAGTCTTAAAACCCAAAGACCGAAATGTACAAGTAATTTGTCATATTTATAGTAAAACAATGCAAGTTTAAATCGACATAAACTCGTTAAATTTTAATGAAATTCCCGTAAATTCCAATGTTTATTAATACTTTATGTGAGTTTATTATAACCATACTATGACCAAGGTTGCCTAAAACGACGTTCTTCAGGCGTCGGAAATGTTATGACATTTGTCACCCCAGACCTATCGGTCTAACTGTTGCATGCAGTTTAGGTGTGGGTTTGTCAAACCCAATATAGATCTATACACAACTATCACGCTCTCCCTCAAGGAGACTCTGGTTACAATACATGACTTAATGGTAATTTGAAGTAAATGTCTCACAAAGTCATTAACGGAATTACGTGTTATGAAAACTTGGTACCGTATGGCCGTACCTTGCTTAATGAAAATATCCTTTGTATAAATGTACCCTTTTTAAATGTATGTGTCATGTAATGTCTCACAGAAGTCATTAACGGAATTACGTGTTATGAAAACTTGGTACCGTATGGCCGTACCTTGCTTAATGAAAATATCATTTGTATAAATGTACCCTTTTTAAATGTATGTGTTATGTAATGTTTCATAAAGTCATTAACGGAATTACGTGTTATGAAAACTTGGTACCGTATGGCCGTACCTTGCTTAATGAAAATATCATTTGTATAAATGTACCCTTTTTAAATGTATGTGTTATGTAATGTATCATAAACTATACCTATTATAGTTTATCAACCAAGGGTAGTACGTAGTAATGTATGCAAACTATATTCAAAATAGTTTATTAAATGTTTGAATGTATCGGTTGTACTTTGATTATAATCACTTGTTATTCTTTATATTTTATATGTCCAAATCCATTTGTAAACTGATGTGTGTCTAAATATTAAGATAAAATGTCATATATTGCAATAACATATAATCACATAAAGATATACACCTTGCTCAACATGTTACAAGGTGAAATGAAATTGACAGCAACTTTTTATTGTATACAGTTTCTGTTACTGTTCTTAGAAAATTTATAGAAAAATCATCAAAGCTCCAAATCCAAATCCGCAAATTCTGAGAGTTTGAAATATGAGTCTAGTTTGTTCGTAAATTTTATCATGATTTTTAGTGATCTCTAACAGAGGTGAAAATGTTCATAATCACAGACTGGTCCGGGTTTGCCTCTGAAATGATAGGCAGTTTTGTAAAAATCACCATAAATTGTAGAAAAATCATATGGAGATGTGCAAGTAGCCATTTTAAAGCTAAGAGTTTGAACTACTTGCACCTGGAACAGTTTTGAAAACTAAAATATTTAAGTTGACCAAAACAGTCCGTGATCGAAGTTCATCTTTTCTGATGTAATCTGATAGAAAAAGTTTAATTGTGTTCTTGATGATTTTACTTGTATTCCCCCCTTAAAACTTAAGAAAAACATGTAAATGTAGGGGTATGAACTCACCCTATGTGGTTTCAGTAGATGAAAGTAAGAGAGAGGAAGTGTTCAACCCAAGAACACTAAGAAGATGTCTTGATGATTCGAGAATCTAACACCGAATAAGATGGAATTTGTGTAAGATATCAATGATTTGAGTAGAATGGAGTGTAATAATTATATGAATGATGAAGATACTTACTAATTGAAGAAAGAAATCCCTGGAGAAAGCCTTGAAGTTCTTGAAGTTGAGAGAAAATATGAGAGAATTTTGGAGAGTGTTCTTTGGTTGCTAAGTGTAGAATGAAAGAAGTTAATGAGAATGAGGAGAGATGACCAATTCTCCAGCTCTTAGAACGTGGGAAGAGCTGGAGATTGGGTGTAAAGGTCCACTAAGGTGACAAGGGGTAGTGGGAAAGAGTGGCTAATTATAGAGTGAGGTGGTGGTGGTTTGCTTTTGCCATAAATTAAGGAAAAGCAAATATTCCCTCAATAATTAGTTCAACCACTAATTCTTTTAGTATATTTTTATAAAAACCCTGGAGATTTATATATTTTGGGGCCTTAGTTTATAAAATAAAGTTTTGGGTGAAAATCCCACGTTAAAATAATAAAAAACGGAGTTAAAACGAAGTCGTAGTCGAAAAACCGGTAAAAAGGGGCCGTATGCGAGACCTCTCGGATGGGGGCCGAGACTTCGGACCCTCGCATGCGAGGCTGCTGTCTGATGGCTTCGGATTCGGTCTCCTGAGAGGCTTCAGCTTCGGTCCTGATGAGAGGCTTCGGATCCGAGGCCTCGGATGAGAGGCTTCGGTCCTGAAGTTTCCGTTTTGGGTCCTTAAGGCTATTTTACCTGTTTTTACCCCGTTTCAAGTGGTTTTTGACCCGGTTAAGGGTCGGGATGACCCGAATGATTCCAAAAAGTTATGGGAACTTTTAAGAGAGATTTGGGAGAGATTTCAAATAGAAAGAGATAGAGTGAAAACGATTTAGAGAGGTTTCGTTTGTGATTAATTTGAGTGTCCGGCTTCATAACGCAAGGTTCGTAAACCCCCGTTAAACCGTGTTTTAGTGTCGTACACACTCCCGATGAGTGTGCAATAATGTTTTATCGTTTTGGTTCGTTGTTTAGCGCTGTTAAGGCTAAGGAAAATCAAACACATGAACTTTCCAAATGATGATTTCTCATTAAAATAGCGAATTGTATAGTGATTACATAACGTAAACCCTAACATACAAGGGTTAGTGGAGTTGACCGGTTTGACTTGTTGACTTTGTTTGACTTTGACTTGACCGAAATTTGAGGGTTGTCACAGCAGGTTTATCCAAAACTTCTCCAGAATCGCTAAACCTTTAACTACCCTGACGCAGAAAGGTGTAACCTTTAGTTGGCGAGACAAACAAGACACTGCGTTTCAAACCTTGAAGTGGGCCCTATGCAGCGCACCTATCTTGTCCCTGCCCGAAGGGAAGGAAGACTTCGTTGTCTACTGTGATGCATCCAATTAGGGCCTAGGCTGTGTGCTCATGCAGCGAGGAAAGGTTATCGCCTATGCCTCGAGGCTGTTGAAAACACAAGAAGTCAATTACACAACTCACGACCTAGAATTAGGAGCAGTGGTCTTTGCGTTGAAGATCTGGAGACATTATCTCTACGGAACCAAATGCACTGTATTCACCGACCATAAAATCCTACAACATATCTTTGATCAGAAAGAGTTAAACATGAGACAGCGGTGATGGGTAGAGCTACTCAGTGATTACGAGTGCGAAATACGCTACCATCCCGACAAGGCCAACGTGGTAACAGATGCCCTCAACCACAAGGAGTATTCAGGTCGTAGAGTGAAGGCATTGACTATGACCATCCATTCCTGATTATCCACACAAATCTGAGAGGCTCAGCTGGAAGCCTTAAAACCAGAGAACATGTCGGATGAAGCCTTGCGGGGAATGGATAAGAACTTAGAGGTCAAGGGAGACGGAGTTTACCACTTCATGAACCGGATCTGGACCCTAAAGTACGGCGGGTACAGGGAGGTTGTCATGAACGAAGCTCACAAGAGTAGATACTCCATTCACCCAGGTTCAGATAAGATGTATCTGGATCTCAAACAACTCTATTGGTGGCCGAACATGAAAGCGGAAATTGCTACCTTCGTGGGCAAGTGTTTGACTTGCGCCAAGGTGAAGGTAGAATACCAAAAGCCCTCAGGTTTACTTCAGCAGCCAGAAATACCTGAGTGGAAGTGGGAAAGGATTACAATGGATTTTATCACTAAATTACCCAGATCTCCGAGTGGGCACGACGTCATCTGGGTAATTGTCGATCGACTAACTAAATCCGCCCACTTCCTGCCGATCAAAGAAAACTTCAAGATGGAGAGACTCACACGAATATACCTTCGAGAAATAGTTCGCCTTCATGGGGTACCTGTATCCATTATCTCCGATCGGGATAGCAGGTTTACCTTGAGATTCTGGCAAACACTACAAAAGGCTCTCGGAACTCAGCTGGATATGAGCACAACTTATCATCCACAGACAGACGGACAGAGTGAGAGGACAATCCAGACATTGGAAGATATGTTGAGAGCATGTGTCATCGATTTCGGCACGTCGTGGGACACTCATCTACCCTTGGTCGAATTTTCCTACAACAACAACTACCATACCAGCATTAAGGCTGCGCCGTTTGAAGCTCTCTATGGCCGTAAGTGCAGATCCCCTCTATGCTGGGCTGAAGTGGGTGACACGCAGCTAGTCAAGGGTCAAGTTCCCGACAACACTCTCACAGGTCCTAAAATCATCCGAGAGACGACTGAAAAGATCGTACAAATCCGGGAACAACTAAAAGCATCAAGAGATAGACAAAAGAGATACACCGACAAGAGACGTAAACCCTTGGAATTCCAGGTTGGTGACTGTGTCCTTTTGAAGGTCTCACCCTGGAAAGGCATGATATGCTTCGGAAAGCGTGGAAAGCTAAATCCAAGATACATTGGACCGTTCGAGATCCTTGCTAGCATCGGTCCTGTGGCATACAAACTCCAGTTACCTCGAGAACTTAGCAACGTACATCCCGTCTTCCACGTATCGAACCTAAAGAAGTGTCTATCCGATGAGACACTTGTAATTCCCCTCGATGAGATCGAACTAGACAAGAGCTTACACTTCGTGGAAGAGCCAGTTGAAATCATGGACCGGGAAGTCAAACGAATGAAACAAAGTCGCATCCCGATAGTGAAGGTTCGCTGGAATGCCAAGCGGGGACCTGAATTCACTTGGGAGCGTGAGGATTCAATGAAACAGAAGTACCCTCATCTTTTTCCAAGTCCATGATTTGTATTTCTATTCTTGAATTTTGGGACGAAATTCCCTCTAACGGGGGGATGATGTGACAACCCGGAACTTCTATCTTGTACAATTAGCCAATTCAGTCAATGTTAAACTCGTTTCTATTGTCTTCTAGCACTGTTTAAGGGTTCATTTAAGTGTTCTAAGCTTGGGTACAATCAAGTTTGAGGCTAGGAATGAGTCAGCAAGGCGTATAGTAGCAAAACCGGGCCATACACTCCTTTAGGAGGAGTGTACAACCGTATACATGGGTGTGCGGCCGTACACCCCCCTCATGGAAACACACCCACTCTTATATAAAGGGTAGACCCCTTTCCTTTCATTCCTTTCACTCCTTGGCCGCACACTACACCATTCTCTCAAGCTTCTTCAACCGTGAACCCTCCAAAGCTTCAAGAACGTGGGTAATTCATCCTCTAACTTGTTAACCTTGAAAGACCACTCTATCTAAGCCTTGAGTCTGCAATATTCCTCAAGTTCTTCATGTATTAAAGAGTGTGCGGCCGCACACCCCCATAAGATGGCCGCACACTCCTAAAAGACCCTCCAAAGTGAGAGTTTGACCCCTATCTTCGAGATGGACATGACCCTAGCCTTGTTGCACCTTAAAGTAGACATTTTGGGAATATACATGAAGGGTGTACGGCCGCATACCCCTATGTACGGCCGCACACAAACCTTAGGGCCGCAAACGCACTTCTATGACCCTTATTGACCTCAAACTTGCACTACAACTAAGTATGGACCTAGAACACTTCATAGATGCAAGATAGGACCTTGGAAACACCTCAAAGACACATTCCATCATGAGTGTACGGACGTACACCTCATGGGCCGCACACCCATGGTCGTACACACCTCTAGGGTGGCCGTACACCTCCCTCACTCAATCACATGTGATTTTGGCACTTAGTTTAAGTGTTTCCAAGTCCTTAGGGTGGTTTTCTATCATGTCTAGTCGTGAAATACCCTAATTTGAATCATACATGTGTTATTACATGATAATTAGGATCCAATTGTGTTCGAGGCTTCATTTGACACTCAGCATCTCTTATCGATCCTTCATACAAATCACTCACTCGAGGTGAGTTCATACCCCTACGCTTTTACGATTTTTAAACGTTTTCAGGGGGGAATACAAGCAAAACACAAATGTTTTTGTGAACTAATACAAACGGACTTTTAACAAGTATAAAACTCATGTAATTGAATTCAGACAACGATTTTCATATATTTAGATATCTTACCCTTTTTTGTACTATGTTGAGCATAAGGGACGTTTTCAACTTACCACCAAAATTGCATAGTTTTACAGATTCAACATTCATATTATATACATGTAAACTATAATAGGTATAGTTTCGGGTTTTCAAATCATAACTTTTACGAATTCAGAGTTAATCACCACTAAACATATAAATTATGGCAGATTTAGTTTGTGTATTCTTTACTACAAGGGTATGGAATTTGATAATTATTCAAGTATAATTATTACCGTATACTGCATCCAACGGATTCTAATACAAGAAAACACTTTAGAATTTCATGTAAACTAGATTGTACAGCATTGTGAGGCTCTACTTCAAAACTGTACCCTTAGAGTACTGAATTAAATCCTATCCTAGTATAACCAGAGTCTCCTGGAGGGAGAGCGTGAGATTTGTGAATAGATCTATTCGGGATTGACAATCCCACACCTGAACTGCTAGCTACAGTTAGGCAGGCATGTCTGAGGTGACAAATGTCATTTAACCAACACTTGAAGAACGTTGTAAAGGTCTTTAGGTCATATCAAGAATGGTTATACGACTCACAATAAGTATAAACTAATCATATGTTTACGGGATTTCACTCCTCATTGGTTATGTTTAAGTAATTAAACCTACTATACATACTGGTATTAACCAGGGTTTTCACATTATATGATACTCACGTTACTGATAGTAGCCAGGGATTTCCTCCAAGTACTTTCAAATATATGAACAGAATTCAATAACGAACTTACATTGGGTCTTAGGGTTTAAGACTACTTGTCATAACTTAAGAAAATATTGGATTTTCTTGGAAGCATGCAAACCTTTCTATAAATTCATAAACAAATTTTTACTACATAACCTCGCTTATGAACTCAGCAGCTTTATGCTGATACTCTTTCAAAACTGCTTGTATTCTCAGTAAATCAATAGATAGGTACCTCCTGGATTTTTGAGAAGCTGGAGCAACAAGAGTCTAGTCTTTATATTTTACTTACATTTTTTATGTATACAAACAAGTTTTAAACAGATGTAAACCTTTTTCATATATGTATTCACTGTAATGGTTGTGTTTACTATGATTGATATGATACAATTGTTGTGATACTACGCATGACGTCCTCCACCCCAAAATGTTTCCATCGTTCCGATTTTGGGGTGTGACACACTCGCATAACGAGCCCCGTCCACTGAGTATAACGGGCCTTGCCCAAACTCACATATCGGGCCCCGCCCACTAAGTATAATGGGCCCCGCCCAAACTTGCATAACGGGTCCCACCCAACCTACAAATCATATAAGCACATACACATACAAGAGTCACACATACATCTAGTATCCTAGCATCACTGATCATGGACCGACATTGTTTCATTAGACCCGCTAAACATGGTGAGGAAACTCACCTCGCACTACCGAATCTCATAGAAAGAATCTCTGGCTGCTGGCCCGCTAAAATCCTCGCGCTATCAATTACAAAATAATCATCCAATTAATAATTGGATCCCAACTCACACAAAGAGTCTAAACTAGGGTAAAAGACCTTTTTACCCTTCCCTATGTTTTTCCCAAGCCCCAAGCCCAATCCAAATTGTCCAAAAGCCCAAAATTCGAAAATAATCATTCCAAGCCCAAATATGGCCCACTTTTTCAAATTGGGCCCAAATCTCTTTCATGGGCCTTTTCCATGTGAACCCAAAAAAGCATCAACCCAAAAACCTGATGGCCCAACAAGGCCCAAAACATCTAAGTCCAAACATGGCCAAAACCGAAGCCCAAGCGTCTGAAGCCCAACCAGCTAAGTACATGGGGCATACTCAGACGTACGCATAGTGTACTCGCTTTAGGGCTTGTACCCTAAGCGTACCTGCTTGTACGTTAATCGTACTCCCCCATATGGCCAACTTCCATTTTTCCAGCTCTTAATCGGTTAATACCTAAACCCAAACTCAGATCTGACTTCCTTAAGATGGTTTATCACATTAAGTTTCCAACTTTACGTGCATGCATGGCTTAATGGGGCTCTTAGAGCTCAAAAGAGCTTAAGAAATGAATTAATGCATGCATGAGACCATAAACACCATAAAGTTTGCACCTTTAAGCTTAACGAACCCTCCAGACATCCAGATCTACAAGATTAAGCTTCTAAAATGGTCTTAACTCATCAAGACCAACCAAAAGGGACTAAAATGGCCATAAACAAGTCCAAAAGAACATCCATAAGAGAACTTGTCAATATTAGATCTTTATACCTCAAATGACTTGCAAAAGGAGTGATAATTCTAGATCTCTAAGCTTCACACTAAGCAATGAACCTTCAACCTTCTTCTATCCCTTCAAAATGAGCAAATAAGCACCAACTTTCTTCTCAAGAGCTCAAAGACCCAAAATGATGGCTAAAGGTTGAAATTTAGGGTTTAAGAGGTATGGATGCTAGTAAAGAGGCCAGCCCTAAGGACTTAAACAATTTATATAGGGTGCAACACCCTAAAATTAGGGTTTTCTTAAACCCCCGTACGCCCATCGTAACCCTCGTATGCCCAACGTACGAGCCTCGACTCCGCGATCAAACCTCTACCTTAGTATGCTAAGCGTACCATGTGGTATGACCCGTGTACTAGCTTCTCAACTAGGACGCTAAGCGTACCCAATGGTACACCCCGCGTACTAACCCCAAGGACCAAATTGCAATATTTTGAAATAAAAAGGGCTAAAAGGAAACATACCCAATTCAAGTGCTACACGAACTTCGGATAGGCTGACTTCCTTGTTTAGGACACTAGCGTTCGCATTAGTAGTGGAGCTACTCGCACCAATAAGGCATGGTGTTGAGATTATATTCTCATTCGCATCGGATCTGTTCTACAAGGGTTTCAAGGCTTCTGAACTTAAACCAGCTCCATACTTCGTCTTCAACTGTGCTTCCAATTTTAAACACAAAGTGTAGAGAGTCTCAAAATCGCCATAGGGGTAAAGTTCCACCATATGAGAAATATTGTAATTAAGGCCCCTAATAAAGCATGTCATCTTCCGCTCTTCCACTTTTTCAATATCTCTCATCAACGAAAATTTTTCGAATTCATCGATGTATCCTCCAACATTCATTTTACCTTGCTTCAACTCGAAAATCCTCCTATAGGTAGTGATCCTATAGTTGGCTGGGATGTATCTCTTTCCTAGCTTTCTCTTTGACGACTCCCGTGAAGAATTTTTTTTACCTTCCCGTGCTCTCTTGGACTTGATCCCTTCGAACCACAAATATGCTCCTCCACTTAATTTCAGAATTACATACTTGCAACTCTTCTCGTCGTCCAACCCCTTGAATTCGAACATATGCTCCATCTTCCTTTCCCAATCCAGGTATCGTTCCGGATCGGTATCTTCAACAAATTCTGGTAATTCTGTCATCTTAACATCATCTGCCCGATTTATTTCTCGCCTTGGAAACCTTCAGTTTTGGCTCTTCGTCTATATTCCATAATGCTTCTTGAAGATTTTGAATAAAATTTAGATCTTCCCAATTCATCTTGACTGAATTCTTAAGAACTCTTAACATAAACTTTTTTTTGCTAGAACAACAAGAACACCCCGCAGGAACTTGGGGATCTAATACCAAAACTGATGCGTATTTGGACCTCAAACACGCATCTTGCAGTGGAACAAAGAACACTTGAATCAAAAGACAATAACAAGTAACCAAAAAGGATAGATTTGAAGTCCAAACTAGACCTACAGTTTAAATCTTCAGTGAAAACAAACCAATACCTATTGGTTTGAGTTTGAGATGAAAATCAGGAGGCGCGTCCCAACCAAGACCAGATTTGAATCGTACACAACAATTTGATAAAATAAACACAAGTTCAAATGTTTATAAACTTCAATCAACCCTGCTTATAAATGATCACCCAAATGGCTTTATATAGCCTTACAAGTGTAACTGAAAAATAATCAAAAGACGCCTAATTATTATGCCAATTAATAGCTTATTTAAGACAATAAAGATTTATTAGAAGGAATCCGTTTCCAGCAGCTTTTGAACCTTTCGAGGCGTCTATTCAGCTTCTGAGGACTTACAGTTCCGAGGCGACTCTTAGTCTGTAGGCCTCACATTCGCATCCTAACTCCCCACTCTGGACATCGCTTTCGTATCCTCTTTGCATCCAAGCTTCTGTTCACACTCAATCCCCCATTCACATCCAGACTCTCATTCACAATAATCAACAGATGAATGCGAACAGCTTCGCAATGAAAAACCTCCAATGAGTGCAACCAAGTGCGATCGATCGCATCCAATCGCAATGGATCGGAACCATCAGCCAACCATTGTTCGCATTCAGTAGACAAGACCAGCTCACCTTCCATACACGGACCTAAACTGAAGTAAGTTTTGTGACCATCCTCCAAATTCGCATCAACCACTGGGCTAAAAGCCCTTTATATATATATATATATATATATATATATATATATATATATATATATATATATATATATATATATATATATATATATATATATATATATATGGAAATTGAGTAATCTAACCCTTATAAACAAGCATTTTAATAAAAATAACCAACAATTTTTTTTTGGAAAAATGACCATTTGATTCGGAATACCATATTTCGCTGCATGATGTTTTGTTCCAGAGTTGTGCTCCGGAATACAATATTCTGGAGTATTTATGATCTTGTTACGGAGTAGGTGCCAGTTGGTGTGGAAGATGTCCAGAATCTAACACTCTGTACCTTCCGGAACTGGAAAAGTGTATTCCGGACTAACGTCCAGAACGGCCGTACATTCCGGAGTGGTGTTCCGGAGAGCTAGAATTAAGGTTTTTCAATGTTTTTCTTCCAAATATTCAATACATTTGTGTTTTTATTATATTTGTGTGTTTGATAGTATCCTTAAATATTATGGAATGAGTTCGTATACGAGTTTTTTCTGAGTTCCAGTTTTTAGTGGAGGGCAATGACAGCGTATCGATGAATGTATGCAGTATCTTGCTCCGGATTAGATATTCTTTGGTGTATATATAAGCAATGATATCAACTTCATTGGGTTAGTTACATTGGCCGCTTTCAAGTCCAGGTTACACAAAAATCAAATTCTTCTATCTTTTCGATGTCCTGGATCAAATATATTTATGCAGATTCTTGACGATAGTGATATTAGATATTTTCTTAGTTTTGTCACTACTATGCCTCCAAACACAGTACAATTTTTTTGTTGTTCATTATGTTATGGAAAGCGATACTAATCGATTTCCCGAGGAAAATCGTTCTGGAAATGGTTCTTTTGGTGCTGTAAGTAACCAAAATTTTTAATTTATTACCTATGACAACCAACCATGTTTCTTCTTAGAATGACCCTATACATGGGGGTGATAATAGATCTAAAGGTAAGGCAGTTGTTTAGGCTAACCTTATTGTTGATGTTCTGTGAATGATCAGGGAAAACTAATGATGTTGCTTGGTGATGGTAATATAGTTCCACATGGAGAGCCAGTGGAACATTTTTAGAGTTACACTAGATTTGATGGAGATGATCATGAAGAAGGAGAAGAGGAAACTGATCCCTTACCACAACCCTGAAAAGCACAACAGGAAAAGTTTCCTTATTATTTTTCCAATTCTGAAGAAACACAACCCCTCCATTGGGATATGCCTGATGCATTACAACTGCCCGAATTAGCTCAAAAAACTCGTAAATGGGCCACATCACATAACTATAATTCCCACGTTAAGTTATACCAACTCTTCAAAAACAAAGAATAACTTATGCTTAATTTATGATTGAAAAGTGTTAGTGAAGGTTTCCAATATAAAGTGAAAAATCTATAGAAGACATGTTTGAAGCTGTTTGCTATATGGATAATTGTGACTGCAGGATTAGGGAAACAAAACATAGTACTACTGATACATTTCAAGTGGTTAAACTATCCGAGAAACACACTTGCTCAAACACACACATCTACGTCCCCATCACCGATAAGCCAACAAAAAGGTATTGGGTCACTTCTTGAAGGGCATATTAGTTGATAGTACCGGTAATATGTTGCATGGGGAAACAGATACAACGGACTTTAAATGACCGTCTTTGTGTACATATTTCATACTAGCAAGCATGGAATGCAAAAAGTATATGCTCTAAGTATATTGAGAGGGACCCCTGAACAAAGCTTTCAAAGACTACCTTTATACTGTTACAACTTGGAGATGAAGAATCCAGGAACGGTTACACATATAGAGATGAGTGATAACAACAAATTTAAATACTTTATCATGGCTATCGGTTGTGTGATAATATATTTTATATACTCACTTCTTTATATTTATTGTCCATACACATGCATTTGCTTTAATTAGATTATTAATTACTTTTTAGGTTCGAGCGTTTCAAAGATGTTTGCGTCCTATTATTATCATTGACGATGCACACCTTAAAGTGAAAAATACTTGGGCACCATGTTTCTAGCAGTAGGCATGGATAGTAAGAACCAAATCCTCCTTATTTCATTTGGTGTTGGATAAACTGATAGTGGAGAGTCATGGATTTGGTTTTTATGAAGTCTCAAAGAATATATTGGGGACATGCCATCTTTAGCTATCATATTAGATAAAGTCAATTCAATTGAAATGGCCATTCAAGCCATGTTCCCAAATGCATATTACGGACTTTGCAGTCGGCATTTGTTGATGAATATGAGAGCAAAGATTAGCAAGCAAGAGAGAATAAAGATTTTGTTTTAGCAGGCTGCAAAGGCATACCGAGAGTCTGATTTCAAAGAAAGCTTGAGTAGGATACGGTGTGCACTATATGATGCTAGTCAGATATGTGTAGACAAAATCGGTAATGAGAGATGGGCAAGATCATGTTTCTCTGTGGTTCAGTACAATATTATGACATCAAACAGTGTCGAGTCCGTTAATACATTATCAAGAGATGCAAGGAAACTATCGATAACAATGTTGATTGATTTCTTTCGAGCAACTATGCAAAAATGGTGGTGCCAGCGATTTAATGTTGGAGATAAGTGTCTCCCTATATTGTAATAGTTTAATGATAATTGTAGTGTAATTTATTGTGCATGACAACGTATATGTAAATGTTTGTTATAACTGAAAGCAAAAAAGATGTTACTGGGTATGCTGAGAAGGTCATCGATAGGAGCATCAACAAATCCTCTGCTTTTCGGGTATACCAGATTAATCAAAGCAGATATGAGGTGACTTACCAAATGATAAATGGTATAGTAAACTTGGAAATTCGTTACTGCACATGTGGGAAATGGAAACTATCGGGTGTACCTTGTAGTCATTATATGGCGGTATTCAAGGAACTGAGATATCAACACTACAGTGCATAGGTGTCATCGTACTTCACAATGGAAACATATCAAGTAACATATGCAAAGGTTATGTTTCATGTGCCAGTTCCAGATGAATACAAAGAACCGAATGAAGTCATGGTTGTTTGCTACCATTGACGGACGAACGACTAGACGGGCGACCTAAAAACCATAGCCGTATTCCATCCCAAGGTGAAGGTCCGATTAAAAAAATGTAGTTGTTGCGAAAGGATCGGTCACACAAGTAGAAACTGTGACGCTTTGTTTCCCACATAGTCAACACAAAGAGAATCTTCAAGTAGGACAAAGTCAAGTGGCAAAACTAATGTTCGGTTTAAGAGTAGACATACTAGTCAAAAAGGTAGCCAACAGTATGATATTGTTGATTTAAAAAACTCATGGTGATGTTTGTACGATATGATAATATTTTACAAAATGTTGTTCGGAAGGATAAACTTGTTTTTGCTACATCTTCAAAAAACTATCGTTTTAAAACATTAAAAAAATCATAA
The DNA here is from genome assembly GCF_052849685.1 of Lactuca virosa. Lineage (NCBI taxonomy): Eukaryota > Viridiplantae > Streptophyta > Magnoliopsida > Asterales > Asteraceae > Lactuca > Lactuca virosa. The sequence continues at coordinate 278,070,212 of NC_136434.1, read as the reverse complement.
CTCAAACATTAGTGTAATATGCACTAGAAACTATCAATCCACCACCTAGCAGCACGCTCCTGTGCAGTAGGTTGCAACAACTCGTTGGGGGGACGTTGCATAAAAAAACATTATATAAAGGTTATTCGTAAGTTATTTATGTCATATCAACTTATAAATTATAAGGTGGACTAAACTACATACATTAGTAACATCGAGAATACGTTCACAATCAGGTGCATGCAAACGCCTCATCCTAGGGTATGTAACTGCCTAAGGGATAACACCCGATATAGGGGAACCAACAATACTACTGTTGGGAAATGTCTCGAAGATCCAAATCTATAAAATTAAAATGACAAAAAACTTACCAAGTTAATAAAGTTACAATACTTGTTGTTAAAAAACTCTTATTAAACATAGTGTACATACCTTAAATGCATAGAAAAATCCCTGCAGAGTATATGTGTGTCTACTGTTATTCTTGCCGTATTTGGGATCCTCAATCTTATAAAACACAATACACAGCTGTTTGTAAGTGAAATCCCATATCAATGAACCCCATGGGTACCTATGTCAAAAAATTACACTTAATAAGTATATGTATCATATTGATATAATGTGGGTAAAAAATTGTTATACCTATTAAACTCCTGTCAATTAGAGACGAGTTCCATACGTTCATTAGTAACTGGCTGTCGCGGGTATTTCACCAAAAATCTTTGCTCAAGCATATACAACATGGAGACTCTCACCACGTCTTCATTGCTTAATTGATGAAGTGAGTTATTGAAAATGTTCGTAAGGTCATCCATACTCATCGAACGTGAAAATCGTACAAATGGAAACACATGTTCTCTAAATGCTGCAAAACCAGAACTGGGATGGAAATAATCCCCGAACCGCAAG